>NC_061097.1:42388282-42436505 GCF_015104395.2 Macrobrachium nipponense
CTTCCATGAAGAAGAAGAAGAAAGAAGAAGAAGAAGAAGAGAAGAAGCCAAGAAGCAAAAAGAAGAAGAAGAAGAAGACCAGATATGAAATGAAAATATGAAAAGAAGTATTTTGTAAAATCTAATGAAGAAGAAGAACGAAGAAGAAGAAAAAAACCAGATAAAATAAAATAATGAGAAAAAATATTAATGTAAAACTCTAAGGGAAGGGCAGAAGAAGAAGAAGAAGAAGAAGAAGAAGAAGAAGAAGAAGAAGAAGAAGAAGAAGAAAAAGACCAGATAAGTAAAATATGAAAAGAAGTATTTTGTAAAAATCTAATGAAAGAAGAAGAAGAAGAAGAAGAAGAAAGACCGGATAAGTAAAAATATGAAAATAAGAAGTATTTTGTAAAAAATCTAATGAACGGAAGAAGAAGAAGAAGAAGGAAGAAGAAGAAGAAGAAGAACGAAGAAGAAAGAAAAAAGAACCAGATTAAATGAAAATATGAAAAGAAGTAATTTGGTAAAAATCTAAAGAAAGAAGAATGAAAGAAAGAAGAAGAAGAAAAGAAAGAAGAAGAAAGAAGAAGAAGAAGAAGAAGAAAGAAGAAAGAAGAAAGCCCAGATAAATGAGAATATGAAAAGAAGTATTTTATAAAATTCTAATGAAAGAAGAAGAAGAAGAAGAAGAAGAAGAAGAAGAAGAAGAAGAAGAAGAAGAAAGAACCGAAAATAAATGAAAAGTAAGAAGAAAGAAGAAGAAAAAGAAAGAAGAAGAAGAAGAAAGAAGAAGAAAGACCAGATAAATGAAAAAATATGAAAAAAGGAAGATGTAAAAATCTAACGAAAGAAGAAGAAGAAGAAGAAGAAGAAGAGGAAGAAGAAAGGACCAGATAATGAAATATGAAAAGGAGTATTTTTTATAAAATTCTAATGAAAGTAGTAGAAGAGAAGAAGAAGAAGAGAAGAAGAAAGACGAGATAATGATAATATGAAAAGAAGTATTTTATAAAATCTAATGAAAGAAGAGAGAAAGAAGAGACCAGATAAATGAAAATATGAAAAGAAGTATTATGTAAAAATCTAATGGAAGAAGAAGAAGAAGAAGAAGAAAAAGAAGAAGAAAGAAAGAAAGACTAGATCAATAAAAATGTAAAAAAAGTATCATGTAAAAATCTAATGGAAGCAGAAGAAGAAGAAGAAGAAGAAGAAGAAGAAGAAGAAGAAGAAGAAGAAAGACCAGATAAATGAAAATATGAACAAAAGAATTATTTTGTAAAGATCACAATGGAAGAAAAGAAAAAAAGAAGAAAAAGGGAGAACAACAACTACAACGAGAAAGACCAGATAAAAGAAAATATGAAAAGAAGTATTATGTAAAAATCTAACGAAAGAAGAAGAAGAAAGAAAGAAAGACTAGATCAATAGAAATTTAAAAAAAGTATCATGTAAAAATCTAATGGAAGAAGAAGAAGAAGAAGAAGAAGAAGAAGAAGAAGAAGAAGAAGAAGAAGAAGAAAGTCTAGATAAATAAAAATATGAAAAGAAGTACTATGTAAAAATCAAATAGAAGAAAAAGAAAGACCAGATAAATAAAAATATAGAAAAAAGTATTATGTAAAAATCTAATGATTCAAACTAGTTTGAAGGTATGAGTTAGTCATCTCGTCCTTTTCCGGTCACCGGGAAGACGCTGAAAGTTTAATCAAAGCATCTTTGGTCACCGCCACAGTTTTCCAGGTCGACCTATTACCTTTTTGTTGACCCTGTTTTTTTTTTTTTTTGCTCTTCAACGCAGATTTTGCTTTCCGTAATTTTAATGTTGAGTTTATTAATGAAAAAAGTCAAAAGATGCTTCTGGCTGCAAATACGAAATTCCTTGTAAAGGTGTGATAACATATACTATTACGGATAAACTGGAAAAAACTACTTTCACAACCAGTGTCGAAATTGCACCATGAAATATGCATGACCTCATGGCGGAGGGTTCTGTGAATAAAAAAAAAAAAAGATTTCTTGGTGTTTTCTGAGAGAGAGAGAGAGAGAGAGAGAGATGATGGGGGAGGGGAGAGGTTAATTTAATCGCATAATTAGACCGCAACTTCCTTAATTATCCGTGAAGTTTGGCTAAGGTTAATGGCCTCAACAGAAAACATGCAGATGTGTTGGGTTACACTTCCATGGTGAATAACAAGAGGTTGCTGGTATGGTGGGGAATTATCTTTCTCTCTCTTCCTCTCTCTACACACACATACATATGGATATGTTATATACATATGTATATATATATACCAATATGTATATCTTATATACATATATATATATATATATATAACATATATATATATATATATACACACGCTAAAGAAACACTTTTGCGACTGATTACAAAATCAGCCAATGTATTTTGAACTGACCTGAACAATAAAAAAATAAATAAAAATTATGAAATATCTTTGCAATTCATTAAGAAATTAGCAAACGTTATTGGCAATCTGAAAGGTTTTATATTTTGCAGAGTGATTATATATATGTTTATATACATACACACACACAACCCAACCACACACTATATATATATATATATACATATATACATAGATATATTATATATATATATAGATATAGATATATTATATATATAATAGCTATTCTATATATATATATTATATAGTACTATTATTATTTTAGATATCTATATAGATTATCTATATCTATATATATAGCCTATATATAAGAAGAGAGATCTATGGAGACGTATATATTATATATATAGCGATGTATATATCTCATAATAATACTAGATACATCTATATCTAATTATCTATATATATAGATATATATATACCTCCTAATCGAGAATTATATAATATATAACAATAGATATTATAAGATATACATAGACTTATAAGGATATATATATATCTTTAATCTATATATCGTATCTATAGGATATATATCTATATTATATGATATAGATATATATATATCTATATATATATATCATATATATAGATATATAATATATAGTAATTTATATATATATATATATATATATATCTATATATATAGGATATATATAGTGGTTTTGCAGAGAGTTGCACATTGGCATCGAGAAAGTTTCGAACTATACATCTACTTTTGTCGTTGCAAATTTTTGTTGCAGTTTTCAATTGCAAAAGGGTAAAACTGTCGACATTCTAGACAAGCAATTCTTTACACGTGTATCCTTCTATATAACGAAATTGGCTAAGGGTAATTTATCTCTCTTGCATCTGAGAGGATTCGAGTCCCACACTTGAGAGAAGAGGCTAATAGCAATTTATATCTTTCTTGCATCTATGAGTGTTCGAATGCCACACATAGGGAAATAAAGCTCCTTATTTATTTCACCTTTTCCAATGAAGGAGGTCGTCAGCGAAAGCTTGTTAAAAAGAATTGTTGGGTGGGGGCAAAACTCTTTGATTTATTGACTTATTTCCAATTTTGAATGAAAAAGGCCATTATTGGAAAGGTATTGAAATAATTTTTGAGAAATCGAGAGCTAAAGAGGCCTTTGAGACCTTTATAATTGACTTGGTTCTCGTAACTGTGACTGATTAGGTTTTGTCCAAAGATGTAGTACGGTATTGTGATCATTATCCTACCAATCAAATCTCTTTATACTTCTTCTTTTTATTCTTTTACTACCAGAAATCTGGAAGAGAAGAGGCCTTTGTGGGTATCAAAACTGACTTGGTTCTCGTAACTTTGACTGATTAGATTCTGTCCAAAGAAGTAGTATGGTATTGTGATCATTATTCTAGCCATGAAATGTATTTATACTTCTTTTTATTCTTCTACTCCCAGAAATCTGGAAGAGAAGAGTCCGTCGTGGGTATCAAAGCTGATATCGTTCTGGTAACTGACAGAGCAGATTTTGTCCCAAGAAGTACGGTGTAGCGATCGTTATTCTAGCCATCAATTGTGCCTCTTCTTCTACTTTTTCTTCTTCGTCTTCTTCTTGGAACCCGATACAGAGGCCAAATACCGAATCCCTCCTTACCCTCACGTCACAGCTGCCATCTGTTATTGTAATCCGACCCGGAATCGCTGATCTGAAGGCCACTTTAGAACGTCGAAACCTGGAATTCTATCCTCCCTAAAAATAAAACTTCAAAATGATTCCAAGGTCTCGTCTTCTCTCCTCTTCGCTTCTTCTCCTCCTGTCTCCCTTATTCCCCCTTCCAATTATTCTGCCCTTGTCTTCCATGATAATGAAACTTGAAGGATGTTGGATATTTTTTGTATATTTTTGCGCCCTGGGGAGATTACATCATTCGTAATGGGAAAGCCACAGTGATTTATGGTGGTGTCATTAATGCCTTCGAGCCACTTCTCGCTTGTTGGAGCCAGGTGAGGGTCTCATTCCTCACTGTATGGATCTCCTATGTTTACAGTTCTTCTTCTTTATAGCTTCTCTCTCACAGGGAAGATGAATAAAAAAGATTTGTGGGGATTCAGTGGCGAAACGTCGATTCTTAATCGCTTTTGGTCTGCGCCCTCCCGGTGCCAACATTGCGAATTTTGACTCGATTCTTTTCATCCTCAGATTCTCGAGTTGAGTTTCCCATTAGCTGTAGAATACACTTCGTGTTTCTGTGGTTCAGATTCAATTGTGTTTATTCCTTTAGAATTATTATTATTATTATTTTATTAAAAGTAATTGCTGCCTCAGCTGCATTAATTTTATACAGGTTCTTCTCTATTTTTCTAATTATTGCTTTCTCATTGTTGCTTAAACTGGTGAGCAACGCACCGAAGGTTGACATATCTCAATTAGGTAGAACGATTGGATTTTATTGGTAAAAATTTCAGTCGGGGTAGTCAAATTTTCGGGTATATCCCGTAGAGTTTATTACAGATAGAATTGATGTTAAATTCTATTTTCTTTTCTATTCTTTCTATTCCTTTCCGGACGTTTCGTCTGAGTAAACCTCAGACATCCTCTTGGGCGGAGGTGTGTGAAGGACTGAAGTGAGAAGTTGTTGTTGTTGTTGGAGATTAAGCCAGCCTTGTGCTGGCACGGGCTCTTGTGCTTCTAGAGCAGCCGTAACTGGATATCTGTAAAGATACAAAAAACAGTGCTTTGGCGGTTAGTTTTGGAAAGGAGATAGGGTGACAGGCAGGATTGCAACCCCTTTGAACCTTACGGTACCCATCAGTAGGAGAGAAAGTTTTATAGCAGTGAGACTCAGCCTAGCTGAAGAGTGCTGAGTAGGAAGAAGGAAGCGAGTTTTAGTTTGAGGGAGGGAAGAAGGCGTTACCTATAAACATTTTAGGCGCAATATATATACATGTGTGTAGCATCTGAAAATATTGCAATATATATCAAACCAACATTAAGCAAGTATTATAGTATATATACATGTTCATGCATACTCACACTTATACATATGCTCCCAAAGATGTTTATGACTCCCATTGCAACCAGTGAAGTAGAGTTTTGCTTTGTTGTGGCTTTCATTGTTTTTTGTTTACAAGACACTAGGAGATTCCCATGTGTCTATGGAGAAATGCCATGTGATTCATCCTTTTACCTGGTAGGTGGGTGAGACATTAGGAGATTCCCATATGTCCCTATGTTATTTAAGATGTGGTCTGGTGATCTGTGCCGGTGTCAGCTCTATTTCAGTTAGGTTTGATCTGTAAGATTGTGTCTCTGGGCAGTCTAGTAGGTAGTGTTCGAGGGGCTGGATTGCCTCTCGGTCACAGTACTGACATAACCTGCCCTCATTTCCTATCATTTGCCAGGTGTGCAGAGGTATCCTAGCCTTAATCTGTGTGTGATGACTGAGAGTTTTCTAGTGGTTTTGTTTTTGTGATGTCATGCGGCGTTTAGATTTTGTGACATCCACCATACCACTTGGACGTCCTTGACTCTTGTAGGTAGTGACGTCGTACTTCACTCTCTTCTTGGAGTTTGGCATAGCTTTTTTGCCATTTCCTTTAGGTTGTGTTATGGATGGTTTGCACTTTTATGCTTACTGTACTGCAGCTGAGGGCACTTTTGGCAAGGAAGTCAGCTTCATCATTTCCCTGGATTCCCACATGGCTGGGTATCCAGTTTAGTGTGACTCTCCTGCCAGCAGCTTGATGTGAATTGGCCAATGATTTTATGGCTGTTATCAGTGTCACATTTTCTTGGATTTCTTGCTTTGATAGCGAGTATTGCTCCTTTGGAGTCAATATGCACTGTTGTGTGTCCTTCTTTTAAATTGGAATTTTCTAAGGCTTTTAAGATTGCCATTAGTTCCGCTTGTAGTATGGAGGCATTGTTGGATAGCCTCCAGCTTCCTTTGAAGTCTTGGGCAGCCACTGCTGCTGCAGTTGCTGGAGCTTCTGTGTCAACTGAGCCATCAGTGTAATATATGTTTTCAGCTGCTGTGTTCCCGATTGCTTCTTCTGCTGCAGTTTTCATTTGTGCTGCTGTGCACAGTGCTTTGTTTGCCGGTAGTATTGTGAAGTTATACCGGATTGGGTCTTCGACCCAGGGAGGTGGTTTTTGGTATCCCTCGGTGGGGGACATCCTTTGTTATGTGGTTTCACTGTGGGTCCTGCAGACCCAGTTCTTCCTCAGTGTCTGGAGTATACTGCCCGCATAGGTTTTTGGCGGGTCTAGTTCTTCGTGCAAGTTTATACACGCTTGCATTTTGTTTTTGTGGTCCATTTCTGTCGTTTCTGATGGTTTTTGCACAGAATGGCAATATTTTCTTTGGCCTATCCTGTGTCTTGAGAGACTGCAGTTGTGTCTCTGCCCTCAAGAGACAAATTCTTGTCCACATTGGGGCTCCCAAGTATAAGTCTCATTGCGTTGTTTTGGATGACTTCCAGCCTCTGCTGTTGATCCTTTCTGAGATTTGTCAGGACTGGTGCTGCGTCTTTCTACTTGTGCTCTGATGGTTTGTATGTAGAACCTCCTGAGCAGATGGTATGTCGCACCTTCTTGCAATGATGTGATTTTCTTTAGGGCATTAAGCCCTATTGTTTTGGCTTGGAGGAGCTGTATTTGCTTCTCAGGAGATAGTGAATCTGCAATGCAGACTCCCAGATATGTGTAGCTATCCACCCAGTCTATGACGTCTCCTTTCAGTAGAAGGTTGGGTGGATTTTGATCATGTTTTAATTGCCATGGCTTTTTGTCTTATTTCTGTTGATTTTGAGTCCCAGTTGTGTGCACTTGTCCTCAAGTTTTTGCAGGCTTCTTGCATCTTTTGGAGCTGTCTTTGAGGGCCAGAGCTGACGATGCAAACATCGTCAGCATATATGAAGACCTCTACTCCTTGTGGTAGCTCGAGACAGGCTACATTTTTCCATAAGGACATTGAATAAGAAGGGGCTTAGAATGCCCCCCTGTGGAGTGCGTTTTCAGAGAGTAGTATTCTGACATTCTGCCTTGGAACACTACTCTGCTTCTCTGTCTTGCATGTATCCTTTTGTCCATGTAAGCAGGTTGCCCTTGATCCTTTTCCTGACTAGGGAGGAGAGGATGGTTGCTGCATTGGCTAATTCATATGCCTTTTCTAGATCTAAGAAGACCACTATGGATTTTCTGCCATTTATGGCACTTACAACATCTGTAAGGCATCTCATGGTGCCTACTCCTTCCCTATAGCATAGAGCCTATGATGTAGGGGCCCTGCTTTCCATAGTAGTCTGTTCAGAACCATTCTTTCTGCAACCTATTTTCAGTGCAGCTGATGAGGGATATCGGCCTATATGCGTCTTCCTCTTTTGGCTTAGGTATTGGTTGTGTGTCTTGCTGTTGCCATTTCTTTGGCCTGGTGTGCTCTGCATATGTCCTGTTTACCAGGAGTAGATATAACCCATACCCTGTTTGGCAGGGTCTCCCATGAGTCTCAGCATGCTGTAAGTGATTGCAATCTGCTCCAGGGGCTGTGTCTCTTTTCCCCTTGCTGAGTGCACTGTTTAGTTCTTCCATAGTGAAGAAAAGGGTGTGTCTGTGTCATCAGGTGTGTTGCAGGCAGTATTGATTTCCCTCCATCTTGCTGGGGTGGGAAATTTCATTTATTTTTCCCGTGTTGTTTTGGGGAAGGTTGTGGGATTTTGTCCTTTCTGCAAAGTTTCTGGCTATATTGTCAGCTTCTTCTTCGTGGGTTGGGGTGGATGCTTTGCGCTGTTCTTCCTTTCCCTGCAATTTTTGCAAGGAATCTCCAGATCTGGGTTACTGGAGTTTGTCTGCTGATGTTTGCACACCAGTCATACCATGCCTGTTGTTTAATTTCTTTGTCTCTTCAGTTGCATGGGCTATTACCCTCTCTGAGAAGTCTGTGCATCTCCTCAGATGGTTCCCGTCTGAAGAGTTTCCGCACTCTGTTTACTCTGGCATTGAGTTCTTTGACCCTTTCACAGTAGTACCATGCATCTTTGTGATCGATCTTGGATCGTTTGATCTTTGGCATGGACATGTTTGCTGCCTCTCTGAGTTTGCTGATGAACTCTTCTTTAGAAGGGTCTTTTTTTTTTTTTTTTTTTTTTTTTTTTTTTCGCTGGGCTTAGGGATTTTTTTTGTTTTTCTTGGATCGTTTAGGTTCGCGTCCGAAGGGTTGAGCATTGCTATATCGTTTTGCCAGGGTTTTCAAGGTAGTTCCTTCCTCGCCCATCTCGGCAGTATGGACTTCAAATGTAGCCCAGTTTGCAAACTTGGGGTTCCATCTTTCTGGTGGCGGTGGTATGGGGGGCAGCTTTTTGAGCCGTAGGCAACTGTCATGGCTATGTGGTCGCTTGTGAGGGTCTCGTGCAGCTTCCATGTTGCTTGCTCCTTTAGGGCGGAGTTTGTGAAGGTAAGATCTAGTCTTCCTCCTTTTAGGTGAGTTGGCTCTCCACTGTTAATAGGCACACCTCTGGGAATTCACATGATAACTGGTGTAGATGTCTTCCAGTTGTGTTTGTTTGTTGTGTAGAGTTCAGGCTTGGGTGATGTGCATTGAAGTCTCCTCCAAATTAGTGTGTTTTCCTGTGTCGCTGCACTGAAGAGTGCTTCCCCTTCGAATTGTTGTTGTCCCGAGCCCTGTATATGTTGTGTACCATCAGTGTTGTGTTTGCAAGTGTGAGTTTTACGCTGAGTGATTCTACATCATCTCCGCAAGGGATGTTGTCTACCTTCTTTGAGGGGATTGTGTTTTTTAACTAGGGTGATTAGTCCTCTTTTAGTGTCTGTGTATGGTGTTTTGTACACTTTGTACCCTTTAAATGAAAATTTGGCATTTTCCCTTACAAGTGTTTCTTGTAACATTATGATGTCATAGTTATTTTGTTTGTGTGTGTGCTTGCAGGAATGCGTATTTATTGTTTGCACTTAGTATGTTCCACTGGAGGACTTTTATTGTGTCTGTGTCTCTGCAGTCATTTGTGTTGTTGTTGTTTCCTAGTTCGTCATTTGCACTTGATGTGCCTTTGACTACCAACTCTGAGGTTGGGCCCTGGCACTGGAGATGTACCTGGTACTATTACTTGGAATGAAACTGACACCGGGTGTATTTGTAGTGCCATTTGCACTGTTGTTGTTTATTAGTGTAGGCATGGTGATGCAAAGAGTCCTCTGGACGTCCTTATGCCACTTGTCAACGACTTCTTTGGCTATTTCCTCTGAGAAGTTTGATCCTGTTAGTTCTGCAAACTTGAATAGCATTTGCACCAGTAGATTTGTGAGGTCTTGAGTCTGTGCGATATATTTGTCTTGTTTTAGTTCTGGGCGAACTTCAAACCTGTTGCTTTGTGGGGTGGGAGGAGGAGGGGAGACTGGGTTATATGGCTTTGGGGAGCCAGGAACAGTGGAGCTAGTTTTAGGATTTGGAGTGAGGAGGATTTGTCGGGTTCGGGAACAGGAGAGGTTAGGATGTATGTGTTGGTCCTGCGGCTTGGCCGATTCTGTAGAAGCTGATTTTCCTTCTAGTGTTTGTTATTTGTTTCGTTGGTGTGTGTTGGTCTGGGTGTGTTTGGGGAGTGTTTTTTTGGTGTTCCTTTTTCTGAGTTTGAGGCTGACTTTGAGTCCTGTTGGGTCTAGGCCCTCAGCTGCAGCAGCATAGGACTGTGTCTTATGCTGGGGGTGTGTCTGTGTGTGTTTTTGGGGGCTTGTTGCGCACCCCCTAACAGCAGCAGCAAAGGACTTTGATCCCTGCTGGGTGGTGGGAGCTGCTGTTGTTGTGTGGTCTGGTCTGTGTGTGTGTGTCCTAGGGAGGCTCCGAGGTGTGATTCCTTTAAGAGTGTCTATCTTCTGTAGCCTTACCGGGCATTTTCTGTTCCACGCATGGTGGTTCCCCTTGCATGCGGGGCATCTGGCATTTGTTTCTTGTCCATTCTTAAATTTGTCTGTGCAGAGTTTTGTGGGATGTCTCCCACTACATACCCCACAAATGGCTTTGGCGGTGCAGGCACTGCTATGGTGTCCGTACCTCTGACAGTTAAAGCACCTCAGAGGTTCTGGTGTGAAGTCCATGGTGGGGAAGGAGCCCCACATGCCAAGGTTCAGTGACTTGGGCTGAGTTCCTTTCCATTCTACTAGGACTTTGCGGGTTGGCTGGGGTTGGGTCCTTTTGTATGGCATCTCTCTGCTTTGATTACCCTGGGATTTTCCAGAATAACCTTGGTTTCAAATTGCAGAGGGTAATGGCATAATATAAATCCTGCAGGGTTTGTCGTCAGGATTGAGGAATTTAAAGCTGGCAGGATTATTCTTCATATATTCATTTGTATTCAGGTCTGAGGGTATTGCAAACAGTTCTCCCCTGGTGGTGGGTCTTACCTTGAACAACTTACCCTTCTTTTCGAGGTCCTTAACGAATTCATATGCACTGGTTTCCTGTTGGAGGAGTTATCAAGTATTTTCCATGTGAGGGTGAGGAAGCTGCGTGGTGGTCCTTGTTTGCGTTTGTTCCTGGTGACAAGCTGGAATCCATCATCTGTGTCCATGGCAGGGGGGTTTTTCTTGTCCTCTTGAGTGGCTGTGGTGGATTCTTCTTCGGAGGTGGAGGAGTCTAGGCGAGGTCTAACTGCTTCAGGGGCATCTGAAAAAGAGGAAGAAGAAGACGTTGTCCGTTTCCGGTTCTCAGGTGCTTCTGCAGTGGTGGGTGTGGGCTGGGTTACTTGGTCCATGGCTGCATTCGTCTTCGTCTATCTGTGATGTAGAGAGAGAGAGAGGAGAGAGAGAGAGAGAGAGAGAGGAGAGAGAGAGAGAGAGAGGAGAGAGAGAGAGAGAGAGAATGTATGTGTATGTGTGTGTGTTATATTTTTTATTTTTGCCTGAAGGGCCTAAACCTGGTTATGGGAGACACCAGCCTATCGTTCCTGTGCTACTTGCAAATAAGGATTGCGAGAGTAGAAAGTTTTTGTCCCTTTGACCCTGCTTCAATCGGAGTTTTCAGACCCCAACGGCTACCGAATTTTAGGCAGGAGAGACTGTTTAGTAATGGAAAATTATTTGAGAGAGAAAGATGTCATATGAGTTTTCCTTATAAAATGTGAGAGAGCTCTCTCAGAAGTATAATCTCGGTGTCGTCGTCATCGCCGAAAGTTCAGCCGAAAACTCGCTGGAAATCTCGCCGCTATCGTCGACTGGGATGGCGCTATCGCTCGCTGTCGCTCACGTTCGCCAGAGAAGGTCTCAGAAGAGATGTTACTGCTACGGAGGCCGAGCAGCAACGGTGAAGTGAGAAGGTGAGTCCAGCTGCTTATATTGCGGTGGCGCAGCGGGGGGCGTCGTGCCGCTGCCTTTTCATTGGCTCGTGGGTGGGGAGCTTCTTTTTCATTGGCTGCCTGGCTGCGGGCTCAAGCCAGCTCCCGATCGCATGCTCAGTCAGGCGCGCCGATCTTCGTAGCTGCATATCATCACGCCGGGCTTCGTTTTGATTGGGTAAAGGCCGCGTGACGTCCACTGCTGGTATTATGCATCGTATTAATGTCACTGCTGGTATTATCCATCGTATTAATGTCGTCTTGGATTGGGGCGTTTTTCGGGCGGCGATATGGTGATGTTTGCCGTTATTGGAGTGTTTCTTCGGGTGCAGGCGGAGCAAAAAGGCTCCTGTGTCGTGTTCATGGAGGGCTTTTGTTCCTGGATGAGTAAACGCCTCCAGGAGGCGCAGACGTCGAGGGTGGGGTCGGGTGCTCTCCCTATTATCCTGGTGTTACGGATGATACAGTCGCGGGAGATTGTGTCTCGGTGGGCGTGAGGGCGTGGTTCTTGATAGCCCCTTCTGGGCATGACAGGAGATTCTCTTCGCAAGACGCATGGTAGTCATTCCAATGTACTTCCCAGGACATCCTCGGGCGGGGGGGCATATGTATTGGTATACATACTACGTTCGTCTACTTGAGGGGTCTCCTGATGGCTGTGAGGGGTTATTTTTCATGATAAGGTCTTTTGTTTTTACGGTTTTTGTAGTATATTATAAGGTCCACTATCTTGCCTTCTTCATGGGGAGGATGTTTTCCTTAATGATCTTCTTCATCGCCCTTCTCCTCCTCGCGGTATTGAGAGTGCATGAAGGCCTTATAATATATCGTGATGTTCTCGGTGGGCGGGTCGTGGGTCTTGTTCCTCATTCGAGTACCATCTTTCGAGGCGGTACGCACTTCTCGATTGATGAGCTTTATTGGAATACCCGTTATTCACGAGAATCTGCTGAAGCTCTATCAAGCTCGAGGTGTGTGTCCTGCAGGTGGAACAATGGGAGAGGGCCCTTTTCACAAAGGCCCTGACAGTAGTGTTCTTAAACCTGTCTGGACACTCGCTATCCCCGTTGAGGCAACCATTCCTAAATTAGTTTTCTTCGTGTAGACAGAAGTGCGGAGACCGTCTTCTGTCTTCGTTATAAGGACGTCGAGGAAGGGGAAGCCGATCGTTGGTGCTAAACTGACTGTATAGTTTAGCACGTTCTGCATTGCTGGAATCGGCGACGTAGGGCTTCTACCTCATCCTCGGTGTCGACTTGCACGAAGATATCGTCTATGTAACGGGCGTATTTGCGGGGTGCTGGCTCTGGGCGAAGACCTCTCTTCTACGGTGCCCATATAGAAGTTGGCAAAAAGGACTCCCAGAGAGAAGCCCATGGCAACGCCATCTTTCTGACGGAACATCTGTCCTCGGTGGGTGGAGAAGGGGGCCCTCTTCGTACAGATGTCCAGCAAGGTGCGCAAAGAGGCTTCTGGGATATTGAGTGGGGCCGTCGACGGGTCTCGGTTAGACTCGATCCATGATGATGTCAATGGTTTCGTCGACGGGAACGTTGGTAAATAGGGATTCTACGTCGAGGGATGCTATGATGCTGGTGCCGGGGGAGTCGCGAATTTCTTCAAGGAACTCCACCGATGAACTCAGGCTATAGCGGCTCGGGACGTAGGGAGTCAAAATTTGATTGAGGCGCTTGGCCAAGGCGTAGTCGGGCGGCGTCTGGCTGATAATCGGGCGGAGAGGGTTGCCTTCCTTATGGGTTTTCACGTTCCCATAGAGGTAACCAAGGCTGAAGTCCCCTTGGATGGGCGGAAGGTGGACTGCGTTGGTTGCGGCATTAATGGTACTGATGACACGGTTGGCATCCCTTTTGATGTCTTCCGTAGGGTTTCGTGTGAGACGTTCAAACTTTGAGGAGTTCGGACAGGATAGCGTCGAGCTTCTCATGGTATTCCTTCGTTCAGATTCAATTGTTGTTTATTCCTTTTTTTTTTTTTGCTCTATCAAAGTCCTCCAGTTCGACTGGATGGTATTTACAGTGTGGGGTTCCGGTTGCATCCTGCCTATTTAGGAGTCCATCACTTTTCTTACTATGTGCGCCGTTTCTAGGATCACACTCTTCTGCATGAGTCCTGGAGCTACTTCAGCCTCTATTTTTTCTAGATTCCTTTTCAGGGATCTTGGGATCGTGCCTGGGTGAGTTCTTATAATATGGGTACAATTTCAACTGGCATATCCCATATCCTTCTTATTTCTATTTTCAGATCTTTGATATTATTATCCATTTTTCCCTCTCTTGTTTCTCTTCAAATCTGGTGTCCCATGGTATTGCGACATCAATGAGTGATACTATCTTCTTGACTTTGTCAAGCAACGTCACGTCTGGTCTATTTGCAACGTATCACCCTATCTGTTCTGTAACCATAGTCCCAGAGGATCTTTGCCTGATCGTTTTCTATCACTCCCTCAGGTTGGTGCTCGTACCACTTATTACTGCAAGGTAGCTGATGTTTTCTTGCACAGACTCCAGTGGAGGGCTTTTGCCACTGAATCATGCCTCTTTTTGTACTGGCTCTGTGCAAGTGGCCGGACATTCGCTTGCTATGTGGTTTTATGATTTAATTTTTCGTATTGCACTTCCTACATAGGGAGAGATGTTATTTCCGTCTATCGTTCTTTAAACATATCTGGTTCTTAGGGCCTGATCTTGTGCCGCTGTTATCATTCCTTCAGTTTCCTTCTTTAGCTCTTCCCTCAGTAGCCATTGCCATGTATCATCGCTGGCTAGTTCTTTAGTCTGTCTCATGTATTGTCCGTGCATTGGTTTGTTGTGCCAGTCCTATGTTCTGTTTGTCATTCTCCTGTCTGTATATTTCTGGCTCTTCGTCTACTTTTATTAGTCCTTCTTCCCATGCACTCTTTAGAAAGTAAGAGAAAGTAAAGGGAAATACAGAAAGAAGAGATCTCGCTTATTTAAAATAAAAGTTAATAAACAGATTAAATTATTGTAAGGTTCAGTGCTTGTTTGTGTCTGGAATAATCGCTCTCTCATTGTTCCCTTGTTGAAGGTGCCCCCTTACCCAGTAGTGGTTGTTTTTCCCTTTGTAAGAGGTGACTTTTGCCCCCCTCCATTTTCATTAACTTTAGTCAGGGTTGGGAAAGCAGCGAGTATGGATCTCGACAGCATATTAGGTCGGAGAACTTTGGAACTGAAGGTATTTCGCTACCTGTTGTCCTCTGCAGTTCGAGGATGGTTTTGATGGCCGAACCTTGTCCGTCGGAGGAACAGTGTTGTTCCTGTTTGGCAGCAGACTTACTGTTGCCTTGACTCTGGCGATCATCTGTGTGTTTTTGGAGATGTTCCTGTTGGCCGTCATAGGGCAGCAGTTCAATGGTGTTCGTCCTCTTGGACCCTTCGTGGTCTTGATATCTGTGTAGATTGTCGTGGTGTTTTGTACTGCACGAGGTTATGTTACATGTAATTCTCCGGATAATGTTGTATTGTTACCTTTTCATTTTGTACATGTAGTTTGGTATTCATGCTGCTTAATTTGTTATATTGTTACCCTATTAGCTATTGGTATTTATGCTGTTCAAGTATTTCAGTGTGTGCATTTATGCTGCAAGTATTTCAATGTTGTGAGCATTTATACTGCTTAAGTGTTTCCATGTGTGCAACTTATGAAGGTTGTTTTACCATTTATATAATTTGATGCTGTTGGTGCGTTTGTTTATGGTATCTTGATTTGTTTTGTTTTTGATGTAGCTAAAGTATTCAACTGAAGTGTTGTTAACCTCAATATGTTTACGGTTTACCATGTAGATGATGTTTATTCAAGTAAAAGCATCTGTTATTGACTCGTTTGCTATTTAATCTAATTTGGTCATGTAATTAATTTTGGACGAAACCTGACTCACTTGTATATATGTGAATAATTTAGGCTTATAAAGTAGGTTTAAGGTAATTTTGCTGTTTTGTTGAAGTCCTTTCCCTGTTGTTGCCTCTACTCATGCCAGTCTTTCCAGATCCATTGTAAATTTTATTAATTTTATTTGTTGAACCTGAATGGAGCCCGTGGCTGTCCGTAACACTATGTTAAAATGCATTGGATTGCTACCCTAATGCGTGAGGAATATTGCTTATGTTCATCTGTGCTGCAGAAACTCACCGAAGAGATATCACTTCAACATACCGATTCAATATTTGAATCTTTTCCCAGATCTTGATGTTTACTCAAATGCATCGCTTACTGAACTTTGACCTTTTAAATCTATGGCTTTTCTTTCGGGTGGGTGGGTGGGTGGGGTGGGGAGGGGTGGGTGGATGGGGTGGAGAGGGAGCGCGCATTTCAGATTTCTGACTTTTTGCAGGAAAACCTGGATTACTGAGAGTGAAGTGTGACGGTTCAGGAAGACTTAGGAGGAGGAAGAGGAGGGTCTCTCTCTCTCTCTCTCTCTCTCTCTCTCTCTCCTTCCAGGAATTAGTGCCTCTCCTCATGAGTGATCCTGCGAACTCGTTACTCACTTCTTTACGATCGCTCTTCTGCTAACTCTCTCTCTCTCTCTCTCTCTCTCTCTCATCTCCTCTCTCTCTCTCTCTCTCTCTCACCGAAAAAGAAAAGAGAGAAAATGAAGGAAAAGGGATCCAGGAATTTTTATTCTTCTTTTCACTGGCTCTGAGAATTCCTTTGTTGTTGTTGATGTACTCTTGAAATAATTGGTTCGTTTACAGGCTGTTGTGTTTACGTCCATTTTTGGCGTACTTGGAATCAATTATAATGAGGATATGAAGTGCCAAAAAAGTTATTTAAGTGCTGGAAAGTACACTTATTTATGAAGATGACATACGTGCAAAGAATGAGTCAAGTGATAGAATTTGCACCAGTTGATTTTCTGTCATTGGAATAAATTGTGCACTTAGTAATTTTGTCATTGGAATCAATTCTGAGTCCATATAAAGATGACGTTAAGTGCAATGACGAAGAATGTCCACTGATTACTAATTTTTGTATCATTGTAATTAATTCTGACACTTTATAATGATGACATTAAGTGTAAAGAGTCAATGTCCACTTATTAATAATTTTTTGTATCACTGCAATAAATTCTGACTGACTTGTCATTGCAACAAAATCTCATATATGCAAAATGGGATTTAAGTGCTGGATTGTGCACATATTAAAATGGAAATTTTTATTCACTATTTTCATTTACTTTTCCCTTTATTCCCTTTATTATCTACTTGGACCAATTCTTCGTTCTGTTGACTCAATATTCATTCCCCCACTCTCTGCTTCTTTCTGGAACCAAGAGATGAGATGAGATCTAATATCCCGAGATCATCTCCTCTTGAGGGAAGAACTGACATCCTTTACCAGTTCAGCTTCAAGAACTTCAGCAAATCTAACTAACTCCCCTCCTGTCTTCTTCCGTTCTGAAGGATCTACTCTATAAACTGTTTTCCCTTTCCTTGGGCAAAAGGTTCACATCTGCACCTGATGATTCCTAGTCAGACGACTCAACTCCTCTATAACATTGGAGGACTGACATCGCTTCCTGGAATTGCCTGACGTGCTTGGTGGGACGTGCTACACTGCGCTGAAACCTGGCGCTGCCCGTCGTGTCTCCCCTGCCTTCCCTGGGGCGATCAAAACGGGTTTGCAGGAGGAAGGTGGATGTGTCATGTCTCCCCTACCTACCCTGCCCTCCACCTGGGGCTGACAAACAGGTTTGCAGGAGGAGGGTGGATGTGTCATGTCTCTCCTACCTACCTGTCCCCCAACTGGGGTGGACAAACAGGTTTGCAGGAGGACGGTGGATGTGTCATGTCTCCCCTACCTACCCTGCCCTCCACCTGGGATGGACAAACAGGTTTGCAGAGAGAGGGTGGATGTGTCATGTTTGTCATATCTCCCCTACCCTCCCGGTCCCCTACCTACCCCAACCCGGGGCGGTCAAACAGGTTTGTAGGAGAAGGGTTGATGTGTCTTGTCCTCCCTATCCTCCCAGTCCCCCACTTACCCTGGCCCCACCCGAGGCGGACAAACCAAGATCCACGTTCCGATTTTTATTATTAATAGATTCCTGTGAGGTTTGGCCAAGGTTAATATATCTATGTTTCCTATCTAAGTGTTAATATTATCTGATTCCTGTCAGTAGGATAGATTTACGACAATATGCGTTTACTGTTCAGCTCATGACCGTTTGACCTTAATCTTGAGATTGTTTTCATATGCATTTTAATATCAGCTTTTTCTCTCGCTTTATGTTAAAACATTGTGACATAAAATGGTTGTATTTCATATGTTTTGTGGCTGTATTTTGAAGCTGCTGTCTTCTTGAGCAATATCATATGATAATATATTTTAAAAACTAATATCACATGAAGATATTTCTTGAACAAAGCAAAGACATCACATAAAAATATTTTCAAGAATCTTTCTTAGTCAGAATTTAAAAAGATCATTTACTGAAACACCTGAAAACAAGCAAACAGACTAATTAAGCTCTCATTCACAAAATAATAAGGTCAGATGCGAAACAGGGTCAGACAAGGTCATATGTATTCTGACCTCTGCTGCTTTGACTAATCAGTCTTAACCGGCCCCATTTTTGGGGGGGAGGGGCTAGTGCCCCCAAAATGTCGATTTGAATACCTTGGTGATTTCGGTAATGGGTCACAAAAGGTCATGTAGTACATATTCTGACCCCTGCTGCTTCTGATCTGATCAACCTTAACTGGCCTCTTTTTATGGGGGGGTTTGGGGGGGGAGCAGGGAGGGGGTAGTGCCTCCCAAAACTTCTATTTGAATACCTTCGTGATTTTGGGTAAGTTGGTCACAAGAGTCATGTAGTACACATTCTGACCCCAGCTGCTTGACTGATCAGCCTTTAACCGACCTTTTTTTTTGGTGGGGTGGGGTGGGGGGGGGGGGGGGGGGGGGATGGGGGGAGGGGGCAGTGCCCTCCTAAATGTCGATGTGTTTGAATACCTTGGTGATTTCAGTAATGGCTCTGGGTATCATTAAACGACGTCACCTAGCTTGGGTCCTCGTCGTTTTCCCATTTGAGCTAATGGTTGCTAATGATAGAGTTGCACCCAAGGACTCTTTTTGATCTGTTTTTTATTTTTTTCGAGGTATTTTTAAAGCGTTTTATTAAAACATTCGGTTTAGGTTTATTTATCGTTAAGCTTAAGCTGTCAGGCCAAATTTGGGGGCGCCGTCTTGTCATTCGTTTTATAAGACTGTGAAAAAATAGGAGTTTGTATGTAATTATACATAACATACATAGATTTTTCGGGATATTATATAGGTTGCAAAGTTACTTTCAGTGACACAAATATTAAGCAAATCTAATTTTTTATTTTTTTATTTTACAGTTATTTTTCGTCATGAAAATCGTAGAATTAACACTAATATCACGAAAGGACATTATTTTGGCTATGAAATAATTTGAACATGCAAAAATCAATAGAACTGATTTTTTTGTATATGTTTTAGTGGTTATTTCATAATTATAATTAAAGTTAACATTAAAGTGTATTAAAAGCTATCTAAAAATAACTGTAACACGTATTATATGACATTATTTTGGCTATGAAGTTAATTTAAACAACACAGCAATTAAATATAACTAACTTTTCCTTTTCGTTTTTTAATTATATTTTATCAATAAAATGATGAAAATAATGTATTAGATCATTAAAACTGTTGAGATATAATTCTGACATACACAGAAATCACGGGACATAATTTTGGCTAGTAATTGATTTCTATTACGCAAAAATTAAATAAAGCTAAACTTAGATTTTAAAATTTATGCATTATGTCGTTAAAACTTGATATATAATTCAAACATACACAAAAATCCAACACGGACATAATATTTGGCCAGAAATGAATTCCCATAACGCAAACATTAAATAAAGGTAAATTTCTAGACCCTTCTTCTATCTCTGCTATAAAACCAGCGAACAGGCAGACATATAGCTCTGTCTTATAAATCTCCCTCGTTAGGTGGCCGGAGACGGGAGCCTTAAACTTTATTATTATAATAAAATATAATATTCGCGTCATACCTCACAGAAATCCTTTTTCATCAAGAAGTTGGTTTTTGCCTGGTGTTCAAAGCCTCGCTTTATGAGAATTGCTCATTTCCCCGTTTTGTTTACGAGAGAGAGGGAGAGAAGAGGAGAGAGATAGAGAGAGAGAGCGAGAGAGAGAGAGAGAGAGAGACTCTTTGGTTTCCCTGAGAAAATTATAAACGGCTTTTGTGTTAGAAGTGTGAGCAAAATGACAATGCCTTTCTGTGCATTCACGTTAAAATAATCATCCTTAGAGAGAGAGAGAGAGAGAGAGAGAGAGAGAGAGAGAGAGAGAGAGAGAGAGAGAGAGAGAGAGAGAGAGAGAGAGAGAGAGAGAGAGATTTTCAGAAAGCAAAATAAATGTGTGAGAGAGAGTGAGCGTGTTTAAGAAAGGGAAATAAATGTCATATGAAATCCTGCTGACCTCAATAAAGCTTAAGTTTATTTATGAAAGCCCCAGAGAGAGAGAGAGAGAGAGAGAGAGAGAGAGAGAGAGAGAGAGAGAGAGAGAGAGAGAGAGAGAGCAAAATGATAAAATAAATGTCGAATAACATCCTACTGATCCCAGTGAAGCTTGGTATTTTATTAAAATATTCAGGAAGACTTTATCCATCACAATCGTATTTGTAACGTTGTTATTTTTTTCAAATCTCATTCTTTGTCAGGTTTCCTGTGAATTCTTTTACCCACTTTCTTATTTTCGACTTGGGGGTTGTGGGTTGTGGGGAGGGGTTTGTTTGTGGGTGAGTAAAAAGTGGGAGCTGAGGCTGAAAATAGCAAACATTGGAATAACTTTCTTACAATATTATAACCCCACATTTACGTGCTCGTTTTGGGGTTATGGGTCGGAGGTTGTGGGTTGGGGATTGATAGAATGTAGGAGCTGGCACTTAAACCTATTTACTTACAGCAAAAATAAGAATACCTTTCTCACAACATTACCCCAAATTCATGTATTCTTTTCCGCGCTTGTGAATTAAGGGTGGTATGCTCATATGTTGTGGGTTGTAGGAAGAGTGGTACTGAATATTGTACTTTTATCAAACAATATAAGTATATAACAATTTTCCTGTTTGGTTCGGTTCATTCAAACATCTTTCAATACAATAAACTTGAGAGAATTTGAGACCTGAATTACGATTTGTATTAGCTACAAGTGTTCCTAGGGAGGTTGTAGGTTATGAATAATTGGTAATTATTGTTATTATCATTCAGAAAATAAAACCAGATTCATATGAAACTAACCTACAGGAGCCATTGACGTAAAATGTAAGCTTTCAAAGAATAATCTTCATTTTTAATTTTCTCGTAGTTCCAAGTGCTTGGCAGTTGGCGTCGAAATTGTGGGAATGGTGGGAAATTGAGGCCTTTGTTCCTTAAAGGACTTAATCTCTGTATTGGCAAGGTGTGATCTGCAGAATCTGTCTTTATTATTATATTTAATTGCTGATATTCTACGTTTTCATTATTACTGTGAATAGTATCACTTTTCGTATATAGCCCTCTGGACCTGACTACTGTAACCACCTAAGGTCTCTAGCTGGAATTTAAGTTATATAATATGTGCACTAACTTTTATAACTCTCAGTGCATTTTCTTTCACCACTATTATTACTGTTATTACCAGTATTATGATTACTATCTTTTATACTGCCTCAGCTATAGTGTGGATAGTGCCGTTTGTTCATTTTTTTGATCATGTTATCTCATGTATCTAGATTGTGTACTTACTGTCTGTATTTTGTTTATTGCAAGTATATGACTCTGAGCTGAAATAAAAGGATATTATTATTATTATATTATTATTATTATTATTATTATTATTATTATTATTATTATTATTCCTCTTCTTCTTCTTTTTCTCACGCGCTGGACGATCTATCCATCCACCCGAATTTCTCGGAAGCCTGCAAACGCGAAAGTGCTTCTCGCCTTAACTTCTTCTCCGTTGTGCCAAAATGTATCTATATATCCGTTATTAAGTTCAAAGGCTGGGAGGAGGCAATCACCATAAACCACGAACATTGCAGGCATTTTGTTTCCCCCTCCGCCTCAACTTTCCTCTTGTTTACTGGGAGACTCCACGTCATGATAATCTACAAGCGTTAGTTTATGCGGAGGAGAGGTCTTTTCAAAAGAGGTTTTTTTTTTCAACAGAGGTCCGGAACAAGAGGGAAGTTGTTTATGTAGCGTCCGCTCATGCGTGATCTCTCTCTCTCTCTCTCTCTCTCTCTCTCTCTCTCTCTCTCTCTCTCTCTCTCTCTTAACCTGAAGAGGGAGAGCTTTGGCGTAACCCGTGGGGAAAAATGCGCTTGTTTGGATTCGTTACTTTGATAAGTTTTGATTTGGTTCGTTTCCTAAACGTTTGTTTTGGTTCGTATCCTAAGCGTTTGTTATGACACGTTTCCTGAACATTTGTCTTGATTCGTTTCCTAAACGTTTGCTTTGACACGTTACCTGAACATTTGTCTTGATTCGTTTCCTAAACGTTTGTTTTGGTTCGTATTCTAAACGTTTGTTTTGATTCGTCTCCTAAACGTTGGTTTTGACTCGTGTTCGAAACCTTTGTCTTGATTCGTCTCCTAAACGTTTGTCTTGACGCTTTTTCGTAAACGTTTTTATTATTATTATTATTATTATTTTTTTTTTTTTTTTGTCCATCACAGTCCTCCAATTCGACTGGGTGGTATTTATAGTTTGGGGTTCCGAGTTGCAGCCTGTCTCCTTAGGAGTCCATTATTATTATTATTATTATTATTATTATTATTATTATTATTATTATTATTAGAAAATACTCATAGTAGCACGAGTCTTGAAAAGTAAAAACAAATCCATTTATGTATATGTACATACATTTAAAGAGAAATCTGTACAGAGAGCGTTTCGGGAATCTGACAGATTCCTGAAAGCTAAAGGGGAATCGAATAGATTCCCAGAGGTTAAAGGGGAATTGGATAGATTCCCGAAAGCGCTATGTACAGATTTATATTTGAATGTATGTACATAAGCATAACTGGATTGGTTTTTTTATATTATTATTATTATTATTACTTCTACTTCTTCACGAAAACGTAAAAATATCCCAGAGATCACAAACAAGTATCTCTAAGAGGAGGCTCAATTGAAAGCGAAAAAAAGAGAAAAAAAATAAAACACTTTTATTTTACCTGCTCTCTCAATTGGTGAACTTAAATCCAATTTTCCTTTTATTCCATCCCGAAACCCTACACAGACGAAGACCCTCCCTCTCTCTCTCTCTCTCTCTCTCTCTATCTATCTATCTATCTCTCTCTCTCTCTCTCTCTCATCTCTCTCTCCTGCTGAAATATTGTGTAACAATTTCTTCGTTTGTTTTGCTGGGTTTAGTCTCTCTCTCTCTCTCTCTCTCTCTCTCTCTCTCTCTCTCTCTCTCTCTCTCTCTCCTCTGTCATATTATATATTATATAATATTATATATATAGATGGAGAGATAGAGAGAGAGAGAGAGAGAGAGAGAGAGAGAGAGAGAGAGAGAGAGAACCAAACCCAGCGAAAGGACACCAAGGAAGATAGCCAATTTCATACTGGCTGGAATAAGGCTCAACTAATATATTCAGGCATTTTATATACAGGAGTCCTCAGGTCCCCCAATCTACCAGCTCTCCCAATATTTGCATATCCGCGACGCCGAGTTTGCTTTACAGTTACAGAGAATTGTTTCTCGCATTGGCACGTGTGGATTTGATGGCTTCTTTGATATATAGGCGACAGGCCAGTGAAGTGCAGTGTATAAGGATTTTTTTTTGGGGGTTTTTTTTTTTTTTTTTTTTGGGGGGGGGGGGTGGGGGGGGGGGTAATTCTGATTGTATTTTCAACGAGTTTCAAAGTATTGTAGGTATATATGTAAGTGTTTACATAATATGGAATGTTAGTCCATATATATAAAAGTCTAAAACTAAAGAGGTCAACCAGATTGCTTGCAGGAATGGATCAGACTAGAGACGCTAAAGATGACGATACAATAAGTATGTAGGCTAAGATAACATGCCGTCACCTGTAGTCATTCATTTTTTTATTTTTATAAACTTTAGTCCCAAGCTCCCTGCTTGAGACAACTACCCCGCTACCTATAATTCAAACGGCCTACGTGATCTGTAGCGTGTCATTTTGATTGGTGTGTTCGTATGAAACTATGTCATTTGTATGTATGTTCATATGTGCGAACTACTGTCTGTTCATAACTTGTAACAGAGATGGTAGACAAGCAAGAAAACAGAGTTAGCTATCGTCATTAGAAGACCTGTACCTTTTTACCCAAGCTTTATCATGTAGAGGAATAGGATTAGCCATCATCATTGGCAGAAGCGATCAAGCTATCGTTATTAGAAGACTTGTACAATCATATCTGATCTTCAGCATGTAAAACTTCAGAAGAATACATATATTTTTATATTTCGTGTTTTCTACAAGAACCTCCTCACCATGAGTTTAACACATCGTCGTAATAACTAACAAGATAATACCGACTTCGTAAGTGATCTACAAACCCCCAGACACTCCATTGAAGATGGAAGTGCAATACCAACCGACTTAGCGTAAGATTATCGCTAGTCTAACATTACCTCATAGGGCGCCTTATCATACAAGGCACAAGCCCTAATATTGGTGGCAGTGGAACCAGAAGAAACTCTACTACAACTTCGAAGAAAAATCGAATATGAAGTATCATATAAGAAATCTTCAAAAACTTACGACGAAAGCAGCAGGATTCTTCAATCAACAATAGTATCAATCGTTTAGGTTGAGCAACTTCAGAAAACACAAGAACTCTTCACACGACGACGAAAACGCAGGAGATTCTTCTAGCCAACTTAGTATAGCAACTTGGGAGTAGCAGCGTTTAGTGAATAACTTCAAGAACAAAACCGACGTGTCTTTTTTCCTACGGCAACGCAAGCTTCGTCTCTCATTAGAATCATTCAAGAAAACATCGTCAGTGAGCGTTTCCGGCACTTCAAGAAACAAACCGAACGCGGTCGCAGCATCGGATCTTTCAAGGGCTCGAATCATCGAAACAACGCGCACGGAGGTGGAAACTCAAGCCAAACCAGGTCATCCGCTAAATAGAGAAGAGGGACCAAGGGACGTGTGTCGTTATCGGAACACCGTGACTTCCCACAAAAGCAAGCTAAGTACAATTTTTTATTCATTGGAGTAACTTTGAGTGTTTCCTTGCAGGTCGAATTTCGTTATTCCTGTGGCTGAAGTTTACGAGACATTCTTAATCTTACTTTTTTACAGAAATTATCTACATCATTGAGATTTCGCTACTGCGAGTTTTTATCTTTGAGTGTCTGTTTCCAGAAGTTCTACTGAAAATATCATAATCATATACTATGTTTAATTTTATCATTTTGGGTGATTATTAATCCCTTACGTAACAAATCATATTAAACAGTGAATATTGCGTTTACGCAGTGGACGTCTGTATTTATACAGATGCATGGATAGGGTCGTTAAGCACCAGTAGTGATTTAGAAAACACACAAAAAAACAAGTGGAACACCCGTACAAATCTATATAAATTAGAGGTAACACTATTTCGGGTCATGACAATAAATGCTCCTTTGCAAAGTCCATCGTCGAGTTTTAGCCTTGAGTTTTTGAGTTATATAAAATATCGAACCTCAATGACTCAACTTAACTTTAAAAATATGGCTGGATTGCAAGGAATAACATGTCTGTAAAAACTTTCATCAGGCTAAATGTGCGCTGACCAGGATCCCTCACTATTTCAAATTTTAGCAAAAGAATGAAGTACAAACAGTTAATATTGAATGCAGTAGTGATAACTTGTATTATTAGTAATCGCTCAGTTCCTAATAGTTCGTTCATTCATTTGCTTTATACGTAACCAGCAACATAATAAAAAAGCAAAACACAATACGTGCCGATTGGTAATAAAGAGAAGGATCCTAATATTACAAAAAGAAATAGAAAACAGTAGCCCGTTCAGAATCAAACAAGCAAACTCGGTGACTGTGTCACCTAGTCAAGCGGTAAGGTCAGTCACAAAAACTGCCGAAGTGTTTCAAAAGCATAGCAAATTCCACACAATAAGCGACTCTAGCAGAGTGGGGAAAAGCGATGTTGGTTCATACATGCCAATATCTTTTTGAATTAAAAGGAGTTTTTTCTATGAAACACACGACCGTATAAGTAATCAGAGCAGGTTTCGTTTTTTTTTAATACGTAAGTTATTATAGTAGTGGTGATAAAGCCCAACTGTATCGCGCCATAAAAATTAGAGTATCTTGTTTTTAATTTCTTTAGTACACGTGATATCCTGTATTTACGGACTCACCGTCTGTTGTTCGAACTTCCCTAATGAGAAGTCTGGATAAGCGAGCGCTTACAGATACCTCTATAGTTTATAATAAAACATTGATCTGTATCTAGTGTAATTGTAAGATATTCATCTAGGGATACACAAAATATTATCTTACATCCTGCAAAATAAGGCGTGTTTATCAAAGGAAAATCCTATAAACCTTCAAACATATCAAAATCAGTTTGAACAAAAAAGAGACAATTAATCAAATAATAACTTATATAAAGGAAACTATACATTTGTCTCATAAATCGTAACATTGTTCAAATGACCCAACAGAATTCTCCCACAACCGCAGTCGTACTTTGCACGCAAAATCTCGAGAAGCATGCACCCTCGAATGTCTTAGTGCGTGTAAAAAGACTTTGCTGGGAAATGAATTTTAATCCTTCCCGACACTCTGAAATATAACGATTTCCGCGAACAAAGCCCTAAAAGTATACATATCTTGGGATACGGAAGTTATAAAATATGCAGTTTTTTTATTTGTTGCTAATTTTTGAATCACGCCCAAACAGTCGTGGATGAATCTCTCTGATAATCTATCTTAAGTAATATCCGTAAAGTCATTCAAGCAGAGGTGATTCAGCAGAATTTTTTTTTATCTTCTACCTGAATACAGGAAGTTTCTCCACTAGCGAGTGATCTCTGGGAAAAAAAAGAAAAAACGGATGTCATTGAAACAAAATACGGTCTAAGGACAAACATAAAGCTATATACGTACCTTCGTGTAGAACCCCAATGAAATTTCAAAATAGAGATAAATGACGAAGTTGAAAAATGTTAGTAATAGGAGCCATTAGGAAATACATAAGACATATAAAACCTTTTTCCCCTCAAACGTCATGCCATAAAAGATCGGACTTGGCGTATCTGCGTAGATTTCTGTCGCTTAAACAAGGGGGAAACGAACTCCCGATAGTTTCCAGTGCGATGTACCGACGACATCTTATCTCTGTTAGGTTAGAATAAATTTTTTTCACCAACTTGGACTTACTTAAAGGCTTTTACCTGATACCATTACCTAAGTGATTGTACCTCATACACCGTTTTCAGCACACTCAGGGGATATTATCAATTTTTTACGTATGCCTCCGGCTTACGTTGCGCCCAATTACAATATAGTGTTGGAGACTTTTAGGGGATAACCTACATGCCTATATGATGATCTTGATCTTGTAATCTTTTCTAATACCTTAGAAGTACATTCACATAAAGTAGAGCTAGTGCTACAGAGACAAAGACAAATAATCTCAGAGTAAAATATCTAAATGTGAGTTTTTTAAAACCGAACATGTTTATCTAGGTTTTATGTGTCTAGTCAAGGTCTTAAAGTTGTCCATGGTAAGGTGTCGGCTATTCATAACTTTCCGGTACCTATTAACGTAAAAGGGAGATACAGCACTTTCGCGCTTTAGTGGGTATTACAATCGTATGTAAATATGTAACTCTTCAATCATGACAGCTCCTTTAACAGATCTTACGAAGAAGAGCGTAGATTTATTATGGTCTAAAAAGCATCAACAGGCGTTCGATATCTTAAAAGCGGAATAATGCAGCTTCACCTAACTAAAAAACTCCCTGATTTAAATAAGGAATTTTTTTTTATATGCAACAGACGCCACAGACCAAGGTAAGTAGGGTATTACTTCCGTAATATAATAAACAGTTTCTTCCCTATAGCTTTTTTATTCACGTAAACTAAAGCCCTCTGAAAGTAAATATGCAGTAAAAGGCAAGGAAGGGCTAGGTATCATTAACTCACTAGTACATTTTAAGTCATAATCTATGGCTATCCTGATAAAGTCCTTACTGAACATGAGTCCTTTACCGAGTTTTTCAAAGGCTTTAATCACGTCCCAAAAGGACTCGGTGACAAATGATCATTCAGGTCTTTGGAGCCAAGATAAAGATATCTACCTGGGAAAGCAAATATCATAGCTGACGCATTATCCCGCAATCCCGCACCATACAGCAAAGAACCATTAATTAGACTAAAAGATATAGAAACATCCGTGCCTATTGTTAAAACCATATCTAAACAAAAAGAAAATCCTTAACCCAAGAGAGATCCGGCGACCAGAATATCTGGGTTGGAGGCTGCAGAACTGTTACAAACTGAACAAAGCAAGTGTCAACAGTGATAAGCAAAACAATAAACACCAAACAATAAACACTTCGAACGGAAAACAGGTCAGTCAGCTAAGCAAAAACCAATAACACTTCGAACGGAAACAGGGTCGGCGGCCTAAGCCAAAACAATAAACACTTTTGAGCAGAAACCCTAAAGCAAAAGTATATTTAAAGTATGTGTATCAGAATAATGTAATCAAATGTAATATTATATGTAGGTCTGTGACGAGGAAAACCCGAAGAACACAGCAGATGACAACGACCATGGGTAGTAGTAATAATCTTTTTCATACCAATCGTCATAAACTGGTTGCATTCCGTCATCCAGGGTTCCCTACTATGTCACAGAAAGCCAAATCACTAATTTTTAACTGGCCTACAATGCTTACAGATATAAAAAGCACATAACTAATTGTAAACACGTGTTCATGAAAACAAGGGATACACTAAGACACCTGTCAGTTTAGGGAGCCTATCCTGTGCCAAATCAATCCTTGAAAGAATATACGTAGAATTATTAACAGAATTACGAGTCTGACAGAGGGAATACACACTTCTTAGTGTTAATAGTTCCTTGATACGTTATATAGAAGTAATAGCACTAAAACAAAACACCGGCAATTGAGTGCATTAGGAATATTTATGAGTGCTAAATCAGTAAATATGGAATTCAACACATAATAATCTGTGACTCGGGTGGTGTAAATCAATAATAATCTCCTTAACACGTTGTGTGAATTCCTTTCCATTAAGAAAACCAATAATATATTTTATCACCCAGAGTCAATCGGTTTGGTAGGATAACGGATAATTAAATAGGAAGTGTCAATGTCTACGAGTTACAACTCGTGATATTGGATCCGAACTGGATTATAGCGGTTCTCGCGGTTTTAAATACCTTTATATTCATATCTTGTATCTATAGAATTGATGCCGCAAGTAGCCCTTATACGGTACGCCGCTAGAACACTTTTCCACATATTCAAGCCAACCATTAATTTATCAAATATATATAAAAAAATACCATAAATAAATAAATATAAAAAAAATAAAATAAAAAATATGGGTATTACAAGTGGAGTCATATACACTCCGTAAGAAGTCGGAAGGGTTACAAATTTATAATAAAAAAGGAATCACGATAAAATCAATAAGCAAAACGTAACCATAGATTAATTAATATCCAAATATATATGCGTATATATTTAGTAATGACAAATAAGCTAAAAGTTCAAATACATATCCAAAACCTACTGACATATTGTCTGTCCCGGTGATTTATAATTCGTAGTCAATGAAAAAAAAAAAAATAATAATAATAATAATAAATAAAATCAAATAAATAAAATAACAAAATAAAAAGAGATTTTAAAGATAAGCAGGAAGTCTAGAAGTGAAAATGTTATCTATGGAATAATCCTATATGAATCCTTATACAGGGGGGCTAATTTTAAATATATATAGAATTTGTATGGAAACCTTTTTCATTAGTTTAAATAAGGAATATTTAATTTTACATAATTACAATTATGCAGATTTCCAACATGAAACTAATATGTTGTTCAATTTTGGTACTGTTTTTTTTTTCAGACATTCTTCTATGTGGGTCGAGTATTAAAAAACAAAAAAAAAAATTTATCCTAAAGTCGTATTTATTACAGCAAGTAACGTAACTCTTAGCTGGCTGAGAGCAATCTCCTGCCAAGTGACGACGTCATCATTGCCGTATCAGTATTTGTTCCTTTTAACCTCAATAATCTGCTTACACAGGCTTCATCTCGCGCTTGCAAAAGCAGATTGACTGGAGAAAGGAATGCTTAGCCCGAACGTTCTCATGGGCAAGGCAGACATGTCTATCCGTATGCGCAATGCAACTTTAGCTAAGGAGTTGCAATCATTTTAAAATAATAACAAAATCAGCAAATAGGATTTCTATAACAACAACAAATGAATTAATTTTTCTGAACAACCTCATAGACATTTAGAAGTATCAAGAAGTATATATGTGAAATATTTACTTGCAACATTAGCCTATTACAATTCAAGTAAAACATCATGGGATGTCACATTTTTTCCTTGAAAAACCCAAAGTTTATTTAGAAATTAGTTACATAGTGGGTTTTTTCGTTGCATCTCCTACCTATTAATAATGTTTTAAAGTTAACCTCAGAGGATGCGCACGAGAAAATTGAATATGAAACTTTTGTTAGGGCACATAGAATCATGATTAATCTTCTCTTTGACTCTTATGTTGTCTGGCAATCTTACAATTAGCTCCGTTTTCCACTTCTTTGTCTAGTAACTTACTACCAGTAATATCGAATTTTCTTTGAGATTCGTAATGATATCTATTTATTTTTTATAATTATGGATATTTTTACAAGTCATCATAGACCTAGATAGGTTCAACTCATTGTTAATGCCATGGATAAAAAAGTTTGTACAGCTGACTCTTTTGAATTCCAAAATATCAGCGAATTCATGTGGGTTAAGGGTAATCTGTCTAAATGGCTCTCTCCCCTCCCCTGTATTTGGATGTTTGTCTGAATTTACTTTGCCCTTGTGACAAGTATAATTTCACTTGCAGGCTGATTAATGGAACCTGGTTGACAGGTATCCGGCAGTACGAGAGTTTCACATAGCAACTTCAAAAAATCGTTCGTCACTGCGGATGACTACAGTCAAGTAACAACCGCCTACAATGTGAAAGGAATTTCATGGACTTCTTCGACCGACACCGTATCTCGTCGTTAATCTCGTTTTAATGTGGAATGCTCCGGCGGCTGTCGGAACGAACTACGAAAGGGGACATACTTCCGACAATTACGACCGAAGGATATTCAACTCTACTTTGCTGGCGAAGGACTCGTGCTGGGATGATCTATTCATCGCGAACGTAATCGTGTAGCTTAGGATGCAGAGAATAAGTATGAGCTGCAATATAGAATGTTGGACCCGCCAGGCAAATTTTCCCCTTGTTTTTAACCCTGTGAAATCGGGGCGTTTTCATTGGGCTATAGGTGGTTGTCTGGAACTGTGTAATGGACGAAAAGTGGTTCGAAAGCTAGTTAAATGTGAAGTAGTATAACTCCTCGTCATGTATCCTATATATATAAATGATCATAAATAACAAGAAAAATCGAAATGTATAAAAAATATTTTTTTTTTTTTTTGTGCGTGTACGCACTAGGAATCTATATATAAATGACATCCCTAAAAATAAACAGAAAATCGAAATATATTTTTTTGCGTGTACGCACTTAGGAATCTATATATAAATGATCATAAATAACGGAATTCGAAAATATTCTTTGCGTGTACGCAATAGGAATCTATTTAAAGTGCACATATATTAATCACAATTATATGAATCCATATACATATGTATAAACAACAAATCAGGTAGCCTATAATCAATCTGTTACCTTTTTTTTCTTACCAATATCTGCAGTTATTTATGAGTTAGTATATGAATTAATGAATCAAGATATATAACAGTTAGCATAAACATTAATAATTTTTTATATCATTTCATATATGAATTTTTTATCAGTTATATGATTTTTATCATGTTAATTTTATTTTTCATTCTATGCAATTGTCAGAGTACATTAGTATTTTCTGTAGCATATGTATCTTAATGAAATGAAGTGAAAAACTGTATCATTATATATCACGTGATCACTATTATTTACCAATATCATTGTTTTGTATTTTATTACTTGAATCAATTCATGTACACCATGAATTTTTATTTACTTATATATATATATATATATATATATATTCACATAGTGTCTGTATCACACTCCTATAAGTCAAATGCAAGTCAAGTTTGAGTAATATTTCAGTAGTTGTTTTGATAGCTGACCGAGCTGATGTAAGTGTTTACATAATAAAAATATGGAATGTTAGTCCATATATATAAAAGTCTAAAACTAAAGAGGTCAACCAGATTGCTTGCAGGAATGTGATCAGACTAGAGACGCTAAAGATGACGTATACAATAAGTATGTAGGCTAAGATAACATGCCCGTTCACCTGTAGTCATTCATTTGTTTATAAACCTTAGTCCAAGCTCCCTGCTTGAGACAACTACCCCGACCTATAATTCAAACGGCCTACGTGATCTGTAGCGTGTCTCATTTTGATTGTGTGTTCGTATGAAACTATGTCATTTGTATGTATGTTCATATGTTCGAACTACTGTCTGTTCCTTCATAACTTGTAACAGAGATGGTAGACAAGCAGAACAAAAGAGTTAGCTATCGTCATTAGAAGACCTGTACCTCTTTACCTAAGCTTTATCATGTAGAGGAATAGGATTAGCCATCATCATTGGCAGAAGCGATCAAGCTATCGTTATTAGAAGACTTGTACAATCATATCTGATCTTCAGCATGTAAAACTTCAGAAGAATACATATATTTTTATATTTCGTGTTTTCTACAAGAACCTCCTCACCATGAGTTTAACACATCGTCGTAATAACTAACAAGATAATACCGACTTCGTAAGTGATTTACACAAACCCCCAGACACTCCATTGAAGATGGAAGTGCAATACCAACCGACTTAGCGTAAGATTATCGCTAGTCTAACATTACCTCATAGGGCGCCTTATCATACAAGGCCAACAAGCCCATAATATATATATATATATATATATAATATTATATATATATATATATATATATATATATATATATATATCTATATATATATATATTATATATAAATAATATATATATTATATAGATATATATATATATATATATATATATATATATATATATATATATATATATATATATATATATATATTATATATATATATATATATATATATATATATATATATAGATAATAATATATATATATATATCTGTTCTTGGGTCTTTTATCTGTAAAGCTCCTTGCAAGCTGTATAATATAGCTGATCCGCTGGTATATATAGTGGTAAGTGTCGTGGCATGCCACTCAGATGTCGCAGTTTTGCGCCTTTGAGAAACATTCCTTCTTTTTTTTTTTATTCAGAGGAGCGTGGATCATGAAATAATGTTCGTCAACATGACACCATATCCGACGCTCCCAAGAATGTATTCTTTAATATTCTTTTCACAGGAACTGCTTACTTAGACTTATTACATTACGTCATTTCACCTTCTTATCAGACGCCAGAAAACTCAGTGCAGAGTTGTCAAAGAATTCAATTAGGCCACAAATTCCAAGAACATCGAATGATTCACAATCTCTCTCGTAACGTCATCTCTCCTGTTCAGTTCAAAGACTGAGAATTCAGATTTTTCATCAAAACTAATTATTAGTTTTTTTTTCCTAAAAAAATTATTTTACGAAGTTTAGAGGCTTTCAAGTCAAGCACTGTGGAACCTATGTTTCATTCGGTGGTTTAAGACAGTGAAAAGAGGTAAGATATACAAGTTTTTGGACAGCAAGATAAAGTGATCCAGAAAATAAAGGAATTGAGAAATAAAGATCTATAATTAGAACTGGGAGAAAACTCCACAGAAAAAAATGGGGTGAAGTTAGTAATGCCTACAGTGCACCACTTGAAGTGCACTGGCGGGACAATCTCCCTATAGGGGTGTAAAACATTTGTTCCTTGAATATGAAATAATAACTTTAACAACTCTAAGAATTGATTAAAAAAGAATTTTATTGTCTCTTGAATCTGATATAATACCTTTAAAACTCTATGAATTAAAAACTTAGAACCTTAAAAATTACTTCAAAAACTGAAATAACTAGATTTCAGAACTCGTCCTTATCCCTTCCGTAGAACATTAAGCATTGTCATGGTTGGTAAATTCTCTTTTTCTTCCCCCTCTGTCCTTTTTCGAAAATGGACAATTATTCCCTTCTCCTCTCGAGGGAGATCTTCCAATTCGACGACCATCTGTACAATAATATTCTCCCATTTTCAGTCTACGCGATTTCTGCAGCACCGAGGTTCCCCTGTCAGTGTTCCGTTGGTTCCTTTAGTTTCACTTTTTCCATAAGTCTGAGAAAAGTGAGAAAAGTATTACAGCAATGAATTCATTCCTTATATTTTCGTGTTTTCACAATTGTCCTAAATCATAGAAAATTTAGGAGATGGTCAGTTTATGGCAGTTAATTAATTCCTTACATTATCGTGGTTTACCAGTTGTGATAAGTCATAGAAAATTTAGGCCAGTTTACAGCAGTTATTTAATCTTAACATTTTCGGTTTTTCATAATTGTCATAAATGAGAAAATTTAGGTCAGTTTACAGCAGTTGATTATTTCCTTAATTTTCGTGTTTTCACAAATGTCATAAATCATAGAAAATTCAGGTCATTTTACAGCTTTTGATTAATTCCTTACATTTTCGTGGTTTTCATGTCATAAATCATAGAAAATTTAGGTCAGTTTACAGCTTTTAAGTATTTGCTTACATTTTCGGGTTTTCATGACATAAATCATAGAATATTTAGGACATGATCAGTTTACAGCAGTAGTTTAATTCCTTACATTTTCGTGTATTCATAATTATAATAAATGTGACCTAATTATTGATCACATGATCACTTGTCTGATTTAATTCTTAACCTCAATATCTTTTGTCTCATCTAATTCTTAATCACATGATTACGTGTCTGGTCTAATTCTGAATTATGACATTATCACATATTTGGACTGAACACCCCCCTGCCCACCCCGCCACATTGCAAAGGAAAAAAGAAATTTTATTTGAAAGTTCTGTCGCATCACAACTTTTGGACCGAAATTAATCCGAAACTCGTTGTAATTCGCGATCGTTCGCCTAATTTCCAAAGCTTTGGAAACTTTGGAGGGAAGGGGGGGAAGGAGAATCCAGTTGTGGTCAGCGTAAATATATATATATAGATATATATATATATATATATATCTATATATATATATACATATATAAAATTATATACATATATATACTATATATATATATATATATATATATATATATATAAATATATGTAGTATATTTATATATATTCGATTAAAGTATTCTTCTGGTGGTCGAATTTTGCTCGCGAATATTGATTTTTTATTTTTAGCCGAATTTGGGTTCAATGCAAACAGATATGGGTCCCCTTTTCGGGTTGTCAACCTTTACCTTTGGGTTCCCCTTTGGGTTTCCTTTATTCAGTTTTGGGTTCTCGGCATTCAGCGTTGGGCTCCATTGTCTCTCTCTCTCTCGCTGGCCATCCCAGCTTTAGTTAGCCGGTGTTGTCGGATCCCAATCCCTGACTTTCAACTCAGCACAAAAAAAAAAAAAAAATGCATGACACAGGAAGCACTATCTCTCTCTCTCTCTGCTCTCTCTCCTCTCTCTCTCTCTCTCTCTCTCTCTCTCTCCTTCCTTCATTCCTTTCCAGGCGAGATAACCCATTTCTCAAGTCTTTATAATCAAAATACTCCCATGACCTGACCTAACCTGACCTGACCGGACCTGACCTCTTGTCTCCCATTTACCTGGGGTTGCTGATACCTCAAATTGGGTCCATTTACGGGATCGTTTACCCCCCTTTTTATTCTCTGGTGATAGACCCACTTTGCCAGGTTATTTATTTATTGATTTTTTGTGACCCTTTCTCTGCGTTAAAAAGGTCCTGGTTTAATGATGCGTGTTTTAGGAGAGTTACGTTTTTTTCAATCTTAGATCGTTCGTAAAATGAAGGTATTATATTTTATATGAGTCCCACAGACATATTATTATTATTATTATTATTATTATTATTATTATTATTATTATTATTATTATTATTATTGTTACTGACACCCAGGTACCGTAGGAACCAAAATTATTATCTCGTATTTCTAACTTCTCTTCTGGTACAAGTTTAAAGAGACAGAGAGTAAGATTTTATTATTATTATTATATTATTATTATTATTATTAATTATTATTATTATTATATTATTATTATTATTTTAAACCAAACGTTGTGGAGATAGATTTCATCTAAATGTCAGAAAAATACAATACCTTTTAACCAAACTCCCCCCCCCGCTCTCTCTCTCTCTCTCTCTCTCTCTCTCTCTCTCTCTCTCTCTCTCTCTCTCTCGGGTGACTTTAATTCAACTCACCTTCATTTCCGGAACTACATCGACCCAGAGGGCGCCGTATTTCCTCGCCACTTAAAAGGATCCGGAGCCCATTTGTTTCCGGTTTTAAAAGGATCCGATTCCTTACGTATCAAAAGAAACAAAGGATCCCAGGATTACTCCGTGGCGAAATGGCGTCCTACTCACAAAAGAAAGGGCGTCTTCGACAGCATCCTACTGACTGAGGGCAGGACATTGTTGCTGCTGCTTTTCTGATAAAGTGGTTTTCCCAGTCAAGGCCAACTGTCATATTTGACCTGGGAAAAGTCTTACTAAAGGGAAAGACTTGGGGAGCTTTGGTTGTTGGGTGAGTGGGAATGTGTAGGAGAAAAACTTCGAGGAAAATGTTGAGGAAAACTCTGAAGGAAATTTTGAGGAAAATATTGTGAGAAAACTGAGGAATATTTGGAATAACAGTTCTTGAGATTTTGAAGAAATCTTTGAGGGACACTGGGTGAAACTGAGGTAAACTTGGAGGAAAACTTTAAGGCAATTTTGAGGAAAACATTGAATAGACAAACTGTGATTAATTTATCTTTTCCTCACTCTTCCGTGACTCCGAATAGTGAGAGGAAATGATGTAGAAGAGGAACATATTGAAAAATATTGGTAAACGGAATTGAAAGCAGTTTTTATTTTATTTTATTTTAGGATTTTTTTGAAGGAGAGGAAATAGTTTTCCACTTTTTTACTTCAGCCTAGTTTAAAAATGGGAATTTCTTGATTAACTCTTTAGTAAAAATGCCGCCGTTTTGAACAGAGAGAGAGAGAGAGAGAGAGAGAGAGAGAGAGAGAGAGAGAGAGAGAGAGTGTATCTTGTGGTTTTGTGCTTGAGAAATATTCCGAGAGAGAGAGAGAGAGAGAGAGAGAGAGAGAGAGAGAGAGAGAGAGAGAGAGAGAGAGAGAGAGTCTAGTGATTTTGTGCTTGAGAAATGTACCGAGAGAGAGAGAGAGAGAGAGAGAGAGAGAGAGAGAGAGAGAGAGAGAGAGATGATCAAATGAATGTCGAATAACATCCTACTGATCCCAGTGAACCTTGGTATTTTATTAGAAAATTCAAGAAGACTTTATCCCTCACAATCGTATTTGTAACGTTATTATTTTTTTAAATCTCATTCTTTGTCAGGTTTCCTGTGAATTCTTTTGCCCACTTTCTTATTTTCGGTTTGGGGATTGTGGATTCTGGGTCGTGGGTTGTGGGTTGTGGGGAGGGGTTGGTTTGTGAGTGAGTAAAAAGTCGAAGCTGAGGCTGAAACCTATTTACTTATAGCAAACATAGGAATAACTTTATTTCAATATTATATTACTTATAGCAAACATAGGAATAACTTTCTTACAATATTATGACCCCACATTTACGTGCTCGTTTTGGCGTTATGGGTCGGAGGTTGTTGGTTGTGGATGGATAGAATGTAGGAGCTGGCACTTAAACCTATTTACTTACAGCAAAAATAAGAATACCTTTCTCACAACATTACCCCAAATTCATGTATTCTTTTCCGCGCTTGTGAATTAAGGGTGGTATGCTCATATGTTGTGGGTTGTAGGAAGAGTGGTACTGAATATTGTTTACTTTTATCAACAATATAAGTATAGAACAATTTTCCTGTTTGTTCATTCATAACATCTTTCTCAATAGAACTTGAGAGAATTTGAGACCGGAATTACGATTTGTATTAGCTGCAAGTGTTCCAAGGGAGGTTGTAGGTTATGAATAATTGGTAATTATTGTTATTTTTATCCAGAAAATAAACCCAAATTCATATGAAACTAGCCTACAGGAGCCATTGACGTAAAATTTAAGCTTTCAAAGAATAATCTTCATTTTTAATTCTCTCGTAGTTCCAAGTGCTTGGCAGTTGGCGTCTAAATTGTTATATAATCTGTCAGCTAACTATTGTAACTCTGAATGCATTTTTTTTCTCTCCAATATTATTACTGTTATTGCCAGTATTATGACTACTATATTTTATACTGCCCCAGCTATAGTGTGGATAGTGCCGTTTACTCATTTTTTGATCATGTTGTCTCATGTATCTAGATTGTGTATGTTACTCTCTATATTTTGTATATTCCATGTATATGACCCTGAGCTGAAATAAAGGATATTATTATTATTATTATTATTATTATTATATTATTATTATTATTATTATTATTATTGTTATTTTATTAAAAGTAATGGCTACGTTCAGCAGCGTTACACTTGTAGAAATTCTTCTCTATTTTGCGAATAGCGGCTTTTTCAGTGCTACTTAAACAGGCTAGTAGAGCGCCTACCTATAGAGGTCATGGTTAAAATACAGGGTCAAAATAGGTGTATATATTTTGAATTTTACAGATAAACTATGATACCATAGTCATCAAAGTCATTAACGATTTTCTCTCTCTCTCTCTCTCTCTCTCTCTCTTTTTCTTAAAGCGAGCTTTCGTCTGGAGCTGCCAGACATCCTCGGGCTGGGAAGCTGAGGGTGGACAGATCTTGGTGCGGTGTCCGTCCTCCCTTATATCTGTGGTTGACAGCAGGGGTCTGCCCCATGCTTGTCTCCTATTGGCAGGTGGCGGTGAGTCTTGTTTTCATTGGCTGCCTGAGCCAGGTCTCAAGCCACTTTCTTCGGGCCGATGGTTGCGTTGCAGCATATCCTGCAGCCGCCTGGACCTCCTAAGCGGCGCTGTAACATTGATGGGCGTTGCGCTACGCTGTGGGACGTCACGGCTACTTTGATTTCCATCGGCTGCAGGAGTACCTCGTTCGGGGGCGTTGTCATCCATAGAGTTGTCATGATCGGTGGTGTCATTGTTGGTGGCAGGTCTTCTCATACTCGTAGGGAGGAGAAATTCTTCCTGCGTCGTATTCAGAGTAGGTTTTATTTGCTGGATGAGTAGCGCCTCCAGCAGGCGCAACCGACGGCATCAGGGGCCTTCCCGATGATCTTCGTGTTCTTTATGATGACATCTCGGGAGATGGCCTCGTGATGTTTGGTGCGGGCGTGATTCTTTATAGCCCCCTCTTGGGCGTGTGGCACGAGAGTCTCTCGACAGTCGCATGGTAGTCATACCTACGTAGGCGCCGCTGCATTCGCGGACTGGGCATGTATATTGGTACACTACATGCGTCTGCTTCAGGGGTTCTCGTACCTGTGGAGAGGGGTTATTTTTCATATTATTGTTATTATTATTATTATTATTCTCCTCCCGCGTTGGACGGACCATCCATCCACCCGAATTTCTCGGAAGCCTGCAAACGCGAAAGTGCTTCTCTCCTTAACTTCTTCTCCGTAGTGCCAAAATGTATTATATACTATATAATATATATATATATATATATATATATATATATATATATATATATATATTTATATATCCGTTATTAAGTTTCAAAGGCTGGGAGGAGGCAATCACCATAAACCACGAACATTGCAGGCATTTTATTTCCCCCTCCGCCTCCACTTTCCTCTTGTTTACTTGGGGATTCCTCGTCTTGATAATCTACAAGCGTTAGTATATGCGGGAGAGGTCATTTCAAAAGAGGCGTATTTTCACAGCGGTCCGGAACAAGAGGGAAGTTGTTTATGTAGCGTCCGCTCATGCTTGATCTCTCTCTCTCTCTCTCTCTCTCTCTCTCTCTCTCTCTCTCTCTCTCTTTGTCGTATTATTATTATTTTTTTTTTTTTTGCTTTATCACAGTCCTCCAAATCGACTGGGTGGTATTTATAGTATGAGGTTCCGAGTTGCATCCTACCTCCTTAGGAGTCCATCACTTTTCTTACTATGTGCGCCGTTTCTAGGATCACACTCTTTTGCATGAGTCCTGGAGCTACCTCAGCCTCTAGTTTTTCAGATTCTTTTTCAGGGATCTTGGGATCGTGCCTAGTGCTCCTATGATTATGGGTACAATTTCTACTGGCATATCCCATATCCTTCTTATTTCTATTTTCAGGTCTTGATACTTATCCATTTTTTCCTCTCTTTCTCTTCAACTCTGGTGTCCATGTTATTGCGACATCAATGAGTGATACTTTCTTCTTGACTTTGTCAATCAACGTCACGTCTGGTCTATTTGCACGTATCACCCTATCCGTTCTGATACCATAGTCCCAGAGGATCTTTGCCTGATCGTTTTCTATCACTCCCTCAGGTTGATGCTCGTACCACTTATTACTGCAAGGTAGCTGATGTTTCTTGCACAGGCTCAGTGAGGGCTTTTGCTACTGAATCATGCCTCTTTTTGTACTGGTTCTGTTCAAGTGCGGACATTCGCTTGCTATGTGGTTTAGGTCTCATTTTTCGTATTGCACTTCCTACATATGGGAGAGATGTTATTTCCGTCTATCGTTCTTTGAACATATCTGGTTCTTAGGCCTGATCTTGTGCCGCTGTTATCATTCCTTCAGTTTCTTCTTGAGCTCTCCCCCTCTGTAACCATTGCAATGTGTCATCGCTGGCCAGTTCTTTAGTCTGTCTCATGTATTGTCCGTGCATTGGTTTGTTGTGCCATTATTATATTATTATTATATTATTATTATTATTATTATTATTATTATTATTATTATTATTACTTCTACTTCTTCACGAAACGTAAAATATCCCAGAAATCGCCAAAGAAGTATCTCTAAGTGGATGCTCATTGAAAGCGAAAAAAATAAAACAAAGAAAAGAAAACCACTTTCCTTTTACCTGTCTCTCTCAATTGGCGAACTTAACAAATCCAATTTTCCTGATTCCATTCCGAAACCCTACACAGACGAAGACCCCCCCCACCCCCCCCCGCTCTCTCTCTCTCTCTCTCTCTCTCTCTCTCTCTCTCTCTCTCTCTCTCTCTTTCCAGCTGAAATCTTATGACCGTGTAACAATTTCTTCGTTTGCTTTGGTTGGGTTTAGTGTCTCTCTCTCTCTCTTCTCTCTCTCTCTCTCTTATTATAGATGTATATTATATATATAGATGGAGAGAGAGAGAGAGAGAGAGAGAGAGAGAGAGAGAGAGAGAGAGAGAGAGATCTTTTGGTCTTATAGATGGAGAGAGAGAGAGAGAGAGAGAGAGAGAGAGAGAGAGAGAGAGAGAGAGAACCAACCCAGCCGAAAGGAAACCAGGGAACATAGCCAATTTCATACCGGCTGGAATAAGGCTCAACTAATATATTCAGGCATTTTATTTTATTACAGAAGTCCTCAGGTCCCCCCCAATCTACCAGCACTCCCAATATTTGCATATCCACGACGCCGAGTTTGCTTTACAGTTACAGAGAATTGTTTCTCGAATTGGCACGTGTGGATTTGATGGCTTCTTTGATATATAGGCGACAGGCCAGTGAAGTGCAGTGTATAAGGATTTTTTTTTTTGTGGGGTGGGGGGGGGTGGCAAACTTCTGATTGTTTTTTATTTTCAAACGAAAGCTTCAAAGTATTATATATATATATATATATATATATATATATATATATATATATATATATATATATATATATATATATATATATGAGGGCCTCAGAACCACAAGTTGTAAACGCCACTTTTTAAAAAATGAGTAAATTGCCCTCAAAGTCTAGCATTCATTACTGCTTCTAAGAAAGATATTGATTTAAACTAAGTTTCATATGAAAGCCATACCCTTTATAAAGGTTTATGTGAAAATTCAAAAAAAATCGGTGGTGCGCTTGTGCGCTAGCATTCAAAATGTACTCCCTAACCCCCACATTTGTGTATATTTTATTCATAACCAGCACTTAAACCATAATTAAATGTGTAAAAGGATAATAAAAGTGTTATTATATTCGTGTTATAACAGCAATAGATGTAATAATAATAATAATAATAATAATAATAATAATAATAATAATAATAATAATAATAATAATAATAATAATAGTAACAATAATAATAATAATAATAATAATAATAATAATAATAATAATAATAATAATAATGATTGGAAGGAGACCCTCTTTCAAACAAGTTTTATTGAAAGATATTGCTGCATCAGCTGCATTCAACTTGTAAATAGTCTTCTCTATTTTTCTAACAATAGCTTTCTCTCTGATACTACAACTGGCGAGTATTGCGCCGATATTACTCATCAGGAGGAGTCAATTTCGGGGATATTGCTTAAAATTTATTTATTTGTCACAGTAAATGAATAAATGAAAGTATAAGTCGATCTAGTGGCCAACGTTGCTCTCGGTATCATCCGAGCATGATCACGGCAGTGGGTCGGAGTAGACTGTAGGTGTAAGCAAGCAAGCAAGCAGGGGGGGGATAGGATGGAGTGGGGTTATCCCCTGGGGGGCCCCAGAAGGAAGGTAAGGTTTTGGAAGGGTTGTAAGGTTTGGTGAAAGGAAGGTATTAGTGCTAGTGAGTAAGAATAGGACAAACATATTAGTCTTTTGTTGTTTAGTGTAGTGTTTGTCTTGGGATTGATAATGAGCTTTATAGTTCTAGTGATGTATGAATTTGCTAGGAAGGCAGTGGGCAAGGGTGTTAGTCAAAGTTAGTTTTACAATCAGGCTCCTTATTGGTATCGTCCTCTCTCCCACCCTCCCTTGGTGGGGGTGGGTGGGAATGAGAACTCAAACGACGTTGTAATGCTACATTTGTGTTATGTCCACTTGTTAGTAACTTATGCTATTTCGGGCTTCCATCCCGTGAAGGGTTAGAGGTTAGTAGTTTTTTTTTTTTTTTTTTTTTCTGGGGGGCAGGCTAGCTAAGCAAGTGTTCCAGATTCCTTGCCCTTCTAGGACTGCCTTTCCCCTTTATCTTATAATTAGAGTTAGTTGGTTAGTACTTCGTTCTTGATTATTACCTAATTTTTGTTCCCTACATTTTACCTAATCTCTAAACTAATTTACCTTAATTCTAAGAGCTTAATTCTAATTATTAGTTTTCAGGGAACTTGGGATTTGATTCCCATTTTAATTAATTCAACTTGGTTCATTTCTTCTTACTTATTGGCTTCTAAAACTAGTTCACCTTAATTCTAAGTACTTAATGCTATTCTTAATTCTAATTATTATTACCTTCCGGGGCTAACCCGGTTTGTTCCGATATCCCAGGGGTTATCCTAGTTTTCGTTGTCACTGTCACTGTCCGTGTCCACAAAGATGGGGTCGGGTAACCCGTCTTGGGTAAACCTGGAAAGTCGTCGCCACCAGAGGTGGGGTCTATAGTCCTCGTCGTCCAGGGAGATCAGGCTGTCGGTCGTTAGTTCTTCATCCTGGTCAGATAGCTTCTGCCATACCTTGTCTGCCAGACGGTAGAAACGGAAATTGATAGCTTCAATGCGATATCTTGCATGAAGCCAAGCCTTTCTGTTCCCCCTGTCCCCAGGTCTCGGTGTTGCAGCCATCTATCCAACTCAGGACTCCGTTTTGGAATCTCTGTAGTCTTTGCCTGTCGCTGGTACTGAGTAAGCATGTTGGTATTACTGGGTATTCCAGGGCAGGTCTAATGAGCGCCTTTTATAGGTGGGCTTTAGTCTTGGGTCTAAGCTGTCCGAATCGTGCTAATTTAGCTTTGGTTACTCTAGCATCCCTGATCTTTTGCTTGATGTGTGAGAACATCCCGCATCGGGTCAGGGTGAGTCCGAGTACCTTAGCCTTATTAGCAAACAGTATTCGTCTGTTGTCTACAATTACGTCTTCTGGTCTCAATGCTGATATTGAGAGCAGTTTGAACTTGTCCTGGTTGGTTTTTATTTTCCACCTTCTTTCATACTCATTGAGTTCTTTAATATGCTGTCCCGTCCGTAAGGCAAGCCTATGTCTACTTCTGTCATTTGTCATTATGATCTGTGTCACGTTGTCCGCAAAGCTAAGGTTGACATCCTACCTCCCTCCCCTTGTGGCATGTCATGCGTATAGAATATGTACAGCGTTGGGGGAGAGAACGGATCCTTGCGGAACTCCGCTTCTCAGCTCAAAGGTCTCTGATATCTCTCCTTCAAAGGAGATGTCATCTGTCTGTTGTCTAAAAAGTTAGACAGTATTTTTGTCATTATGTCTGGTAGTTCTGAGTTGAGCAGCTTGTACTTCAGTCCATCGTGCCAGACTTTGTCAAAAGCCTTTGAGACATCCCGACAAACAATGTTGGCTCTGCCTCGCCGACTCTGATTTAGTGCTAGCAGTTCGTGCATCGTAGCTATCGCTGTCTGGGTCCCTCGTTCTACGCCTGAATCCAAAACTGATATTTTGGAAGAATTCGTTATCTTCAAGATACATATTTAGTCGGTCCTTCAACAAGGTCTCCAGGATTTTCCCAGGTACTTCCAAGAGAGTGATTGGTCGGTATTTCAGTGGGTCATGGGTATTTTTTAGGTCCTTGGGTGATAGAATCATCCGTCCTCTCTTGAATTTAACTGGGAAATAGCCTAGACTAAGCGACATGTTATTAATATTATTCAAATCTAATAGTGAAATATCAGGTAATTTACTAAGAATTAGTTTGTTAATGCCAGAGATACCTGGAGCCTTGTTTTTGAACCTTTTGATGGTATTCTTTATGTCTTGTATGTCAAATTTACTAGTTAGATAACTATCTTCATTCAGGCGAGTTAGGTCGTCCGGTCGCGTACAAACGTTAGTCGGTCCCCTTCTGTTAGTAACTGCTCATGTACATGTCTCTCATTGTCAGCGTCGAAGTGTCGGTTGTCCCCTGGGATATCATGGAAAATTTTTTCCCATACTCCCTTCATGAGTCTAATTTTTCCAGGACTGTCTACCACCTGTCCCCATTTTCATCCAGTAAATAGTTGCCACGGTCTTTTAGTCGTACCCATAAGTCTTTTAATTATTTCCCTCCAGAATTTAATTACATCTGTATGGTCACCATACTTGCAGGTCTACTTTACGTATAGTCCTGTCCCAGAATTCTTTCTGTAGTCTTTTGAACTCTTCAAGGAGGAGATCTTGGATATATAATATTATATCCTTCAGTTTGTCTTGAGTACCCAAAGTGGTCTGTATGTCGCTTAATATCTGTGTAATACCTTTGAAGAAGGTTTAATGCGTCACTACGTTTGGGCCCTGAGTTGAATTGTATTACTTTTCTTGGTATGGTGGTACTTATAGCAGTCAGGATGGTCGTAAACCAGTAGCCCAGTCTATCGTCTACGTCGTCTTTCGTCTTTCGTCCACATCATTTATGTCTACTCTGTCGTTGTATATTTCCCTTCTATGTCAGACTTGAAGTCGTCCCAATTTGCTTGTCTATGATCAAAGATCGTCCGGGGGGGGGTTCTATTTTATTGGTGTTGTTGAGAGGGTAACATGCAGGGGTAGATGGTCAGAAGTCATTACGTTCCCTCTCTAGACGTAATATTGAGGCAAGCATTCCTGTTGCCCAGTATTACGTCTGTTCTTCCTTTGTTACTGACCATAGTTGAAAAATCTGGCCCCAAAAACTTGAGCCTGTTATTATTAATTAATCTGCTTAATTGTATACCCCTTTGGTTAGTGTCATGTGTTGCAATAGTCGTATGTTTTGCATTTAAATCACCTATTAAGTAGGTGGGCATCGGTCTTCGTGCTAGGGAGAGGTAGTCTTGTAGGTAGAGTAGTCACGTCTACACGGTATATATGTCGTTGCAATACTGACTGGTCCCAGTTCAGTCTCTATGGTTATACCCTAGTGTGTCCTCAGTAAAAGTCAAGCAGTGGTTTATGTCTGATGTTATATTGACTGCAACAGCAACACCCAGCATGGTCCTCCCCAGCACTATTCTTCGATACACTCGGTATCCGAAAGAACTTGATTGGGGAATCATCCTGGATCCCTGTTGCATTTAATAGCAAGACGTTTGAGTCGAGATGTCTAAATTCATTATACCAGCTCTCTATGTCTATCTTTAGTAAGCTTTAATACATTTAACTGAAATTATTTTTATGTGTTTAACATGAAGATGAATTTGATTATTTAATACTTTATAGTTGGCTGGCTTATTTCTCAGGAGTACACTAAATATAGACATATAGAGCTGTGAGTCTTAGTCTCTGTCTTCGGATAACCTCTGGTTTACATCTTCCCTGGTTGCCTCTACGAACTTTATGTGCGTTAGAGGGACCTTTGCTTCCGCTATTAGGGCGTGTAATATTGGCCTTATTGTTGAGTGTGGTAGGGTGGTTGTTGTGTAAGCCACGCATTTTCCTCGTATGTACCCATCTATTATTCTAATTTTACTATCGTCACTGGCTTTTGGGGCTTCATTCCAGTCTTCTGGATATACTATTTCTAGGTTGCTGTCCTTGATTTGTTCCACATCGCGTTCCACCTCGTCCATTTTACGGCCGTCTTTCGAGCGTGTTGGTTTAGATTTTGCTTCTGATGTTCGTTTCTCTTGGATTTTTACCGATTCTGTTTCTTCCTCACTCTCAGTGGCTTTTTTTCCGCTGCCCTGCCCTTTTGTCACCGTGAGCGAGTCCTCCATTACTTCATAGGAGCAGCTGGGTTCGGTGTTTTCTGTGGTTTGGCTGGTTTGTTGTCTCTGTTGGAGCTTGAGGTTGAGTCTGGTTCAGAGCCAATAATTTTTCATTATTTGCTCTCCAGACGCCATCTTGTGGGAACTTTACCTTCGGCAGATTGTTCATTTCATAGAATTTGTCAATGGCCGTCTGGTATGTGCCAGGGTTTGCCATATCCTGCATTGCTGCATAGATATGGCCGTTGTACACGTACCAGAGGCTCATGTCGTTCTGTTGGGGGGAGGATGCGGGTGTTTTGGAGTTGCTGTGTTGTGTGGGGCCAGTTACTGCAGTTACTGCAGTTCTGGCTGTAGTCTTGTTGGTCTCTATTTGCTTAATTTCTTCTGTTTTTTCTTTCAGGAGTTGTACCTTGATGGGCATTTCCGGTCTAGGGTGGGATGACCTCCTTTGCAGTTTGCACATTTTGGTGCATTTTTGCAGTCTCGTGCCATGTGGCCCAGCCCACTGCATTTGGCACAGATCATCTGTTTTGGTATGGTATAGTTCTTCCTAATGTGTGTGTATGCCAGTCAGTTCAAACAGTGGGGCAGAGGTGGGTTAATCTCTTCCTTTACATTGTGTGGTGGTATCGATTGGTCGCCAATAATCAGGCCGCTCCTCATCGCTCTCTGGGCCATTTCTCTATTTTCAAATCTCACCTTAACCGTTCTTGTCCTTGGTTTTTCAAATTTAGATTTGAAGGTTTGTTCTGGATACTCTCGATTAGGTTTTCCTTCTGCCGTATTGCCACCTGGTTGTCTACGTATTTTAGGATTATGGATCGCAGTATGTTGGCTTCCGGTGGCGTGATAATTGCAAATCCTTTCTGTTTGAATACCTCGACAACCTCTTTCTCCACAAAGGCATCCAAGTCTTCTTTTTTTATGGTCACATATAGGAAATTCTCATCTCCCTTATTTACCCTGTAAGTGTCTATTTTAGTTACCACTGACAAGCCGAAGATTATTGCTTTCTCTCCTCAAAGTTTCCCCCCTTCTCGTCCTAATCTTAACGGAAAGGCATCCTTCCGGTAACTAATTATATCTACTCATGCATATGTAGGGATGATATCTATAGTCTGCTTTTTATTTTGCTACTATCTAGTGTGGACTGTGTTTGTGCTTGTTGCGCTATGTTGTATCAGAAAATTGCGTGAGAGTGATAGAGGTTGTTAATTAGTTGGCACAAGGAAAGGGTGACAATTTCCTAACCCTATGCCAGCACTGAAATAGAGGCCGGGATGAAGACGACGACCTAGAACCGAGTTCAGATTTTAAAAAAACCTCACGGGCCATTCCCTCGAGTTCTAGGCAAGTTGTTAGTACTGTTATTAAGAGAAAATCAAGAGA
>NC_061097.1:42442005-42447005 GCF_015104395.2 Macrobrachium nipponense
ACCCTCCCACCAATGTATGAAAGACTTGAGTTTGTTATCTGTTGAAGCCTTTCACCTCTACACTCACCAACTCTGAAAATACTCTCTTTACATCCTAAGTAGTCGCTTCCATAAGCATTTTTCTCTACACAGGCGCCAAATAACTATTACGACTCTTAAAAATGGCACATATGGACGGCCTATTTCCACTTTAAACACACACTACACTGAAACGAGACATCATTCACTTCAGACAGCTTATCTCCCTTTGCATATTTTGCTCTAAGAACCCATTTGCTAATTACCCGTCCTCTCTGCTTTCGCCTCCATTCAAAACGACCTCATTTTCTCCATGAAGTTTTGTTCGAAACAAGCAGCAGCAGCACCAGCTTCTCAAAAGGTCTCACGTTTCTTTTTTTTTCAAAATCTCTCGTTCTGACCTTTACAAAAGAGAGAAAAAGGGGGTGAATCAAAGAAAACGTGAGGCAAGACAAGAAGGGCAGCAGGAACTGAACAAATGTTTTGAGAGGAGAAAAAAAGTGTTTTTGGCAAGACAAAAGCTGCAACGCATGGATGGGATTCTTGGGAGAACGGGTCTTCAGGTCTTCGTGGAAGTCGAACGTGTTTGTGGAAAAGCGAATGAAAGAGATTGGGTTGGGGGGGGGGGGGTGGGTGGGGGGGGGGGGGGGAGAAAGAATCTGATGTTAATGACCTTCAGACAAAGGATGAGCAAAGTAGGGAAGGCTGAAGGGGAAGATAAGTGGAGATAAAACAAGAATTTAGTAAAAAAAACAAAAAAAACAGATTGGAATAGATTCCAAAAAAGATAGACAAATTCAGGGGCAGAGAGCAGGAAGATTATTATGCAGAACAGAAGAAATGGGCCAGATTTAACAGAAGAAAAGGGGGGGGCCCCAGATTTGCAATTTTTGATTCAAAAAGGAGACAAAGTCTAAGAAGATTTTTTGCCAGATTGCAGCGATTCAAAAAGGAGAGTCTTAGAAGGTAGAGAGCAAAGAGACTATTGTGCAGAACAGAAGAAATGGCCCAGGTTTGCATAGATCCCAAAAAACAAACAAGTTTTGTGGCACAATGCAAAGGGACTGTTGTGCACAACAGAAGAAATGGCAGAAAAAAATGGCCCAGATTTCCATAGATCCCAAAAAACAGATAAGTTTGGGGGCAGAGAGCAGAGACTGGTGTGCAGAACAGAAGAAGTGGCAGAAATAATAACCCGGATTTTCATAGATCCCAAAAACCAAACAAGTTTAGGGGCAGAGAGCAAAGAGACTTGTGCAGAACAGAAGAAATAGCAGGAAAAATGGCCCAGATATCCACTGTTGTGCAAAAGAGAAGAAATGGCACAAAAATGGGCCAGATTTGCATAAATAAAAAATAAAAAAGTTTAGGTGCAGAGAGCAAATGGATTGTTGTGCAGAACAGAAGATGTGGTAGAAACAATGGCCCAAATTTGCATAAATCCCCCAGAAAAAAACAAGTTTTGGGGCACAGAGTAAAGGGACACAAGAAATGGCAAAAATATATTTCCAGATTTGCACAAATAAATAAAAAAAAGGGTTAGGTACAGAAATCAAAGGGACTGTTGTGCAGAGCACAATTTGGCAAAAAAAAAAATGGTCCCAGTTATACAAAAGTTATGAGTAATGAAGAACCAAATCAATTCCCAGATAATATTACCTGAACGGACTCTATGATACTGACTGACATTTCTTCCCCCATGCCAGCAGAAATATTAGTCAATTTTGCATTAATTATGACTGAGAAGTTCCTCAGTGACGACCTTTGGTTCATCATGACTGAAAATGATTTTATTTTCATTAAAAGAAGAAACATTTGACCAGAATGTAATTCGAAGGCAATTCAACTTTAACACAGGAGTCAAGACAATTATAAGCCCTCTTGTCGCAGCCTTGGAATCGCAGTATTGAATTACCCTTAATATTTATATAGTTCTACTCTCTCTCTCTCCTCTCTCTCTCTCTCTCTCTCTCTCTCTCTCTCTCTCTCTCTCTCCAGATGTTTACAGAGATGACATTACTTTGACTAAGTATATTGTTAATGAATACGACTTAATATTCATATAGTTATCCTCTCTCTCTCTCTCTCTCTCTCTATCTCTCTCTCTCTCTACAGATGTTTACAGAGCTAACATTACTTTGACTAAGTATATTGTTAATGAATACGACTTGATATTCATATGGTTATCCTCTCTCTCTCTCTCTCTCTCTCTCTCTCTCTCTCTCTCTCTCTCTCTCTCTCTCTCTCCTTCTAGAAGTTTACAAAGCAGAAATTACTTTGACTAAGTATATAGTTAATGAATACGACTTAATATTCATATAGTTATCCTCAGAGAGAGAGAGAGAGAGAGAGAGAGAGAGAGAGAGAGAGAGAGAGAGAGAGAGAGAGAGAGAGAGAGAGAGATTTTGACATAACTGCTAGAGAACTCTACGCATATAAGTAAAACTGTTTAACCATCAAAACTTGAATGAAGAAAGAGGCTACCTTTGATCCTGTATATTGTAAATGTGGTAGGTAAAAGTTCTTTTTCACCTAGGAGAGAGAGAGAGAGAGAGAGAGAGAGAGATGGTGGACTATTGTAATACAAATGAGCCAACACAGTACAGGCCCTTGAAGACTAAAGTTATCTCTTGAATAACCCACTCAACTCTGAAATTAGTTTTCCAAATCTTTCAAAGACGGCCTCAGTAGTAGATATTTTCCTTGGCTCCACTTTTTTTGTATTTCTTCGGAGTAGAAGATCACAAGGAGAGGAACTCATTAAAAGTCATTGCCAACCAGTCTTGGGTAGAGGTCTTAAGGGAGTTGGGGGTGGTGGGCGGGTGGAGGTCTCGTCAAATCTAAAGGAGAGTTTTTTCTTTCTTTGGACTTAATTCCCACCAAAGGACGCCGGTTCCTGAATTAGGAACCAGGACTCGTGCTGAATGATTGATTTTATTAGTTCTGTATCTTGTGCTGTAGTGAAGATTTCTGATGGCATACAGATACGGAAAAGTTGATAAACTTGGTGAATAGTAGATAAAAATAAAAAGCGGATTTCATTTCTATCCCACACAGCACGAAATAGCAATATAGATTTCTATTAAAAACATAAACGCATAGCTAGGGAATTTTATCAATAAATTATAGAAATATATCTAAGGAAATTTTGAGAAAATAGATTTTCATTAATGAATTATAGAAATATAGCTAAGGAAATTTTAAGAAAATAAAATTCTATCAGTAACGTATAGAAGTATACCTAGGGAAATTTTAAGAAAATAGATGTCTATTTATAACTTATAGAAATATAGCTAAGGAAATTTTAAGAAAATAGATTTCTATTAATAGTTTATAGAAGTATAGCTAGTAGAGACATTAGAAAAATAGCTAGGGAAATGTTTAAAAAACATATTTCTATTTAGAACTCAGAAGTTATGCTAGGGAAATGTTATGAAAACGAATTTCTATTTATAACTTAGAGAAGTATTAAATAGGGAATTTATAAGTTCTTGAAAGGATTAAAATACAATGGAGATGAAATATGGAGCTGATAACCATTAAGAGCACAAAGGGAGAATAATAACTGGTAGCAATATCGATCGCACACTATACTGCAAGGACCAATAACCCTGATTTCTATACTCCTATAGAATCCAGGATAACAGGAGGCTTTAGTCTAGTTAACAGACATTGGAGGTTAAGAATGGACTCGATAAAACATTGGTTGAAAAGAAGGAAAATGAATTTACTCTAAGTCCCTTTGCAAATACGAACTACACCAGGGAGACTATGAGACGTATCACTGTTGTTCATAATGACATTTTGAGACGCCTCACAAACACTCCTCGCTACCCCTCCGCCACAAAGATGTTCACAGAAAACTAACCTGGGCGATTTAAAAATCATTGTAAGGCGAACAATGTCCAGTCTGATCACCCGACTGCAAAACAGCAGCAATTAGCTCATACGAAGCATCCTAAGTAGTGAGGCAAGATCTTTAAATTGTGGGGAAGATGGGTAAATGAGGCGTTTGTTCCCTAAATGACTTAATTAATCTCTGTTTTTGCAAAATGTCATCTGCAGAATCTGTCGCTATTATTGTAGTACTATGATTATTGTCATTGCTGGTATTTTCCTTTTTTCATTATTACTGTGATTATAATCAAGATAGTTTTTACATTCTATTTTTAACTATTCTCAACCTTAGTACGGGTATGACCATTATTTTGACTATCTTCTTTTATACTACCTCATCTAATATGGATATTGCCGATTAATCTTTGGTTTTCTTTTTTTTCATGTTATCGTATGTATCTAAACTGTATGTTATTGCCTATTCTTTGTATATTCCATGTATTATAGCCTTGAGCTGAAAATAAAAGTTATTATTATCACTCTAAATGGCAGACTCTGTGTAGCTGCCTGAATCCCAATCTCTAACGTAACAGAATATTGCGTCATTCATATTCTAAGTAATGTTTATGACGCAGCTTTGTTCGGGATTTATAGCAAGCCAGCGGCAGCTGAGAGCAACATCAACTTTCTCTCCCCCATCCCAAACCCCCCCACCCGCCCCCGGGCCTCCCCTGCCCAAACCAGAATAATTAAAGCTTACTCATATCTAAAGGGTGTCTCATCATTCTCAAATATTTACTGTAATGTCCTGAGCATCTGAACTGAACTACTTGCAGGGCAGATACAATGTCTGCTCGTTTAGAAATAACCCCTTTATTGCCCGAAATATATTTGCTCCTATCTTAAACATTTGGGGACCAGATTTCAAAACTGCCCTGGACAGACAATTCTACATATCTTAGTTGTGGCCGAGATTAAACTCGTATAAAATTGAGAATTTTTACACCTGATGCTTTTGCCTACTTTAAAAAGTATATTTTTCTTTTATCAAAATGCCCATGGGCAGGGGTTCTTGACAGGGGTATCCACACCCCTTGGGGGTATGGGACGTGATCTCTCGATATTTGTACATATTTGATCTTAAC
>NC_061097.1:42459505-42475204 GCF_015104395.2 Macrobrachium nipponense
TTTTCGTATTATCTGCTTCTCTGGCTCAGCGATGCTTCTTAGTAACGGGCCAATATTCATATTGGGAATTTAAAAAAAAAAAATGCTAAAGGAGACATTTCATTCGAAGACAGGACATTGGTGTTATTCACCTAGTATACTGGAATTAACAGTATACTGGAATTAACAGTATACTGGAAACAGGGCTATCTCAGGCCCAGGTCAAACAGGGGTCGTCACCAGTGCTGGTATTATTTCGTGGGCGTAGGTCAAGTCTCCGGTATACAGCTGGTGTTGGTGTTGGTATAGCTGGTATTGTTTCGTGACGTTTCGACCTCCTCGTAGGTCATCTTCTCGACGGGTCAAGAAGCTTAAATCCCGGAGCATAAATCCATATATCCTGGAGTGTAAGTCCATAAATCCTGGAGCGTATACACGTAAATCATGGAACGTAAATCCATAAATCCTTTAGTATAAATCCTGGAGCGTAAGTCCATATAAATCCCGGAACGTAAATCCGTAAATCCTTTAGTATATATCATGGAGAGTAAGTCCATAGATTCTGGAGTGTATATCCATAAATCCTGGATCGTAAATCCATAAATCCTTTAGTATAAATCCTGAAGTGTAAATCCATAAATACTGGAGCGTAAGTCCATAAATCATGGAACGTAAATCCGTAATTCCTTTAGTATAGCCTATATCATGGAGAGTAAGTCCATAGATTCGGGCTGGAATGTAAATCCATAAAATCATTTAGTATAAATCCTGGAGCTTAATTCCATAAAACCCGGAGAATAAATCCGTAAATCCCAGAACGTAAATCCATAAACCCCGGAGCAAAACCCATAAATACCCAATCATAAATCCATAAATCCCGGAGCGTAAATCCATAAACCCCGAAGCATAAGTCCATAACCCTACAGCATAAATCCATAAACCCTGCACCCAAATGCATAAATCCAGAACTCTACAGCATAAATCCATAAACCCTGCAGCATAAATGCATAAATCCTGCAGCATAAATCCATAAATCCTGTAGTATAAATCGGCAATTCCTGCAGCATAAATCCATAAATCCTGCAGCATGAATACATAAATCCTGCAGCATAAATATGTAAATCCCGCCGCATAAATCCATAACTCCCGGAGCTTAAAGCCATAAATCCTGCAGCATAAATCCACAATTCCTGCAGCATAAATCCATAAATCCTGCAGCATAAATCCGTAAATCCTGCAGCATAAATCCATAAATCCCGGAGTATAAAACCATAAATCCCGCAGCATTAATCCATAGATCCTGAATCATAAATCCTCCCCAAAGTTGCCAAGTAACTGAGGATTAGGAGAGCACGGGGGGGAATGAAAAAATGGGTCATGTTGATAATTAGAAAGAGGAAAAAGGCACAAGTCAAATCAGAGAGAATAAAAATCTTTATGAGGGTCAGGATGAAACCTTAAAGAGAGAGAGAGAGAAGAGAGAGAGAGAGAGAGAGAGAGAGAGAGACGAAAAATCTCTTGAGATCTTGAGAGAGAGATAGAGAAGAAAAATCTCTTGAGAGACAGAGAAAAAGAAGAATCTTGAGAGAGAGAGAATAGAAAAACCTCTTGAGAGAGAGAGAGAGAAAAAAAGAAAAATCTATTTTGTGTGTGAGAGAGAGAGAGAGAGAGAGAAAAGAAAAATCTATTGAGTGAGAGAGAAAGAGAGAGAGACATAGAGAGAGAGAGAGAGAGAAGAAAAATCTCTTAAGAAAGAAAAAATCTCTTGAGAGAGAAAAAAGAAAAGTCTCTTGAGAGAGAGAGAGAGAGAGAGAGAGAGAGAGAGAGATAAGAAAAATCTCTTGAGAGAAAAAAAAAGAAAAATCTATTGAGAGAGAATCGAAAATAGAGAGAGAGAGAAAAGAAAAACCTCTTGAGAGAGACCTTACAGACCTTACAGATCTTACATCTTGTTCTGGTTGCCCCAGGTCCCTCAGTGTGAGGCACCTCTAATGTCTACCAGAGAGGTGCTATTACATCTTCCGGTATATTTTGCATCTTCCAATCTTGGATGGTCTGGGATGCAGTTTAGATATTTGTCGAGCTTATTCTTAAACACATCTACGCTCACTCCTGTTATATTCCTCAGATGAGCTGGCAACGCATTGAATAGACGCTGCATTATCGATGCTGGTGCGTAGTGGATTAATGTCCTGTGTGCCTTCCTTATTCTTCCTGGTATAGTTTTGGGCACTATTAATCTACCTCTGCTTGCTCTTTCTGATATTTTTAGCTCCATGATGTTTTCGGCTATTCCTTCTATCTGTTTCCATGCCTGAATTATCATGTAGCGTTCTCTTCTCCTTTCTAGACTATATAATTTTAAGGATTGTAGTCTTTCCCAGTAGTCAAGGTCCTTAACTTCTTCTATTCTAGCTGTAAAGGACCTTTGTACACTCTCTATTTGTGCAATATCCTTTTGATAGTGTGGGTACCATATCATATTGCAATATTCAAGTGGACTACGAACATATGTTTTATAAAGCATAATCATGTGTTCAGCTTTTCTTGTTTTAAAGTACCGTAACAACATTCCCATTTTTGCTTTACATTTTGCCAATAGAATTGCTATTGGATCATTGCATAACATGTTCCTATTCACCATCACACCAAGGTCTTTAACTGCTTCCTTATTTGTGATTGTCTCATTATTAGGTCCTCTATATGCATATAGCTTTCTTTCTCTGTCTCCATAGTTTATTGATTCAAATTTATCAGAGTTAAATACCATCCTATTTACCTCTCCCCATCATATACTTTGTTAAGGTCTCTTTGTAGAGCGTTCCTATCTTCATCACAAGTAATTTCTCTACTTATTCTTGTGTCATCGGCGAAACTACTCACTACCGAGTCCTTAACATTACTGTCTATGTCTGCAATCATAATAACAAACAGTAATGCAGCTAACGCCGTACCTTGTGGCAAACCGGAAATTACCTTAGCTTCATCCAATTTCTCATCGTTTGCAATAACTATCTGTTTTCTGTTGTGTAAAAATTCTTTTAACCATCTTCCTACTTTATCCACTATATTATGTTTTCTAATTTTTTTCGCTAATATATTATGGTCTGCCTTGTCAAAAGCTTTTGCAAAGTCTAGATAAACCACATCTGTTTCATTTCCGCTTTTCATATTTTTGTATATGTTCTCACGGTGGACTAACTGTTGGGTTTGTGTACTTTTTTCCGGGTACGAAACAATGTTATCCTATATTAAACAGATTATTTTTTATTAAATGTTTCATAATATTTTTCTTCATTCCCTTTCATACACTTTCATAATATGTGATGTTAGACTCACAGGCCTATAATTACTTGCCTCTAGTCCTGATCCACTTTTGAATGTAGGAGTAATATATGCTAATTTGTGCTCATCATAAATCTTGCCTGTATCTACACTTTGTCTTAATAATATTGCAAGTGGCTTTGCGCTAGAATGAACTACTTTCTTTAACAAAATAGCAGGAACACCATCAGGCCCTGCTGTAGCTCCATTTTTAATTTCATTAATAGCCTGCACAATATTAGCTTCATTAATATCTATGCCAGCTAAATATTCACTATTTTCGTCCCTTACTTCTGTATCATTATCTTCATTATCTATTCTAGGGGTGAATTCTCTCTTATATCGTTCTGCCAATATGTTGCAAATTTCCTTTTTTTCATTCGTTAATATCCCTTCAATTCTTAGAGGGCCTATTTCTATTCTTCTTTTATTCATCTTTTTCACGTATGAGTATAATAGTTTAGGGTTTTGCTTGATATTTACTAGGGTTTTTTCTTCCAAGTCCCATTTTTCATTTTCTTTTGATTGTATAATCTTTTGTTCTGCATTTTCTATCTTACTTTTTAGTTCTATAACTTTCCATGCATTTTTTTTCTTTTGCAAGACCTTTTTTCCACTTTCTGATTTTCTGGAACAAGATCCTTCTGTCTCTTGGTATGCATGACTGATGTTTACTTTTCTTCTTCGGTATATATTTATCCACTATTTTCTCTAATATTTTTTATAATATCTCCGTATTTACCGTTATGTCATCACTTACGAAAATGTTATTCCCAATCTTTGTTTAATTCTTCATTTATTTCTGACCATTTTATATTTTTACTGTAGAAGTTTGTATTTTTTTCCATATCCTTCCCACTTTTTTCATTTCTTGCTTATCTCTGTTTTCACTTGCTTTGGAATGGACTGTTAATTCTATGACATTATGGTCTGAAATTCTCGATTATAAACTAAAGTATTTTCCTTTCTTGTTGGCAGGTGATTTATTTGTTGAATGTTGTATTCTAGTAGCATATCTAATAGATTTTCGAATTGCCTCTTATCTTCTGCACTACTATTACTCTCTTTTTTATATGTATAAGTACAACCACAATCTCCTCTTCGCTCTTTCCAGTCTACGAAAGGAAAGTTGAAGTCTTCAGATAGGAGAATAGTCCAGTCCTTGTGATTTCTACATATATCATCTAATTTTTCTATTATTAAGTCAAACTCTTTATTATTAGGGGGTCTATGTATTACTATGTTCATTAATTTTTCAGATTCAAATTCTACCGCTATTTACTATATTTCTCATATATTTTTCCTTGTGTTTTGTCTTTCCCATATATTGCGGTTCCCCCTTGATTCCTATTTTTTCTATCTGATCTATAAGTTTGGAACCCTTTTATTTGATCATCATTCCCAGTCTCTTGGGAATACCAGGTTTCACTTATATTCATTATATCTATTTTCTTTTCAATTTGGGTTAGTTCTTCTAAGTACTCTATTTTTCTTTTTGAGTTATTCATAACTAAACCCTGCGCATTCATCACTATGATGGTTTGCGTGTTTTCTCCTTCATTTAATATGGGTAATAATAAGGATTTTCCCATGTCTCTTTCCTGTTCTGGTATGTTGTTCTTTTTTTCATTTCCAGAAATTCTGACATTAAAAAATCCAACTTTTCCATAATATTTGATCTTCCTTCATCATAATTATTCATTTTGTGTCTGAATCTGCAATCTTCTCCGTATCTGTAATATCCTCTTGCATCATAAATACAGTTCTTATCTCTGATGCAGTTCTTATCTCTTGAGTTGTATCTTGGAGCTGAGGCTTGGAAATGTTTTGCTGACATCACTGCATATCGCGTTGATGGCTTGGTTTTTTCTTTTACCCGATATTCTTTATTCCTCTCTTTATTTGTTTCTTTCTTATTTTGGATTTTATTACTTGATTTATTATTTATTTGATTTTGATTCATGGCTACAGGGTGCATATATTACATTTTTTTGTCGAACTTACATCTTTTCCTTCTTTTAGGTTTTTGCATATTTTTGGATGTAGATCTCTGCAATCATCCTCATAGCCATCTATGTATGCACATTTACCATATATTTCATAGTTGTGACATACCTTAGGATGTTTGTAGTAACATCTTTCTCCAAATCTGCAATTCCCTCTTTTCAAAAGGTTGCAGACTTTGTCTTTTTGTCTATTTTTTCCTCTTTCCCGTCATTGTGTAGATCTGGGTAGAGCCTCTTCGGGATTTTCTTTTGTGTTGTCATATCGTAATTTATTTTTTCGTAAGTATGCTGCTTGATTGCCTCATATGTAGTATCAATGAGTATCTCTGCATCCATACTTTTATCTTGTTCTTTGTTTTCCTTATTTATTTTCTGTCATTTCAGTTTTGTTTACTTCTCTTCCGTTTTCCTCTTTTTCTTCTTCCTCTTCCTCTTCTTCTTCATCATCAACTATTTGTACATTCAATCTTGATTTAATATCAAAGAAAGAGAGCGAGAGAAGAAAAACCTTTTGAGAGAGAGAGAGAGAGAGAGAGAGAGAGAGAGAGAGAGAGAGAGAGAGAGAGAAGAAAAACCTCTTGAGAGAGAGAGAGAGAGAGAGAGAGAGAGAGAGAGAGAGAGAGAGAGGAACAATGTCTTGAGAGAGAGAGCGAGAAAAAGAGAAAAGAAACATCTAAAGAGAGAGAGAGAGAGAGAGAGAGAGAGAGATTTCTTAAGAGAAAGAGAGAAAGAAATCTCTTGAGAGAGAGCGAGGACGAGAGAGAGGAAGAGTCTCTTGAGAGAGAGAGAGAGAGAGAGAGAGAGAGAGAGAGAGAGAGAGAGAGAGAGAGAGAGAGACCAACTTGAGAAAAAAAAAGAGAGAAGAGAGAGAGAGAGAAAAAAAGAGAGAAGAAACCCCTCTTGAGGAGAGAGAGAGAGAGAGAGAGAGAGAGAAGAAAAACCTCTTGAGAGAGAGATATGCTACTGAGGGGTGTCAAAATTAAAACATGATAAATCCCATAGGATTAATAACCATTTACATGGTTCTTGGAATATTGCGGGGATGTTACGACTGGGATTAATGGGGATTTGCAGAGATGCTGATATACAGTGGAGATCAAGGATTCGGGGTCAACGGAGGTTTTTTCGGATTTTCCAATATGCTGGAGGTAGTCTCTCTCTCTCTCTCTCTCTCTCTCTCTCTCTCTCTCTCTCTCTCTCTCTCTCAAGAGGTTTTCTTTTCTCTCTCTCTCTCTCTCTCTCTCTCTCTCTCTCTCTCTCTAGGTTTTTCTTATTTTTTCCCTCCCTCTCTCTCTCTCTCAAGAGAATTTTCTTTTGCTCTCAAGAGGTTTCTCTCTCTCTCTCTCTCTCTCTCTCTCTCTCTCTCTCTCTCTCTCTCTCTCTCTCTCCTTATAGTTCCCAAATGCACAAACAGTGAGAAGGGTATTTTTAGCTGTAAAGCTGAACTCTATTCCAAAACCTCAATCACCAACCCCAACCTCCCCCCTCCCCACCCCCGCCCACCCCCAAAGTCAGAAAATTTTAGCCTACAATGGAAATTACCTTTAGGAAGGCATTTCAAGAAATGCCTACCTTTCACTCCATATTCATTTTCTTTTTTACATCCCGAACCACAAAGAATCTTTTGCAAGAGAAGGAAAAATCATTTTCACAGCATGACAGCCAATCTGGGGCTTACACCGAGTGAATTTTAACTTCCCTCTTTCAAAATAAGTTTTTTTCAGTGTTTCTGTCTCATAAAAGTGTAGTAGGACCATAACAGTGTTTCTTCAAAGGATATTCTTCCCGTTTGCCTTAATTATCTGCTCATATGTCAAAACATTGGCAGCTAAGATGACCAAAATAAGCACTTTTCTGAGAATTTCTAACTGCTAAAAGCGTAGAGGGACAACCGCAAATTTTCTTAATCTACAAACTGGTCGCTTGATAGCGACCAGTTTGAATCATTTTTCTAAGCACTCCTCTCTCCTATTAGTGCATAGTGACAAAATACTTACTTAAGTATCGACTACCATTCACACAGTGGTCGCTATCATCATCGAAATAAGTAATTTTCTAAGTGTTTCTATCTCCTATATAATTGTGTACAGATTTGCCCACAATTTTTATCCATACAAAATACTCAGTTTTGACTTATCTATCTACTTATAAATCCACAAAGTTGTTCACTATCATCATCAATGTGAATCATTTTCCAAGTGTTTCCATCTATTAAAAGTGTAAAAGAACTTGACAATGATTTTTCTCCTCAGAAAATAAAAGTTTTGCCTTAATCAGCTACTTATAAATCCATAAAGTCGTCACCATACACATCAAGGTACTGGTAAAGTTGTATTCTAAATCTTTGGCCTGATGTACAAAAGTTCCCAAAAATTGATAATCTTACAAAAAAAAAACACTGATTATTATTTACTGGCTTGATTGTCTAAATTTAGACTGTCAAACCAACCATTTGGGGGCCACTATGGCCCATCAGGAGCTTAAGACAGAGAAAAGAGGGAGTTGGAGTTGTTGGACAGCAAGATAAATGCCCACAGTGCATCACGTGAGGTGCACTGACGGCACTGATACCCTTCAGGGGATTATTTAATAATCACCCAGACCCTTGACCCTGGTCAAGTCAACAGACCATCCAGGTACAAAGGTTTTTAAATTAAATGTCCTTTTTAAAGTCCACCAATTTTTTTAACTTAGTTTCCACAAGAAAATAAAAATAACGAGACGGAAAAGAATTGTTCGTGTTTTTTCAAAAGAATTTCTCAACCACAGTCGAATTCATGACCGGAACCTGGAATAACTAAAAGGAAAATGTCTGATTTGATGGCTACTCAAACACTGAGGATAATTGACTATATGTAAAAGTCTAATTGTTTCCGGGGGGAGCGAGTGGATGGAGAGAGAGAGAGAGAGAGAGAGAGAGAGAGAGAGAGAGAGAGAGAGACGAAAAACTGTCAGGTTTTAAATTAACTTGGAGAGTCTCTGGTCGTATTTCATAAGCCATTTCCAGAGAGTAAACTGAGTCAGCAGCGTTTGTGCTTTATAATGCATATTATATTGTATATTGAATGCCTATTATATTGTATATTTAATGTAAATTATAAAGTATATCTAATGTAATCATATATTTTAACGTATATCATAATGTTATTTAATGTATATGAAAATATATATTTAATACGTATTATAATGTATATTTAATACATATTATAATGAATATTTAATGCATATTATAATGTATATTATAATGTATATCTAAATGAAAATTATAAGGTATGTTTAATGTACATATATGTTAATGTATATCAAAATAAATATTTAATGTAAATTATAATCTCTAATGTATACTGTAATGTATATTTGATGTAAATTACACTGTATATTTAATGTACTTCATAAGGTCTATTTGATTTTGTATTATGATGTATATTAGGTATATTGTATATTTAATGACTACTATAAACTTATATTGTACAGAAATGGTCAACCGTCAGTCACTACAAGGTGGGACCAATTTGTCTGGGTAAATATTAGTCTGGTACTGTCATACACAACATGATACGTGTACCAGTCCCGTCAAAGATGACGGTGAATATACAGAAATAATATTGCAGTTTCATAGTATTAATATTACAGTTGCACAATATCTTTAATATTGCAAGTGTACTCCGCTGCTTAACATTCTGTTGAAGATTTTCGGACAAGTAATATTGGAGAGTATTACATACCCCTAAATATAGTAGGATAATATCTACTATGATTATTTTCTGCTCAATACATGTTCTGTGATATTGTGACAATCTCAAGGATATGCTAACAGGATTCGTACGCATACGAGTAATTGTTTAATGTCAAATGAACAATTGGGAAAAAATAATTTATATTAAATGTTTTGGGACATAAATCCCATTATTTTTCTCAATTGTCACTATTACTTAATACGAATACTCATTTAAATCTGATTTTTTCTAAAATTAAAAATATGTTGCTAATACTTAAAACAATTACGAATTTAAACTTAAAATGGTTTATCCAAATTTTTAATAACTAAAAGTCACTAATACTTAAAAGATATCCGAATTTAAACTTAAAATGGATTATATATAAAAGAAAAAAAGACTGTCCACTCGGTTTCTACATTTCAAAAGAAAAAAATTCAATAAAAACAATTTTGTTGTCGCCGGTGAAACTAAACTTGTTATTTTATCGTTTGTAACAAAAGATGCAAAATTCAATCGCCAGTTGGCGCATTCTGGGTCAAGGGGTGTTTGTCGCATAGCGGCAAGAGAGAGAGAGAGAGAGAGAGAGAGAGAGAGAGAGAGAGGTCATGATGCTTTCTATCAACCAGCAGGAAACTCCATTGTCCATCAGTTGGAAACTACTCCCCCTTGCTTACCCAAACCCCACCGAACTCTTAACCTCCCCCCCCCCCCCCCCCCACCCCCTGGAAATATAAACGTTATGAATTTCCACCTGCAGTCAGTCTCCTTCGATGAGGAGCCCCCCCGCTGGGATCCTTACAAGGATATCGCCCGACTCAGCTTCCGATCACATTTCCCGCGTATCCTGCGTCCTTCGTCGCATCCTGATTTCATTTGGGAGTCCTATTCTCTCTGCGTCTCTCTCCCCTGGGGGTCCTTTTGGACCTGACGAAGGATACTTGTTTTATCTAGTTTCCCGCAACACACACACACACACACATACATACAAAGTCGCCTTCCTTCCTTCCCTCCTTCGTCAACAGCCTGCAACAGAATATATATCTCGAGTCAGCTTTGCGTTCGCTTTCTGGGGACAATAGGAACGCTGCCTTTGGAGTTTTTTTTCTTCTTTTTTTCTAGGAATAATACTGGAGGGATTTTAAATTCTTTATTATAGAGACACGCAACTAAGCTCGCCCCCCCCCCCCCCACACACACACACATATATATTAATATATAATATAATATACTAATATAATAATAGATATATATTAAATATATATATATATATATATAGTATACTATTATATAACTACACACGAATTTTTGTGTACTTGTAGGTATAGGTACCACTGATATATATATCTGTTATACGTGGAAATTCACAGACAGCCAAACCATCAGATAACATTATAGTAGCAATTGCTATAATTGAACGTTCAGTTTTATTTGACTGAATTTAGACTGACTTTAGATTGAGCATCTCTTCCCTAATATCTCTAAGGTCGTCTTCAAGGTGCTTTAAGTTCCAAACAAGGTCAGATGACATGTGAGGTTATTTCCTTATCTTCCAGTTATAGGTAAACATTGACGTAATACTCTGTAAATATTTTGTAGCCTTTAAATCTTGAGATTTCTTCTCATAGAATAAAGAAAAGCTAGTTTATTTCATCTTCTAAGAGAGAACGAGTTTCTTTCATAAAACTCAAAGATATTCGTTAACTTATTTACCACTTAGCCTTTACTAACGTAGTAGAGAAGGCAGTTATGGTCGAATATCTTTCAGAGTGTTAAGAGATATGGACCTTGAGTTTATCACCATTAAGGATGAAATCCTAATCAGTCCTTATCATATCTAGTAACAAATGTCTGCTTGAATAATTAGTGCTCAACTGTAAAAAACATTTTTGGGACAGGGGGGCCGCCAACCCACCTGGACCCCTATATGGTCATCTCGACCTTCCATACAAACTTAGGGACCCCAGAGAGTCAAGAAATAACTAAAAAAAAACTTTGGAGTTTTTAGGATGATGAGAAATAGGAATCTACGTTCCCAGTGGACTTGAAAGACATTCCGGTCCCCTAAAAGTTACAAATTGTCTAAAAAAAAAAAAAAAAAAAAAAAAAAAAAAAAACGGAAGGGGGGGGGGGGAATTTACATGAAAGATGGACGCCATTCCCGGAGTTTTTAAAGGGGCTGAGAAATGGGAATCTATGTTCCCAGTGGACGTTCAGTCAGGACATAGCTTTCGGAAAGTTTGTCATTGTCAAAGAATAAAGGTCAGCGGCGATTTTAGATTATGACTCCCATCTCATTCAGGAGAGGTTAAGTCGACAGTTTTCGAAGAGAGAGAGAGAGAGAGAGAGAGAGAGAGAGAGAGAGAGAGAATATTCCTACAATAAATAAGCAAATCCATATTTGCCTTAAATGAGCGATAATATGTTTTGAGATCTACCTTAGCCTGCGATAAGTTTTTGCCTCCTTCTGCATTCTCAGTCACGAACAGAGAGAGAGAGAGAGAGAGAGAGAGAGAGAAGAGAGAGATATTCGAACCGGCATCCGGAATTTCAGAATAAGGCATCGAACTTTCTACATTTGGTTCCTCATCTGGATCTCAGGCTCAGTTCCGATAAGTGTAAAAAGATGAAAGAATGTGAAGAAATCGAGAAGTAAACAGAGACCATTGTGGGTATTAAAACGATCCCATTTGTTCGGAATTCCGCCAAACTTGAATCTGTCTTCTAGTGTAGACGAAGTCCTTCGTCTCTTGATTTTGTCGTACTACATATATCTTTTCCAAGTACGAATTTGATTCCAGAAATTCCGGTTCATTTCCCTTTCCGGGTCTGAAGCGGCCATCAGATGAAAGATAAGTATCTCTCTCTCTCTCTCTCTCTCTCTCTCTCTCTCTCTCTCTCTCTCTCTCTCTCTCTCTCTCTGTTTATTTGGAAGGCACAAATCCAACGCTCTGTTTTTGCTCACATTTTATGTGGTCTGTACTGCAGTTCAAGACATATTTCTGGTGTTCATCATAGTTAAACTACTAGTGATTGTGATATCAGTGACATTGTGGTATTGTCTAGCGCAATATTGGAGTATTTTACGCTTATAGAATAGTACCTAACAGGAAAGAGGACTCCTGTTCAAAATTTTCCAAGTTTGCGCATGCGCACTGAACCCTTATGACGTAGTATATGAGGCTGTTCCTTTACATATCGTTCACTTTTCTAGACATCGTCATCACAAACTAGAGAGAAAGAGAAGAGAAAAGAACGATGGACAGCGATCCTTCTACTCCACCACCCAGCCTTGAACGCCCATCTTGGGATTTCTTGAACGAAAATTTTACGAAACAAGAACTATAAAAGCATTGCCGTAAGTTAGGATTAAACAAAATATGGGTATCTAAGGACAAATTAATCTATCTTATCATGAAAAATTGTAAACAAACTCATCCTACGAGAGAAGAGGAAACGCATGTTCCTCGAATATCACAGTCATCCCTGACTGAAAATGAGGCTACTCTAAAACTAAAAGAGGAATTATCTACCCTTAAAGCAGATTTGAGCCAGAACACTTCACAAATCAAAGAGTTAAATGAACTTTTGAAGTCTGCTAACGTCACTATAAATAGATTGAATGATCGTCTAACCAACATCGAAGAGTATATACAAACAGAGAGGGGAGTAACTTTACATAATCCTTCATCAGGAACTACAACCACAGGAGGGAAGATGGTACACATACTACTGGGTGGCTGATACAAACTTATTTGCGACAATTACACTTCAACCGGATCTTTTGGCGAAAAAAACTTTTATTTTAAGAACAATAAGAAAAGGTAGCCAATGCTAGACCTTATCCGGAGTTGGTAACTGGAAGAGCTTAAAACTGGGCACCTGCAAGAAAATGCAATTTTAAGTGTTTTGGTTGATCTACGATGGTCTTGGATGATTACATCATCATCAAACATCCTGGATAACTTAAGTAGTCTCGTTATGGAGCTTAAGAACGTTAATGAAAATATGGAAATCAACATATGTCAGCTGTTTCCAAACCTTCGCGAAGACGAATATCAGGAATTGATTAACTACCATAATAACCAATTAAGTGAATGGTGTTTAGGCAATGGTATATTAGACATAAACTGTGAGTCGTCTTTCAAGCTAGCTACTGGAGAAACAGACGAAATGTGTTTTCACCAGACCAATGAAAACCCCGGAATTTTCTTAATAGTGTGGTGCAATTGAGACTATCGAGTCTCTTAGTAAGAAATGCCAGCATTTTAAGCTCTGTGATAATTGGAAGGACGTTGAACGATCACATACGTGGATAGAAACAAAATCAGAACGTAATGCTATTCATCAGCAAGCACGCCCTCGTATCATGAATATACGTAGGGAATCAATTACTGGACAACGATGGAATTCAGGGCAGACCACAATTTGGGATCGTACTAACTACAGGGAAGATCAGCGTGGAGGGAATGGAACATTCAAGAAGTATCGTAAAGATGATGGCAAAAATTACGCGCAAAATCAACGTTATAACTGTGGATGTTATAACTGTGGTGAATATAATCACAATCAAAGATCATGTTATTACGACCACAGAATTAGATGCAGTAGCTGCCATGGTTTAGGCCATAAAAGTCGATTATGCCCTCGCTATGATCCATAGGATAACGACCAGGAAGATGGCACTGCAGAAGGTACAGTGAAGATCGCTATCGCAGAGAAGGATGTGGGAAACCTGCTAACTATAGAACATATAAATGCTCAGTCCTTATTATCGAACTTTGATGAACTGGAATTGTTAATAAAAGAAAGAAAAATAGACTTTTTATGTGTAAGTGAAACATGGCTAGATGCGGGTATCCGAGACAATTTTGTAAACATTTCAAATTTTAATATCTATCGTTGCGACCAGGGAAGAGGAGGAGGAACTTGTATCTATGTTCGAGATGATTTAAAAGTTAATAGAATGACCCTAAATGTTGATAGAGTAGTTAGGGAGTGGAGGATGTCTGGATAACTGTACAACATAAAAAGCTCCATCATTCATTTTAGGGTGATGTTTTACCGCCATCCCAAAGCTTTAGGTCTCCTCTTTCGACTACATTAAGGCTGTTTTTAAAGTTGTTTCCTTACGTGGAAAGCCAATTATTATACTAGGGGATGTTAATGATGATTTATTATCTGCTAACAGTAAACTAGGTAAAATTGTGCGCCAATTGAACCTACACCAGGCAATTAATAAACCTACAAGAATTACAACCACAACCTCATCACTGCTAGATGTTGTCATCACAAACAGACCAGAAATGATTTCCCAAGCTGAAGTAGTTCCTTGTCCTGTCGCTGACCATGAGTTGTAACGCTACAAATAGATATTTCAAAACCAAAAAGGCAGCCTGTAACTAGAACATTTTCGTAGTTTAAGACACTATAATCAGAATACGTTCTGTGATAGCCTGTTAAATAGAACCCCTAACCTTAATGAAAATTTTAAATACAGACAATGTAAATATTCAAGTTTCTATATTTACTAGTGTTTTTGTTGAGACTTTAAATGAGTGTGCCCCTTGTGTAACGGAAGTAATTACCCGGCCCCGGCGTCCTTGGATAAGCCATGACTTAAAATACAAATGAAAGCAAGAGACGAATTGCATGAAAGAGTAAAAGGGATACATTAAACTTAGAATTAAGAAATACTTATAAAAAAACCATAAAAAACGAGTTAATCAACTTATTAAAACAAAGAAGGCAGAACATTTTAAAGATAAGTTTAAAAACTGTCGTAATTTGTCTACTAAATGGGAAATTGTTCATGAAATGATCCCTACCACAAATAGTAACGTAAGTATCCATTGATCATAAAGATAAAAGAAAAAAGGATAAAAGCAGAAGAATTAAATTTAACGAATATTTTGCAAATGTAGGTCGACTGGCCTTCGAAAATTCTCAACAGATCCTTAATGCAAATAATAATCTCACCACTATAGATACTATTATACCTCAAGGTATCACCAATAACCTTTTCAGACCGCAACCCGTTGACGTAGATACAGTTGTCTTGGTTGTGAGGGATTTGAATGACTCAAAGGCGTTTGGATCTGATGGTATCTCTCTCCGTTTCATACGAGATGCCTTACCCGTGATAAGTTTTTACCTAACCGTTATAGTAAACACCTCCATCGTCACTGGTCTCTACCCCACCGACTGGAAACTATCGCATGTAATACCATTTTTCAAGAACGGTGACCCAGATGCAGTCGAAAATTATCGGCCTATATCACTTCTACCCGTCTTATCTAAGATATTAGAAAAAATAGTTGCAGTTTAGCTCATGCAATATCTTGAAGAAAATAACTTATTATCACAAACCCAACATGGTTTTAGACAACATCTATCCACCGAAACCGCACTCATGAAGCTCACTGAGAAAATTTATAGTAATATAGACGAAAAAAATATCTCTCTTCTCATATTGTTAGATCTCTCTAAAGCATTTGATAGCGTTAGCCATGATATCCTACTTAGTATGTGTATAAAACTAAAAATCGACCCGTTTTGGTACAAAAGTTATTTGGAAAATCGGTATCAGTCAGTAAGAATAGACGATGTAATATCTTCCTCTAAGCCAGTGCAATTTGGGGTTCCACAAGGATCAATATTAGGACCAATCTTTT
>NC_061097.1:42475704-42480704 GCF_015104395.2 Macrobrachium nipponense
TCAAGAGTGTTTACTTGTTTACGTGAACTTATCACCCACTTACTGAAAGATTTACGAGCTACCCATAAGTGTCGACAATAATTATAGAGGAATTTTTGCTCTTAGCTGAAGATTATAGCTAGCGAATGGAAATGTATTCGAGTAATTTGACGCTGTTATTCACGAGTTCAAAAGTAAATATGCTTAGTAATGATATGGAATGGTAGTTTTTAGCCGCTGTCAAATGAATGAATATGCGTAAATGAAGGAGAATTTTATTAAAATAATACGAGATAGGCTGACAGATAAAAGAAAATGAAATTTAATCACCTGAATAAAAGAATAAAAAATATTTTTAAATAAAAAGAATTAGAACACTTTAAAGACTGAGTCCTTATGAAAATAAATTATGTGAACTGAAGGTGAAATTTAATCATCTCAATAAAAGAAGAATAACTTTTTAAAAAATATGAAAAAAAATTAGAAGACTTAAATGAATGAGTTCTTATAAAAAAAATTCTGTGAACTGAAAAATTCCTCTTGTTCGTGCTATCAGCACTGACGGACGTTGTCCATTTCAAATGAGCAAAAGCGTAAAATTTGTCTCCAAATTCAGACGTTTATTTTTATAAGCTCATTTTCCACACGATGGACGAAACTTTGCATATCTACGAAAAGCGTTTCAAGTGGTTTCTTTTCTCTCGTAGGAGAATGTACGTAGTACAACATCCACCTGCAGATGAATCTTTCAAAAAAAGAAAAAAAAAGAAAAAAAAGGAAAATAATATATTTTGCCAGAGGCCTGGAATGACACGGTATTAAAAACTATTTCCACGAAGGAAATCTCCTCGAAACGAGGCAAGTTCGTCGAGTTTGTGCTGAAACATTTATAGCAGCATCGTCGTCTCGTACAGGTAAAAAAAAAAAAAGAAAAAAAAGAGAAAGATATTTGCCAAAGAATTCTTTTGTCAAAAGTTTCGGGATTAGTTTTCCATACAGTTTTTTTTTCCAGGCGAAGTTTTGTGAGAAATATGTTCTTATTTTTTATGAGAAAATTCTCTTCCAGTCTGTAAAGAGAAAAAGACACGAAAGAGGACACTTGATGAAAGATGCATGATGAGGAATGACAGAGTCGTGTGAAGTCTTTCAAACGATCTCTGAATGGAATAAATAAGTTTCTTTTCATGTCATGGGAGACTTACAAAGAGAGAGAGAGAGAGAGAGAGAGAGAGAGAGAGAGAGAGAGAGAGAGAGAGAGAGACTTATCTTTCATCTGATGGCCGCTTCAGACCCGGAAAAGGAAATGAACCGGAATTTCTGGAATCAAATTCGTACTTGGAAAATATATATGTAATACGACAAATCAAGAGACGAAGGACTTCGTCTACACTAGAAGACAGATTCAAGTTTGACGGAATTCCGAACAAATGTGATCGTTTTAATACCCACAATGCTCTGCTTACTTCTCGATTTCTTCACATTCTTTCATCGTTTTACACTTATCGGAACTGAGCCTTAGATCCAGATGAGGAACCAAATGTAGAAAGTTCGATGCCTAATTCTGAAATTCCGGATGCCGGTTCGAATCTCTCTCTCTCTCTCTCTCTCTCTCTCTCTCTCTCTCTCTCTCTCTCTCTCTCTCTGTTCGTGACTGAGAATGCAGAAGGAGGCAAGAACTTATCGCAGGCTAAGGTAGATCTCAAAACATATTATCGCTCATTTAAGGCAAATATGGACTTGCTTACTTTTTGTAGGAATATTCTCTCTCTCTCTCTCTCTCTCTCTCTCTCTCTCTCTCTCTCTCTCTCTCTCTCTCTTCGAAACCTGTCGACTTAACCTCTCTTGAATGAGATGGGAGTCATAATCTAAAATCGCCGCTGACCTTTATTCTTTGACAATGACAAACTTTCCGAAAACTATGTCCTGACTGAACGTTCACCGTCCACTAGGAACATAGATTCCCATTTCTCAGCCCCTTTAAAAACTCCAGGAATGGCGTCCATCTTTCATGTAAATTCTCCCCCCCCCCCCTTTTTTTTTTTTTAGACAATTTGTAACTTTTAGGGGACTGGAATGTCTTTCAAGTCCACTGGGAACGTAGATTCCTATTTCTCATCCTCATAAAAACTCCAAAGTTTTTTTTAGTTATTTCTTGACTTTCTGGGGTCAAGAAATAACTGGAAGGTCGAGATGACCATATAGTGGTCCAGGTGGGTTGGCGGCCGCCCTGTCCCAAAAATGTTTTTTAAAGTTGAGCGCTAATTATTCAAGCAGACATTGTTACTAGATATGATAAGGACTGATTAGGATTTCATCCTTAAAGATGATAAACTCAAGGTCCATATCTCTTAATATTCTGAAGGATATTCGACCATATGTTAGTAAAGGCTAAGTGGAAAATAAGTTAACGAATATCTTTGAGTTTTATGAAAGAAACTCGTTCTCTCTTAGAAGATGAAATAAACTAGCTTTTCTTTATTCTATGAGAAGAAATCTCAAGATTTAAAGGCTACAAAATATTTAGAGTATTTCGTCAATGTTTACCTATAACTGGAAGGTAAGGAAATGACCTCACCTGTCATCTGACCTTGTTTGGAACTTAAAGCACCTTGAAGACGACCTTAGGGATATTAGGGAAGAGATGTTCAGTCTAAATTCAGTCAAATAAAACTGAACGTTCAATTATAGCAATTGCTACTATAATGTTATCTGATGGTTTGGCTGCCTGTGAATTTACACGTATAACAGATATATATATCAGTGGTACCTATACCTACAAGTACACAAAAATTCGTGTGTGTATATATATATATATATATATATATATATATATATATATATACATACATATATATACATATATACATATAACATATATCTATATATATATATATATATATATATATATATATATATATGTATATATATATATATATATCAATATATATATACATATATATATATTATATATATATATATATATATATATATATATATATATATATATAGATATATATATATGTGTGTGTGTGTGTGTGTGGGGGGGGGGTGGCGAGCTTAGTTGCGTGTCTCTCTATAATAAAGAATTTAAAATCCCTCCAGTATTATTCCTAGAAAAAAAGAAGAAAAATAAAAACTCCGAAGGCAGCGTTCCTATTGTCCCCAGAAAGCGAACGCAAAGCTGACTCGAGATCTTCTGTTGCAGGCTGTTGACGAAGGAGGGAAGGAGTGAAGGCGACTTTGTATGTATGTATGTATGTGTTTGTGTATGTGTGTGTGTGTGTGTGTGTTACGGGAAACTAGATAAAATAAGTATCCTTCGTCAGGTCCAAAAGGACCCCCAGGGGAGAGAGACGCAGAGAGAATAGGACTCCCAAATGAAATCAGGATGCGACGAAGGACGCAGGATACGCGGGAAATGTGATCGGAAGCTGAGTCGGGCGATATCCTTGTAAGGATCCCAGCGGGGGGGCTCCTCATCGAAGGAGACTGACTGCAGGTGGAAATTCATAACGTTTATATTTCCAGGGGGTGGGGGGGGGGGGCGGGTTAAGAGTTCGGTGTGGTTTGGGTAGGCGAGGGGGAGTATTTTCCAACTGATGGACAATGGAGTTTCCTGCTGGTTGATAGAAAGCATCATGACCTCTCTCTCTCTCTCTCTCTCTCTCTCTCTCTCTCTCTCTCTCTCTCTCTCTCTCTCTCTCTCTCTCTCGCCGCTATGCGACAAACACCTCTTGACCCAGAATGCGCCAACTGGCGATTGAATTTTGCATCTTTTGTTACAAACGATAAAATAACAAGTTTAGTTTCACCGCGACAACAAAATTGTTTTTATTGAATTTTTTTCTTTTGAAATGTAGAAACCGAGTGGACAGTCTTTTTTTTCATTTATATATAATCCATTTTAAGTTAAAATTCGGATATGTTTTAATTATTAGTGACTTTTAATTATTAAAAATTTGGATAATCCATTTTAAGCTTAAATTCGCATTTGTTTTAAGTATTAGCGACATTTTTTCAATATTAGAAAAATTAAATTTAAATAAGGATTCATATTAAGTATAGTGACAATTTAAAGAAAATAGTGGGATTCACGTCCCCAAAACATTTAATATAATACATTTTTATTAAACTGTTCATTTGACATTAAACGAATCGTGTTAGCATATCCTTGACATTTTCACAATATCACAGAACATGCATTGAGCAGAAAACAATCATAGTAGATATTATCCTACTATATTCAGGGTTATGTAATACTCTCCAATATTACTTGTCATAAAATCTTCAACAGAATGTTAAGCAGCCTAGTACACTTGCAATATTAAAGGTATTGTCCAACTGTAATATTATTTGTATGTATCACCGTTATCTCTGACTGGACTGGTACACGTATCATGTCGTGTATGACAGTACTAGACTATACTGATATTTTCCCAGATAGATTGGTCCCACCTTGTAGTGACTGACTGTTGACCATTTCTGTACAATAATAGCTTATAGTAGACATTAAATGTACAATATAATATACATTATAATACAACATCAAATATACCTTGTAAAGTACATTAAATATACAGTGTAATTTACATCAAATATACATTACAGTATACATTAGAGATATAATTTACATTAAATATTTATTTTGATATACATTAACATATACATTAAACATACCTTATAATGTTAATTTAGATATACATTATAATATACATTAAATATACATGATAATTTACATGTAGTGCGCATTATAATATGCATTAAATATACATTTTGATATGTATTAAATATTTATTTTCATGTACATTAAATTGCATTATAATATACGTTAAAATATGTGATTATATTAGAAATATATTATAATTCACACAAAATATACAATATAATATGCATTCAACATTATGAAATATAATATGCATTATAAAGCACAAACGCTGCTGACTCAGTTTACTCTCTGGAAATGGCTTATGAAATACGACCAGAGACTCTCCAAGTTAATTTAAAACCTGACAGTTTTTCGT
>NC_061097.1:42485704-42488204 GCF_015104395.2 Macrobrachium nipponense
GCTCTGGGATTTATGGATTTACGCTTCTTGACCCGTCGAGAAGATGACCTGCGAGGAGGTCGAAACGTCACGAAACAATACCAGCTATACCAACACCAACACCAGCTGTATACCGGAGACTTGACCTACGCCCACGAAATAATACCAGAACTGGTGACGACCCCTGCTTGACCTGGACCTGAGATATCCCTGTTTCCAGTATACTGTTAATTCCAGTATACTATAGGTGAATGACACCAATGTCCTGTCTTCGAATGAAATGTCTCCTTCAGCATTTTTTTTTTTTTTTTTTTTTTAGAAATTCTTAATATGAATATTGGCCCGTTACTAAGAGGCATCGCTGAGCCAGAGAAGCAGATAATACGAAAAATAGAGCAAATAATATATATAATCAATTCGCTTAATGCTGCCATTTTATTGACCAGAATAATAATAATGATAGCATTGCCAAAACCCACGAAATATCCTTCCCTAGAATTATATTATTCTATAGCTATATCATTTTTTCGCACTGGCTGAACGTCAAAAAATTCAATTTTCCCTACTAAACCACCCACTCTCTCTCTCTCTCTCTCTCTCTCTCTCTCTCTCTCTCTCTCTCTCTCTCTCTCTCTCTCAAGGAAAAATATATGAGAAATATAGTAACTCAGAATGTGAACTAATAGCGGTAGAATTTGAATCTGAAAAATTGATGAACATAGTAATATATAGACCTCCTAATACTAAAGAGTTTGACTTAATAATTGAAAAATTGGATGATATATGTAGAAATCACAAGGACTGGACTATTCTCCTATCTGGTGACTTCAACTTTCCTTTCGTAGAATGGAAAGAACGAATAGGAGATTGTGGTTGTACTTATACATATAAAAAAGAGAGTAATAGTAGTGCAGAAGATAAGAGGCAATTTGAAAAGCTATTAGATATGCTACTAGAATACAACATTCAACAAATAAATCACCTGCCAACAAGAAAGGAAAATACTTTAGACCTAGTATTTGTGAACGAGATGAATTATGTTAAAGAAATAATAGTTTATAATGCGAGTATTTCAGACCATAATGTCATAGAATTAACAGTTCATTCCAAAGCAAGTGAAAATAGAGATAAGCAAGAAATGAAAAAGTGGGAAGGATATGGAAAATACAACTTCTACAGTAAAAATATAAAATGGTCAGAAATTAATGAAGAATTAAACAAAGATTGTGATAACATTTTCGTAAGTGATGACATAAGGGTAAATACGGAGATATTATATAAAATATTGGAGAAAATAGTGGAAAAATTTATACCGAAGAAGAAAAGTAAACATCATTCATGCATACCAAGAGACAGAAGGATCTTGTTCCAGAAAATCAGAAAGTGGAAAAAAGGTCTTGCAAAAGAAAAAAATGCATGGAAAGTTATAGAACTAAAAAGTAAGATAGAAAATGCAGAACAAAAGATTATACAATCAAAAGAAAATGAAAAACGGGACTTGGAAGAAAAAACCCTATTAAATATCAAGCAAAACCCAAAACTATTATACTCATATGCGAAGAAGATGAATAAAAGAAGAATAGAAATAGGCCCTCTGAGAATTGAAGGGAGATTAACGAATGAAAAAAAGAAATTTGCAAACTACTGGCAGAACGATATAAGAGGGATAAGAGAAATTCACCCCTAGAATAGATAATGAAGATAATGATATAGAAGTAAGGGAAGAAAATAGTGAATATTTAGCTGACATAGAAATTAATGAAGCTGATATTGTGCAGGCAATTAATGAAATTAAAAATGGAGCTGCTGCAGGGCCGGATGGAGTCCCTGCTATTTTGTTAAAGAAAGTAGTTCATTCTATCGCAAAGCCACTTGCAATATTATTAAGACAAAGTGTAGATACAGGCAAGATTTATGATGAGCACAAATTAGCATATATCACCCCTACTTTCAAAAGTGGATCAAGACTAGAGCAAGTAATTATAGGCCTGTGAGTCTAACATCACATATTATGAAAGTGTATGAAAGGGTAATGAAGAAAAATATTATGAAACATTTAATAAAAAATAATTTGTTTAATATAGGACAACACGGTTTCGTACCCGGAAAAAGTACACAACTCAACTGTTAGTCCACCGTGAGAACATATGCAAAAATATGAAAAAGCGGAAATGAAACAGATGGTGGTTTATCTAGACTTTGCAAAAGCTTTTGACAAAGTAGACCATAATATATTAGCAAAGAAAATTAGAAAACACAATATCGTAGATAAAGTAGGAAGATGGTTAAAAGAATTTTTACACAACAGAAAACAGATAGTTATTGCAAACGATGAGAAATCGGATGAAACCAAGGTAATATCCGGTGTGCCACAAAGTACGGTGCTAGCTGCAATATTGTTTGTTATTATGATTGAAAGACATAGACAGTAATGTTAAGGATTCGGTAGTGAGTAGTTTCGCTGATGACACTAGAATAAGTAGAGAAATTACTTGTGATGAAGATAGGAACGCTCTACAAA
>NC_061097.1:42495025-42497525 GCF_015104395.2 Macrobrachium nipponense
AAGAAGAATCCAAACTTTTTACGGCCTGATGTTCTTAATAAACATTCCACGAGACGAAATATTGTCGTCAGCGATCCGTGAGGAATTCCAGCGTGGCTCGTGAGGGCGCGTTATTTCTTTTGACTCCACGGCACGAGCTGTGTGAACTCGCGTACGAGGAATGTTCGCTATAAATACATATAACGTTAGGTTTCTCACAGATCTGCTGCTATGCGTTTTTACATCGTTGAACGCCCTAAATAAATTTTCTTTGTATATATATTCATTTCTTGTCCCCTTTGATTGATATTGGGGAAAGTTATCTTCATCAGTGGGAAAAATCTATGGGGATTTTACCCAGTACTATTATCTAAATCCTAGGGAGATTTTACCCTCTACTATAGCCTAAAATATATGTAGATTTTACCCACTACTATTACCTAAATCCTGCGAAGACTTTACCCACTACTGTTACCTGATACAGATTATAATAAAACTTTGGCTTTGTCGATACCAGCTATCACATTTAAAATAAATTTATATGCAATTGACACCAACTATCACATTTAAAATCAATTTAGATGCAATTGACAGCAGCTATCCCATTTAAAATAAATTTAAATGCAATTGACACCAGCTATCACATCTAAAATCAATTTAAATGTAATTGACACCAGCTATCACATTTAAAATCAATTTAAATGTAATTGACCAGCTATCACATCCAAAACAATTTAAATGCAATGACAGCATCACATTTAAAATCAATTTAAATGCAATTGGCACCAGCTCCAAAGCGTATCACATTTAAAATCAATTTAAATGCAATTGACACCAGCTATCACATCTAAAATCAATTTATATGCAATTGACACCAGCTATAACATTTACAATCAATTTAAATGCAATTGACACCAGCTATCACATTTAAAATCAATTTATATGCAATTGACACCAGCTATCACATTTAAAATCAATTTAAATGCAATTTACACCAGCTATCACATTTAAAATCAATTTATATGCAATTGGACACCAGCTATCACATCTAAAAATCAACTTAACAAATGCAATTTACACCAGCTATCACATTTAAAATCAATTTAAATGTAATTGACACCAGCTATCACATTTAAAATCAATTTAAATGTAATTGACACCAGCTATCACATTTAAAATCAATTTAAATGCAATTGACACCAGCTATCACATTTAAAATCAATTTAAATGTAATTGACACCAGCTATCACATTTAAAATCAATTTAAATGTAATTGACACCAGCTATCACATTTAAAATCAATTTAAATGCAATTTACACCAGCTATCACATTTAAAATCAATTTAAATGCAAGGGCTCTTGCTTGAGAATGGCGACAACTCAGGATTAAAAACAAAAAATATGGTGGACTTTACAGCTGAATTTAAATCTCCAGGAATCCTTCTCCAATTCACCGTCTTCGTCTCTCTCTCTCTCTCTCTCTCTCTCTCTCTCTCTCTCTCTCTCTCTCTCTCTCTCTCTCTCTCTCTCTCTCTCAGCAGCATCTGCTGCCCATTCATTTAAACCAGATGAAAACATCGCATTAAAGATGCATTAAGCAGATAAGATCTCTCACTTTTTTTATATCTTCTCAGGATTCTCCAGATTTCCTGGAAGGCTTATTTATTCATTCAATCTCGAACTTGTTGCAGTAATCCCTCAAGAGAAAATCCCTTAACTAAATCGCTGTGTGGGTGAGAAGTATAATCTCATTCTAGCTGCAGTAATCCCAACAAATCCCCAGTAACCTCCTTCTGGATACAGTAATCCCCACAAAATCGCCAGATCTCTGTGGGGGGTCGAAAGAAAAGCTACAGTAATCCCACAAAAAAATCCCCAAAGTTTTGTGGGTCGGAAGTAACCTCCTTCTAGCTACAGTAATCCCGTCCGGCAAAAATCTCATACCTGAACCTTTATGTGCCATAAGTAATCTCCTTGCCTATACATATACAAATATACATACATAAGTTATGAACATACACGCACTGAGTTTCTCTCCTGTTCTGTTATCACTACATCATGAATTTCCTGTCCGTCCATACATGCGTACGTATATGTGCATACGTATGCACGAAAATCCGGTAACTAAGCTCCTTGTTCATATATACATACATACGTTATACATATACACAGACAGAGTTTATTAACACATAATGAATTTCTTATGGGCGAATATACATAAGTACTATGAATATATGCATACGTACAGATAAAAATACCCTAACTAACCTCTTGGCTCATACGTACATATGTTATACACATATACAAACTGGTTTTATCAATACATAATGAATTTCCTTTGATTTTATATACATAGGAGTGTATATATAATTACCTCCTTGTTTATATTATCACTGTGTTTATTAATATACCATGAATTTCCTGTGACCGTATAAATTTTCATACATATTTTATATATATATTATATAATATATATATATATATATATATATATATATATATATATATATATCTATATATA
>NC_061097.1:42500025-42507525 GCF_015104395.2 Macrobrachium nipponense
TGTATGTACTTACGTATTCATAACACATTCCATTCTTATTTGCATATCACATCCATTAGGCTCGCTCTCTCTCTCTCTCTCTCTCTCTCTCTCTCTCTCTCTCTCTCTCTCTGTGTGTCCTAAAGACGGTATGTCTCCCCTAGCCACTAAACAAACCAATTCAACTCTCCATATTCCGACCCACTTTCATTTTTTTTCAAACGTACTTTCTCTTGTGTGCGAAAGAAAACTTTCTCTTTTGTTCTAATTTCGACAAAAAGAAAATTTGATGCTTTTTTGGCGGGGAGATCCAGTGGAACTGGAGCGAGTTGAATTTTAAACTACTCGTTGTGAGAAGGCCATTTAGATGAAATTCTTCAAAAAGGCTTATCTCTCTCTCTCTCTCTCTCTCTCTCTCTCTCTCTCTCTCTCTCTCTCTCTCTCTCTCTCTCTCCAATACACAGTATATGTGACTCGTTGTCGAACTTCTCAGTTCCAGAGGTCCTTTATTCATCACTCCAGTCCCTTCTCAGTTCCAGAGGTCCTTTATTCCTCACTCCAGTCCCTTCTCAGTTCCAGAGGTCCTTTATTCCTCACTCCAGTCCCTTCTCAATTCCAGAGGGGGTTTATTCCTCACTCCAGTCCCTTCTCAATTCCAGAGGTCCTTTATTCCTCACTCCAGTCCCTTATCAGTTCCAGAGGTTCTTTATTCCTCATTCCAGTCCCTTCTCAGTTCCAGAGGTCCTTCATTCCTCACTCCAGTCCCTTCTCAGTTCCAGAGGTCCTTTATTCCTCACTCCAGTCCCTTCTCAGTTCCAGAGGTCCATTATTCCTCACTCCGCTTGAATGTCAAGTCAGTGGTACCTTTGGTAATAATAATAATAATAATAATAATAATAATAATAATAATAATAATAATAATAATAATAATAATAATCATGCTATTTCAGGCTTATTGTCGTCCGCGTTAGCTCCGGACCTCCAATAATCATAGGAGCACTAGGCACGATCCCAAGATCCCTGAAAAGGAATCTAGAAAAACTCATGCAGAAGAGTGTGATCCTAGAAACGGCCACATAGTAAGAAAAGTGATGGACTCCTAAGGAGGCAGGATGCAACCCCGGAACCCCACACTATATAATACCCACCCAGTCGAATTGGAGGACTGTGATAGAGCAAAAAAAAAAAAAAAAAAATAAAAAAAAAAAAAAAATAATAATAATAATAATATGAAGGTAGGAGACCCTCTCTCAAACATGTTTTGTTAAAGATGATGGCAGCATCAGTGGAATTGATTTTATATATGGTCTTTTCAATTCTTCTTATTATTCTCTTCTCATCAGGGCTGATATTTGCTAATAGCTGGCCGATGTTCATATCTTGGTTAAAGAAATGTTTTCCAAAAATACTAATTTATTGATATGATAACAAAAGTGGCGTATGGTCACCGTAGGTTTAACAAATCTTAGTCTGGACGTTGTCTAAAGGCGTAACGGAATTCCAACGTTTCCAACCGTATCATCGGTTCATTTTCAAGGAAGGGTGAGCGTGAACTGATTGGAATGGGTTGTTGTTGTTTTTGATTAAGCTGACCTTGTGTAAGCACGGGCTCTTGCTCACAGAACAGCCCGTAATATTGGAATGGGTCGTTCGGCGGTATTTATTGTGTCTTGCAGAGGTGGAAGCTCGCATTGCTCTTCGCGTGCGGACGCTGGAGACTGGGAGCGTAGTATTGTGGGCAGGGGCACCTGATTGGTCCCTTCGATCGGCTCTATGGTGCTGGCGGGCGGCGGCCTACGCGCCACCGTCAGGAGGAGTGAAGTCTCTTGAGTGGTGTTGAGGCTGGGTCTCTCCTTCCCGATGTGTAGGGCCTCCAAGAGGCGGAGGCGACGGTGGTCTGCCGCCTTATCGATAATTCCGATATTAGGAATAATGTCCTTCCGAGTTATCCTGGTATTGTGGACGTTTTTTGCATGGTTATGGATGGCGCCTTCCTGAGCGTGGCAGGATATCCTCTTGGAAAATTGCATCGTTGTCATACCAATGTAGGCGCCGGGGCATTCCCGGACAGGGGATTTGTATTGGTAGGCAACGTTAGTTTTCTTGAGAGGGTCCTGCATCATGGGGGCTGGATTGTTTTTCATAATCAGGCCACTGGTCTTCTTGCTTTTGTAGTAAATGATAAATTTCACTTTTTTCGCAGGGTCCGTGGGGGAGACGTTCCTTTCGATGATGTTACGAAGGGCTCGTTCGTCCTCTTTGTATTTCTTGTGAAATATTCCCTTGTAAAAGAGAGTGACGTCTTCAAGGGCGGCGGGGCGAGGGTCCTGCTGGTACCACTTATCGAAGTTTCTGCGAATGGCTTTTGCGACGTCCCGGTTGGAATACCCGTTGTTAATTAAAACTTGGGCAACACGTTCTAATTCAGTGTGTGCCTGAACGGCGAGAGCGAGTGTCCAGAGAGATACAAACGCACTGCAATCAGCGCCTTCATCAAGAGAGCTCTCTCACACTGCTCTTCGTGGAAGGACACACACACTGAATTAGAACGTGTTGCCCAAGTTTTAATTCACAACGGATATTCCAACCGGGACGTCGCAAAAGCCATTCGCAGAAACATCGATAAGTGGTACCAGCAGGAGCCTCACCCCTCCGCCCTTGAAGACGTAACTCTCTTTTACAAGGGAGTATTTCACAAGAAATACAAAGAGGACGAACGAGCCCTTCGTAACATCATCGAAAGGAATGTCTCCCCCACGGACCCTGCGAAAAAAGGGAAATTGATCATTTACTACAAAAGCAAGAAGACCAGTGGCCTGATTATGAAAAACAATCCAGCCCCCAAGATGCAGGACCCTCTCAAGAAAACTAACGTTGCCTACCAATACAAATGCCCTGTCCAGGAATGCCCCGGCGCCTACATTGGTATGACAACGATGCGATTTTCATAGAGGATATCCTGCCACGCTCAGGAAGGCGCCATCCATAACCATGCAAAAAACGTCCACAATACCAGGATAACTCGGAAGGACATTATTCCTAATATCGGTATTATCGATAAGGCGACAGACCACCGTCGCCTCCGCCTCTTGGAGGCCCTACACATCGGGAAGGAGAGACCCAGCCTCAACACCACTCAAGAGACTTCACTCCTCCCGACGGTGGCGCGTAGGGCGCCGTCCGCCGGCACCATAGAGCCGATCCAACGAACCGATCAGGTGCCCCTGCCCAATACTACGCTCCCAGTCTCCAGCGTCCGCATGCGAAGAGCAGTGCGAGCTTCCACCTCTGCAAGACGGCTTGACTCAGGGACTTAATCCTCTCTTCAACCAATGAAAACGCAGCACTCATCAGTCAGAGCACCTGGGACACAATAAATACCGCCGAACGACCACATTCCAATATTACGGGCTGCTCTGTGAGCAAGAGCCCGTGCTGACACAAGGTCAGCTATATAAAAAACAACAACAACCCATTCCAATCAGTTCACGCTCACCTTTCCTTGAAAATGAACCGATGATACGGTTGGAAACGTTGGAATTCCGTTACGCCCTTAGACAACGTCCAAACTAAGATTTGTTAAACCTACGGCGACCATACGCCACTTTTGTTATCATATCAATAAATTAGTATTTTTAGAAAACATTTCTTTAACCAAGATATGAACATCGGCCAGCTATTAGCAAATATCAGCCCTGATGAGAAGAGAATAATAAGAAGAATTGAAAAGACCATGTATAAAATCAATTCCTCTGATGCTGCCATCATCGTTAACAAAATAATAATAATAATAATAATAATAATAATAATATGCTGAAAGTAAACTTTCTTTTAAACATGTTTTATTAAAAGTAATTGTTGCCTCAGCTGCGTTAATTTTATAAAAGTTCTTCTCTATTTTTCTAATTATTGTTTTTTTTATTGTTGATTAAACTGGTGAGCAACGCACCGAAGGTTGGCATGTCTCAAATATGTAATTGTCAAATAATAATAATAATAATAATAATAATAATAATAATAATAATAATAATAACAATAATAATAATAATGATACTTTGACCCCAACTGCACTTCGAATTCGTAGAGTAAGCATGCAAAATCTGAACCCTATCTCTCTCTCTCTCTCTCTCTCTCTCTCTCTCTCTCTCTCTCTCTCTCTCTCTCTCTCTCTCTCTCTCTCTCTCTCTCTCTCTCTGCCCACCTTGGAGTCTTTTCATACATAAAACATAATGCTAATTGCAAGACTTAAACACAGCATCCAAATATGTTAAAAGCTTTTTATTAAAACATACTAAAACTAGGTAAAATTATTCGTGAGGGTGATAATAATGTTATCTATTACCACCTTCCAACTTAATTATTACCCGTATCATTAAGAAAATAATATTATTCACATCCTGCGCTATTACTTTTCTTGCAGGACGATTATTCTTGCTAGAGAGACGATTATTAATTGCGAAAGCAGAAAATATTATTTGTTGTCGTAACTTGATTGTTTTATAGCGTTGACATAAAAAAAATCCAATAAAACTGAAGAAATACATCGTTAAAATATATTGTTAACAATATTCGTTCAGTCTCAGCTACATCTTTCTTTTTCTTTACAGCCACCGCTCATGAAACTTAAAGCCGCGCCCCATGACGCTTTCAGCCAACGCCCACTGGTGGCCTGCGTTGTTGGCACCTATAGTGATGCTAGATGCACGATCGTGGCAAACTTTAACCTTAAATAAAAATAAAATCTACTGAGGCTAGAGGGTTGCAATTTGGTATGTTTGATGACTGGAGGGGGGATGATCAACATACCAATTTGCATTCCTCTAGGATCAGTGGTTTGTAAGATCTGGGGGCGGACAAGGAAAGTGCGCACGGACAGACAAATCTGTCACAATAGTTTTCATTTACAGAAAACTAAAAATTGAAGCAATAATGAGAATAATATTGATTTCTGTAATATCACAGCAGCACAGCTTACAGAAAGCTCGTGCTGGTAACCATAAATTAAACAGCTACCTCAATAATGAAGAATAATATTGATTTCTGTAATATCACAGCAAGCAGAGCTTACACAAAGCTCGTGCAGGTAACCTTTAACCAAATAGCTACTTCAGTCTCTCACTGCCTGAGTCTTTTCATAAAACGTTAATTTTATCCCAAACAACCTGACCTAACTGTTAAGAAAATTATTCATTTCTGTAATTTCACACAAATAGCTTGACTTTAGCAATACAATACCGAGTAGAACTAATGCAAAATCATTGGAAGATATGTTTTGCCAAATGTCTATCTCAGTCCCATTTCTCCTGAGTTTTGTCAAATCACATTAAAATTATCCTAAAGAAATCAGACCTTATTGTTAAGAATAATATACATTTCTGTAACGCCAAATCAATGGATTGGCCTTATCAACACAACAGATAATGCAAAATCATTGACAGTTACCATTGACCAAATGCCTATCTCACTCCCACATGTCCTGACTTTTGTCAAATTACATTAATTTTATCCTAAAGAAATGAGTCCTTATTGTCGAGAAAAATATAATTCATTTCTGTAACGTCGAATCAATGGATTGGCCTTATCAATACAACTGATAATGCAAAATCATTGACAGAAATCCATTGACCAAATGTTTATCTCATTCCCTGGGTCTCTTCAGGGATGAAACTGTACATTCAATATTATTTCAGACACACAGGATATTGCCTTAGATAAACGAACGGTATTTTCCGCGTGTCTACATTTCTATTAGCAGGTTCGTTATTGGTTCTTTTTTTGGCCATAACGGGAAATGGGAATTGACGAAGATTAATGAATGGGATATGGGGTCTTTTTCGCTTGAACTTTTTATTAAATTTTCGCAGTTATGGTCAGATGACATTTGTGATTTTACCAAAAAATAGTATATTTAAAAACAATGACTTCAGTTGACGATTGAAAGTCGTGATATTAAGAAAATTAGTATAGTTTAAAACAAGGACTTCAGCTCATCAGTTCATAACTGACAGTGTCAGATAATACTACCAGGTTGCAAGAACCAACACTAATTTTAGATTTTTTTTTTAAATACACTCTTCCTTATAGTTACGTCAAGAAATTATGGACATGTGGGTTATAAGAGAAATACTTTTAAAATGAAATATACAAGAAGGATGCACTTGATATAAAAGTACAGAAAAGCACAATATATTACAACAGCAACACAATAGCTATAGTGACGTTCAAATGACATTTAAACTAATTTGTTCGTACATCTATAAACACAAACATAAATATAATATATATACACATATATATATATATATATATATATATATATATATACATATATATATAGATACGTATATATTATACATATGTATATATATATACACATCACAAAGTGCTAGAGAGAGAGAGAGAGAGAGAGAGAGATAGAACGTAAATGTCAGAGTGGATGCCATTATCTCCTTTCTAAAAAAACGGGACTCGGCACTGATTAATGAGAAACGTTTTTTTTTTCACGTTTGAAATAGAAAAATAAATAAAAAATAAAAAAGAATAAAAAATGATGTGGGAGCGTTCGGGGTCGGTCACAGGATTTGCTGGGTGAGTAATGACCCGAGACTTCAGGAATTTTGTCACGGGCGAAATGAGCTTCGATTAACTGCGAAAATCAGTGTGTTCTATATGGTGCATATGCATGCAATATATATAGATATATATATATATATAATTATATATATATCTATATATTATAATATATATAATATATATATATTATAATAATTATATATATACACACTATGTATATATATATTATATATATATTAATATTATATATATATATATATATATATAGTATATATTATTATATATATATATATGCTTAAAAAATCCACAGTAGCTTTGCACGTGACTTCATAAATAAGCGAATCCCACAGGAAAAGATGATAGTCAGAAATCCAAGCGCTTTCGTCTTTACTAAGACATTGTCAAGGAGCTATTGAGCACCTTGACAATGTCTTAGTAAAGACGAAAGCGCTTGGATTTCTGACCATCATTTTTCTGTGGACTTATATATATATATATATATATATATATATATATATATATATATATATATATATATTTATGAATGTTTAAACGTATAAATGTATAAAACTCTTCAGTTACCATCCCAACCCTTAAATATTGCATTGCATTCCCCCTTATTCAGCTGAGCCCCTTTTTTGCATAAGGGGCGATATTACCCGATATTACCATTCGGCTGGTAATAGCAGGCACGAGAATTCCTTTCCAAGTAAAGCCTTTGCGTAGGGGTGGAAGGGGGAGAATGACGTAAAAGTACCATGACGTAGGGTCAGAGTACAAGAGCCTCTCTTCTCCTTTGACAATTTTCGCGTTTGCCTTACTGCAAGCACACGAGAGAGTTTTTTTTTTTTGCATTCGTATTCATGCTTTCTTGAATGTGCTTCTTGTAGAGAGCTTGCAGGAAAAGGAGAGAGAGAGAGAGAGAGAGAGAGAGAGAGAATAAAACAC
>NC_061097.1:42512525-42515025 GCF_015104395.2 Macrobrachium nipponense
AACGGAAGAGAAGTAAACAAAAATGAAATGACAGAAAAAAATAAGGAAAACAAAGAACAAGATAAAAGTATGGATGCAGAGATACTCATTGATACTACATATGAGGCAATAAAGCAGCATACCTACGAAGAATAAATTACGATATGACAACAGAAAAGCAAATCCCGAAGAGGCTCTACCCAGATCTACACAATGACGGGAAAGAGGAAAAATAGACAAGAAAGACAAAATCTGCAACCTTTTGAAAAGAGGGAATTGCAGATTTGGAGAAAGATGTTACTACAAACATCCTAAGATATGTCAAAACTATGAAATATATGGTAAATGTGCATACTTAGATGGATATGGGGATGATTGCAGAGATCTGCATCCAAAAATATGTAAAAACCTAAAAGAAGGAAAAGGATGTAAGTTCGACAAAAAATGCAAATATATGCACCCTGTAGCCATGAATCATAATCAAATAATAACCAACCAAGTAATAAAATCCAAAATAAGAAAGAAACAAATAAAGAGAGAAATCAAGAATATCAGGTAAAAGAGAAAAGCAAACCACCAATGAGATATGCAGAGGTGTCAGCAAAAAATTTCAAAGCATCAGCTCCGAAATTCTACTCAAGAGATAATAACTGTATTTATTATGCAAGAGGATATTGCAGAAGAAACGGAGAAAATTGCAGATTCAGACACAAAATGAATAATTATGATGAAGGAAGATCAAATATTATGGAAAAGTTGGATTTTTTAATGTCAGAATTTCTGGAAATGAAAAAAAGAACAACATACCAGAACAGGAAAGAGACATGGGAAAATCCTTATTACTACCAGTATTAAATGAAGGAGAAAACACGCAAACCATCATAGTGATGAATGCGCAGGGTTTAGTTACGAGTAACTCAAAAAGAAAAATAGAGTACTTAGAAGAACTAACCAAAATGAAAGAAAATAGATATAATGAATATAAGTGAACCTGGTATTCCCAAGAGACTGGGAATGATGATCAAATAAAGGGTTCCAAACTTATAGATCAGATAAAAAAAATAGGAATCAAGGGGGAACCGCAATATATGGGAAAGACAAAAAACAAGGAAAAATATATGAGAAATATAGTAACTCAGAATGTGAACTAATAGCGGTAGAATTTGAATCTGAAAAATTGATGAACATAGTAATATATAGACCTCCTAATACTAAAGAGTTTGACTTAATAATTGAAAAATTGGATGATATATGTAGAAATCACAAGGACTGGACTATTCTCCTATCTGGTGACTTCAACTTTCCTTTCGTAGAATGGAAAGAACGAATAGGAGATTGTGGTTGTACTTATACATATAAAAAAGAGAGTAATAGTAGTGCAGAAGATAAGAGGCAATTTGAAAAGCTATTAGATATGCTACTAGAATACACATTCAACAAATAAATCACCTGCCAACAGAAAGGAAAATACTTTAGACCTAGTATTTGTGAACGAGATGAATTATGTTAAAGAAATAATAGTTTATAATGCGAGTATTTTCAGACCATAATGTCATAGAATTAACAGTTCATTCCAAAGCAAGTGAAAATAGAGATAAGCAAGAAATGAAAAAGTGGGAAGGATATGGAAAATACAGTTTCTACAGTAAAAATATAAAATGGTCAGAAATTAATGAAGAATTAAACAAAGATTGGGATAACATTTTCGTAAGTGATGACATAAGGGTAAATACGGAGATATTATATAAAATATTGGAGAAAAATAGTGGAAAAATATATACCGAAGAAGAAAAGTAAACATCATTCATGCATACCAAGAGACAGAAGGATCTTGTTCCAGAAAATCAGAAAGTGGAAAAAAGGTCTTGCAAAAGAAAAAAATGCATGGAAAGTTATAGAACTAAAAGTAAGATAGAAAATGCAGAACAAAAGATTATACAATCAAAAGAAAATGAAAAACGGGACTTGGAAGAAAAAACCCTATTAAATATCAAGGAAAACCCCAAACTATTATACTCATATGCGAAGAAGATGAATAAAAGAAGAATAGAAATAGGCCCTCTGAGAATTGAAGGGAGATTAACGAATGAAAAAAAGGAAATTTGAAACATACTGGCAGAACGATATAAGAGAGAATTCACCCCTAGAATAGATAATGAAGATAATGATATAGAAGTAAGGGAAGAAAATAGTGAATATTTAGCTGACATAGAAATTAATGAATGCTGATAATTGGTGCAGGCAATTAATGAAATTAAAAATGGAGCTGCTGCAGGGCCGGATGGAGTCCCTGCTATTTTGTTAAAGAAAGTAGTTCATTCTATCGCAAAGCCACTTGCAATATTATTAAGACAAAGTGTAGATACAGGCAAGATTTATGATGAGCACAAATTAGCATATATCACCCCTACTTTCAAAAGTGGATCAAGACTAGAGGCAAGTAATTATAGGCCTGTGAGTCTAACATCACATATTATGAAAGTGTATGAAAGGGTAATGAAGAAAAATATTATGAAACATT
>NC_061097.1:42520025-42525025 GCF_015104395.2 Macrobrachium nipponense
CTCACTGCAGCATCAAATAGCTGAAGACACAAACACGTTCCCGAATAATGACTCTATAAGTCACGAACTGTGATGTTAAAAAAGGTATTCATACCAACTGGAGAGAAAAAATAAATTCAAATTCACCCATGACAAAAAAAAAAACGTGTGTCAGCATTGGCTAACTTGTAAAAAAAGGGGAAAAGAAAAATCAACCTCTTTGTTAACTATCTCCCGTAACTCACGTATGTCAAGCAATTATCTGCTGAACTCATAAAAACCGGAAAACATAAAAAAAAAATAATGTGTTGTTAGTTCCTCCCAAATTAAAAAAAAAAAACACCACCACCCTTGATAGCATTACAGCACCCACGTATTAGTATTAAAAAAATCAGTATCAGAAGTATCATTTTCAGCAAAACCACCAAGATTGCTATCATCAAAATCACTAGTATTAATATAAAAAAAAACATCACCAATGTTAATGCTTATCCATTCACCAAAAGTTCAGCATAAAATTCCCCATGATTCAGCCAGATTCAGCAAGATTCTGCAAAACTCATTACTCATGAATTACTGAAATATTCTCCAAAGTTACAAAAACTCAACAAATAATTAACTACAAAACTCTCCCAATAATTCATTGTAATAATTCTCCATAATATAATTATCTGTAATAATTATAAAATAATCTCCCATGATATATCTCAAATCTCTCGTAAAACAAGTCAAATAATGATAATTCTACTTAAGCAACCCTCCTGTAAAATATCTCAAGCAATGATACTAATTAATAATAATAATAATAATAATAATAATAATAATAATAATAATAATAATAATAATAATAATAATAATAATAATAATAATAATAATAATAATAATAATTCTCCACAGTAATAAATCCCCATGCAAAGATCTCAAGAAAGGGTGCAATTCAAATAGCATACACCAGTATTGCCAAACCCACAGAATCAACACCACTTGACAACACCAATCACCGGCACCGGCCATCACCATTCACCACCACTCAGCACCATTTTAAAATAATCTCTCCAACACAATAATAAAAAAAATAATCTCTGTGTCCCCATTATATTTGTGTGTTCCAAAGCATAAGGAAAACATTCACCATATCCCATGCATTTTATTTACTTTTCTCTTCCTTCAAGAGAAAGAAAATCTCTTTTCATTTCCTTTTCTCTTCATCCAAGAGAAAGAAAATCTCTTTTCTCAAAAAAAAACCTCTATGGGCATCTCACGTCATCAATTAATCAATCAGCTGATGTCTTGGCATTGGAATTCATTTTCAAGGGCAAATTCGTCTCTCGATACCCCAACAAAGAAAAAAAAAGGAAGGAGTTCACCCCCACTGAGAAAAAAAAGTTTCACCCTCCACTGAGCATTGAAACACCCCCCAGTCAAGCGATAGAACACCCACCCTTGAACAGTGTCTTAGTATCCCCCGAGGTATACACCAGTAGTAGTAGCAGTACCCTCCCATGCAATACACCTGAGGCAGGCCATCAGTCGCCTTCCCCTTGCAACGTGCCTCTGTGCCGGTTAGTAGAAATTTGCTGAGCCCGTAAAAATGAGTGGCTGCTCTTTGTCTCCAAGCCAAATATGCAATACAAGCACGGTTCGCATGCATGAAAAATATTTTATACACACTAATATGTTAAACAAAGACGAATCTATTCTAAACACGTGCCAATAAAGAAAACACATCACTTTATGCTACTGCGGGGAAAAAAATTTGACATCTTAAACCAGTCCCATTACACTGAATAATTTCAAAAAACCCTCCCCGAGATCCCAAAATGATCTTTAACACTCACCACTTCATAATGAGAACAAAAAAAACTCGGAATTCGCGCCAGACACGCTAACAACACGCGCGGGCATCTCGGGATGCACTCGACATCACACGCAAAAGTCACAGTGAGTGTGGCATCTGCTTCGAGGCAGACTGCCTGGGAAAAATGCTGAGTCCAGTTCAATTCTCTCCTCAGCACCACATCCCACGGATGGATATTTCTCTACCCATTTCACCCAGTCACTGAAATTCAACACATTTCCACAACCAGACACTCTGAAAATGGCATTTAATCTCACAAAAGGCCTTGCCGTTCGAAAACTATCGCTAAGCCAACAAAACTGTGACAAGATCATAACCTCTCTACATTTAACTGGTCACCTGTCTCTTCATTAGCATACCTAGGCATAAAAAAAAAGCCTCTTATACCGCTCTGCACCACCTGTTAAAGGATATTAATTTCGTTTTTATTTGGCAAACGTGGAACCCCGAGCGTCAGGCAAACTGACACACAATCTCTCTCTCTCTCTCTCTCTCTCTCTCTCTCTCTCTCTCTCTCCAAGTGATCAACGGCTCGCGACCTCTCTCTCTCTCTCTCTCTCTCTCTCGCTCTCTCTCGGCAACTCCTCTCTCTCTCTCACAATCTCTCTCTCTCTCCACCTCTTTTCTCTCCATTCTAACAGGTAATCAAAATGAGAGTCAAGTTATATAAAAAATAACTATTTATTTAACAATGGAAAGATAATAAATCAACTCTTACTGACTAACTTAACTCAGTTAACCCCCCAACATTAAAATGTCTAAAACAGTAATTTGTCACACCAATTGTCTCTCCCATCTGGGACTCTCTGTCCCCTAGGACTCTCGGTCCCCCTTTGCCAGAATCATCTGTTTCAAAGACACGAGAAACACACTCGTTAGCACACATAAGTTTAAAGACAAAGTTAAAGATTAAATATTCTTACAATGTAACAAGCCATTCCTTTGGCTAAAGTAATTCAACACTCACCCATTGCAGCCGGAATATCTCACTCACTGTTCAAAAAACACTTTGGCATCCGCCATCGTGGCTTTGCCTTCCTCCCACGAATCTTTGTGCAAGTCTTCCCATAGACTTGGCTAGAGATACCACTATCAAAGGAAGAGGCGCACACGCACATATGAATGCACACTTCGTTAACGCCCCTTGTTACTGGCTACATCTAGTTTCACAAAGGCACTTTGAAAAGACCCATGAACTCACATAACTACAGGACGAACATTGACTCTCCTAACTATGCAGTTTTCATATCACGCCACCCAGAAATAATTTATCAGCTTTTCTCGGGTCGTTGCTTCGGCTCTGTTCTCTATGCATTCCAAAAAGGTCACAGCACATCACATTATGCTATTAAATATATCATTAATGATAATCCCTACCACACACACACACACACACACACACACACACACATATATATATATATATATATATATATATATATATATATATAGTATGTATATATATAGTATATATATATATATATATATATATATATATATATATATATATATATATATATATATATATATATATATATATATATATACACTATATTTACACATACATATATATGCTCATAGTAACCCAGGGCTTATTTAGCGTATCACACTCTCACAATGATATTATACATAAGAATTTTGAATAGTTGATTTTTGCCCCCCCCCCAAAAAAAAAAAAAAACTTACAACATTGAAAACCACAAGTAATTATTTCAAACATTTAACTTTCAGAGAATTCGTCAGAAACGATACATACCATATACGGTTCCTGGTCACATCACGTCACCAAAGTAAGTACCCAATCAAGTATCGTATCCCAGATTTTTCATGAATCTCTAAACCAAGTACACTGGTTTTGGAAGCGATTCCAGATTATATCTTATCTTTAGTATAGATGATTCCTAAATTAATATCAACTTTGATTTGAGTCAATTTCTGGGAGATATTGTTCGTCAAAGTTACGAAATGATAGAGAATAGCAAAGTGGTTAGACTGTAGGTGAAATTGTATAGGGAAATAGGTTTTCGCTTACTCGGGGAGTAAGCCAACTAGCTACTTTATTGTTGTTGTTGTTATTGTTGTTCATGTTGGGGGATGGGAGCGCCCTATGGAAAAGTCTAAAAAGGTTTGAAAAAGGTGTTTAGCAATTATATAATATATATATATATATATATATATTATATATAATATATATATGTGTATATATTATATATATATATATTATTATATATATATATATATATATATATCTATTATTAATATATAATATATATAAATTATAATATATATATATATATTATATATATATAACTAATAATATATATATTATAATGGTATATAATAAATATATTATTATAATATATTATATATATATATATATATATATATATATATATATAATATATATAATATAATATATGAATATATATTATATATATATATATATATATATATTATAATATATATAATATATATATATATATATATATATATATATATATACATATATATATATATATATATATTATATAATATAATATATATTTTTATATATATATATTAAATATATGGTAATATATATATATACTATATATATATATAATATATCTATATATATATCTATATATATACTCCTATATATATAGATATATTGTGATATATATATGTATAATATATATAATATATATATATAGTATATAGTATATTATATCTATATATATATATATTATATATATATATATATATATATATATATATAAGCCACGAGGGAAAATAAACAACGGAGTATCCGCGAGATCTTTCAATGTTCAAACGTCCTTTACTTAGCAGAAGAACTGACTTACATGAGGAAATGACAATACAAGAAGGGTCGTATAACTGACAGATAGAGATTGTAAAGAGATTAGTACCTAGAATCTGACACACCTGGAAGATGAGTAACCTTCCCAAACAAGCATAAACAATGGGTACAATTATAAGTTGAAGACAATCATCTCAGACATAAGGACAAGACAATTAAAGGATTATTATAGGTGACAGCTATTCAGAACTTTGGTAAACAAAAACATATTCACAATACATATTTACAATACATATTAAACATACATTACAACGAAGATATCTCTAAGGCAACTAATTTTTATTTAAGTCTGTAATTATATCG
>NC_061097.1:42530025-42542525 GCF_015104395.2 Macrobrachium nipponense
TTTGTGAAGTGTTATGTTTTGTGTTATCACTTTATTTGTCACAATCGCTATATATATATATATATATATATATATATATATATATATATATATATATATATATATATATATATATATATATTAGTGTGGTATAACTATGGAATTGCCTAGAATAGCTATATTGATAAAAGATGTTTAATATTGAAAGTACTGTTATATACGTGAGGAGAAATATTGTGGACTCTGTATTGTGGTGGTAGTGATACGTTATTATATAACTTATAACTGTTGCATAAAACTTATGATCACCAACACAATACACAGTCCACCAAATTCCTCCTCATGCACATACCACTACCTTCAGTATTAGATATCTTTTATCAATATATCGATTCTTGACAATATTGCAGTTATACCACACTAAAACATTATGTTATATTTTATAATGGTTATACCATTCAGGTCTGCACTTTTTTCAGGTATCGGTGTGATCAAGACCTAGTAACGATGTCTAAGAAACGTAAGTGGAACGACGACTACATTCGTTACGGTTTTACCTGTATGACTGAGGCAGATGGAACTCAACGACCACAGTGCATACTCTGCAACACAGTATTTGCAAATGCAAATCTCAAACCATCAAGACTGAATGAGCACTTCAACAATCGGCGTGGAGGCTTAGATGCTGGACAAGACAAAGAGCTTGAAGATCAAGTAGGAACGATTTGATCGTAGTGGTATCCTGTCAAAGCTAGGTTTTGTGCCAGTTGAGATACCTCTGTTGCAAGCATCTCATGAAGTTGCACTTTTGTGTGCAAAGAAGAAAAAACCCACACTATTGCAGAGGAGCTTGTGAAACCTTGTACATTAGAAATGGCAAAAAGAAGCTTAAACTGATACCTCTGCCAAATGACGTTATCCATTCAAGGATTAATGATATGAGTCGAGATATCTTGCAGCAGTTGATAACAGACCTGAAAGCTAGTCCTGTCAAAGTGAGTATTCAGCTGGATGAGTCAACTGACGTTAGTTTTTGCAGTCAGTTGATGGAATTTATTTGGTATGTGAAAGAGAAAGAAGTGGTAGAAGAATTCTTATTTTGTAAACCTCTGAAAGCTACTGCAAAAGCAACAGATGTGTTCAGTCTTGTGAAAGAGTTCTTCTTGGAACATGGAATGACTCTCAACATGTGTGGTTCAGTTTGCACTGATGGAGCCCCTGTCATGCTTAGAAATAAATCAGGCTTTGCTAACCTGGTGAAAAAAGAGGTTCCCCATGAAACTGTCACTCACTGTGCGTTGCATCGTCATGCACTTGTTACAAAGACACTGCCAGAAAAATTGAGGACGTGCAGTGAATCACCGTCTTTTTGCATCTTTTTGTGAAGAAATTGGAGGTGAGCACAGTGTTCTTCTTTACCACACAGAAGTGAGATGGCTTTCCCGTGGTAGAGTAATTACATGTGTCTCTGAACTTCATGAAGAAATTATGCAGTTTCTTAGACATCAAGGCAGTGAAATTGCTGAACATTTTGAAAACAGGGAGTTCATTTTGTCTCTGGCATATCTGGCAGATATATTCACGCACCTCAATGAACTGAATGTCTTTATGCAAGGAACAGCGATGAATATGATAATTGCCTCAGAAAAGTTATCTGCCCTCACCAAAAAGCTTCCAGTGTGGATAAAGCGCATTGAAAGTGGAAAATTTGCAAATTTCCCTTCTCTTGATGAGGCTGCTAGTGCTGAAGAAGAGCTGCCCATTGTGAATGAAGTAAGAGAACATTTGCAAGAACTGATTCAGTCCTTCCAAGGGTATTTTCACCCTGAAGAAGGTTATATGGCACAAAGATGGTTATGGGATCCATTTCTTTACAACCTTGAATCCATGGATGATAATGATATGTGGAGTTGCAGACCAATAACAGAATCCGAATGGAGTTTGAAAAAATGCAACTGGATATGTTTTGGTGTGCACAACTCCAAAAATTCCCACAGTTAGCAGGGAGAGCTTTGGAGGTCCTAGTACCATTTGCAACTAATACTTATGCGAGGCAGGTTTTTCAACGCTCCTACATATCAAAACAAAAGCCAGAAATCGTTTGGATGCAAGTGATGACATGCGTCTGGCACTTTCAAAGAAAGAACCTTGTTTGAACATCATCATTAATGAGAAACAACAGCAAAAGAGCCACTAAAAATGTGTTGGTGCATTATGTAGCATTACTCATAATTACTGATATAATTTCCATTCATTGTATCCTACTAATTGACACTTCATTTGAAATAAAGTACCTTTGTTCAGTAATTAAAAAATCCAATAATTTCTCAGCAAGGTTTGTATCACTAATCTTTTTCATATGTTTGTATGGTATTTATATTAGATGGGGGTACGACAACATTTTCTGAGATATCAAGGGGTATGGGCACTGGAAAAGGTTAACGAACCACTGATTTAGGGGTACCTCCGTTGCTGGAACCCTTGGGCCTCGCCGGATACACAGAAGTTTAAGAACTCCTAATACACAAATTGTGATCAGTATGACGGCTAGCATAACCGCAATCAATGGAATTGTGTAACGTTAATTGAAAAAACTCGTCCTCGTCACTATCCTCCAACGGTGGGATTGTAAGTCTCCACTGTAGGCAGAACTTGTCGAATAGCTGTAGACGCAGGCTGAGCACGTAAACCATCTTAAAACAACTCAGCACGCGCCATTATTCAGCGTCTGCGACCCTCTTCTGTGTATCCAACACCCCCTCGTCGCCAAACTGTAGATTCGATGTTTTCTACTGAAGTAAACGTGGTCACCACTTCGTTGTCAAGGAAATATCCCGTGACGTCCAAGCAAGTGCGACTCGCACCCGCCTCATAGAAGATTGTAGACTCCTGATTTATCCCAGAACATATCCTGAGACAATCCACCGACGACATCTCATCCACTGCAAAGGCGATCCATAGCATCGCCACTCATGTGTAGACTCGACCTCTGGTATTGTAGAACCAAGCCGTTTCCATCGTCACCATCACGTGAAGTTGGGAATTCTCTAAAGTCATCGTGTGTCCGTATTTGAAAAGTCTACATGATCATAAAATGACTAAAGTCTTGCTTCACCACACAAATCTGTCATTAATTAATATACCTAATCTCCTAGTCAATTATTAAAAATTCCTCACAAGTAATCCTATATCTGACAAATATACTATAAAAAAACCCATAATGTCTAACAGCAAAACCCTCTTACTGTTTATAAAATTAACCTCCACGGAATATAATGCTGAACACCTCTTTTATCTAACTCATATACCCCGAAAAATTATACCTTCTGTCTCAAATAGAAATGCTATGTAAATCTTAACCCCAGTTACGACATCTCTCGTAGGAAAAGAAAAAAAAATAATAACAATAATAAGTGAACTTTCCCCATTACAAAACGTACACAGAGAAAAATAAACATATATATATAATCCAACGCTTTCTGCCATAAATGCAGTATGTATCATTACGGAATTTGCTACCACAACGTATCTCATCTACCGGAATCAACCCCTTACATACATCTCCATGGAATGACATAATCAGCATCTCTGAAAACAGTGCAAATCTCCGAGTAATCGACTCCGAAAGAAAATAATCAGCAACCGGACGCATCACAGCATTATCAGCAATAATTCACCTGTGAACACCTCATGTGCTCGAATCGCACTATAGATTTGTCTAGTCGGACTTGTAACTTCAGAAATCATTATTCTCCAAATAGCCCCAAAAATTCTATACTAACATAATATATCCACATTTCACAAAATTATCCCTAGGATATCACCAAAGGTACCCAAAAATTGTTCTTAAAAACATAACTCACCCATGATACTACCACATGTATATAAAACCACATAACCACCTCGTCGGGATATAAACCACAGAAAACCACCTATTATATACCGCAATCTACCCACTATAACCACTGGTGCAATAAAATACAACCTCTTCACCGAAACCCATAAAACCCCAATAACTACCTCTTGGCTCGTAAAAGCTCAGATCACAGCACAAAAAAAATATAACCACAAGAAAAACTACCCCCAAAGATTATAGCCACCAAAAAATAAAACTCGGCCCCAAAATCTGCCAGCCCCCAAAAAAACCCACAAAAATTCAGCTCCAAAACCCCATACACACAGGAATTATCATATGTTTATCATCACGTTTCTCAGCTTTAACAGAAATTCGCCATATTTTCAAACCAACTTTCCACGTAAAATATTGACCTCAGAATCTTATGCCAAAACGCTGCAGTTTGCGCATGACAGGAAAAAATAGTAGAAGAAATGAAAGAGAAAAAAACATTAAACACATTTCACCATCAATTTGCAAAAGCCAGACAAAAAAATGCAATTGCGCGACAATATATGAATCACCACAACCAGTTCTTTTTAGTTTTGATATATGTGTTAATTTCGACCGTCCTGTTTTTTCCAATCTTTTCCTCAATGACTCTAAAAGGACCTTCAAATTTCGGGACTAATTTGTAGTTCAGCTCGTTTCTCACGTTGATTTTTAAAAATACCTTGTCTCCGACATTGATCTTGGGATCAGATGTTTAACTATTACTTCTCTCTACCATCTATTTAGTCACGGCTTTGAGATTACAGCTGAGACAAGCATGTCTCTCTCTCGCTGTAGACATCAATGATTCAATCGTTTCCTCCCCATGATGAGGTATAGTTAGCAGATCAAATGTGCCTCGTGCTGGGCAACCAAACAAAGCTTCAAATGGAGACATTTTAATGGAATCACTAACCATAGTGTTAATACTATGTCTAACAATATCAATATATCTGTCCCAATTCTTATCATTACCACCTACAGTCTTCCAGAGAGCTTCGAGCACTTTCCTGTTCACTCGTTCACACAAACTATTAGCTTCAGGTCTGTATGGAATAATTGTTACTTTCTGTATCCCCATGACTTCCGCTAAACACTCCAAAGTTTTGTTCTTAAATTCTCTGCCATTGTCGGTCAATAGAACCTCGGGTGAGCCGTATCTGCAAATGATACCATTGAAAAATGCTATAACTACTTCTTCAGCCGTTTTATGCTTAAGTGGGAACATTTCTACTATCCTTGTAAGTTCATCTATTATTACTAACAAGTACTTATTCGCATATCTGGACTCACAAAAATTTCCCAGGATATCCATATGTATTCTCTGAAAAGGTCTACTAGGTGTTGGATATGACCCTAATTTGCATGAAGTTATCCTTGCAGGTTTGCATGCATTGCATACTGTACAGTTTTTCACAAAATTTTCCACATCTTTCCCCATGTTTTTCCAAATGTTTTTAGCACGAACCTCATTATACGTTTTTTCTATCCCCAAGTGCGGACTACCGAACCTGCACTGTACTATATCCAAAACCATTGGAATTAAGACTTTCGGAATTACGATCTGTGTCATATCTCCTTTACTTTCACTGGTTCTCAATTTATATTTAATTTTCCTAACCAATAGATTACCTTCTAACTCTAAACCCAAAAAACGCAACTTATAACGTTTCCTGACTAATTACCCTCTAAGAAACGCTTTTGTGTCTGTCAGAATCTCGTCTTCATCTTGTCTTTGCTCTATGAGAGCCATATTCCATTGTATAGACTCGCTAGTGACTTACGCAACTTGAAATCCTTCCATATAAAAACTTCTACTAAGGGCATCTGCAACTACATTTAATTTGCCTTCTATATATTTGAGCTTTGCATCAAAATCTCTGATAGTTAGAAACCATCGAGCTCTTTTAGGCGACAAATCAGGATTATTAAAAGGATCTAATAATGGCTTGTGGTCTGTAAGGAATTCTTTATTCCCCATCAGTAGCATTTCAAAATGAACCAAGCTTGACACTATTGCAAAGGCTTCTTTATCTATGGTAGCCATTGATCTCTCATTGCTGCCCTTTGTCCTGAACTTCCTGCTATAAAAGGCTATGGGATGGAATTTCCCATCAAACTTTTGCATAAGGCAAGCACATATACCCTCCTGGCTGGCACCGGTTACTAATGTGAATGGTTTACTAATATCTGGAAACTTCAGAACGGGGGGATTCATTAACACATCCTTAAGCTTTTGAAAACTCTCTGACTGGGGTTCCTTCCATTGAAATTGAACGTCTTTCCGCAATACATCTGTTAGGGGAACTGCTATATTGGAAAACCCTTTCACAAACCTCCTGAAGAAACCGGCGATACCCTGGAATGAATTAATCTCTTTCTTTGATCTCGGGGTGCGAAAACTCGCTATTGCTTTGACTTTATCGTCATTTACTCTGACATAGCCGAGATATGTGATTTGATTTTTCAAGAATGAACACTTAGCTAGCTTAATTTTCAACCCCGCTAATCTAAGCCTCCTAAGTACTTCTGTAAGCACTTCCTGGTGTTGCAAGATCGTGTCTGTTGCTACTAAAATATCATCCATATACACAAAAACATTTTTACCCAATAACCCGTGTAAAACTGTATTTACCAACCTGGTAAAAGTCATCGGACTGCCCGATAAACCAAACGGCATTTGCGTAAATTCCTAGTGTCCCTTGGGCACTGAAAAAGCCGTATATTCCTTGCTACTTTCACTAAGAGGGACCTGCAAAAAACCCTGCGCCAAATCAATTGAGCTATAAATATTATGTCCCCGATTTCAACAAAAAGATCTGGTATGCATGCGACTGGATAATGGTCCGGGATTGTCTTTTCATTTAAACGTCTAAAATCGACGCATACACAGACAGAACCGTCCTTCTTAGGCACTGCTAACAAGGGAAAGTTGTATGGAGACACACTAGGCCTAATGATTCCTTCTTCCTCCCATCTATTGACCTCTTTCTCTACCTGTTCTCTGATTTTGAAAGGTATGGGGTATGCAGGAATATAAAAAGGTTTTGTGCCTCTCTCCAAATTTACCTTATGGTCTAACACATTAGTCAACCCCAATTTATCACCTTGTAAGGCTACTGTATCCCCAAATTCTGCCAAGAGCTCGCTTATCGCTTCAACATGCTCACTATAATCCGCATTAGCTAAATGTTCTCTAAATATTTGTTTCCTTGATTGCATTTCTGCCTCTGAAAGCTCAGGTTTCCCCTCTATAATAGCCACAGAACCACTATCACTACTCCAATCTTGGAGATCCAATACATATGTATTCTTTTGGTATTTCCTAACTGTATCATTACTGTTTAATAATTCTGACCATGTAACCCCATTTATTGATACACTGTTCACTGATGCCATGCTAATAATCCCTCTTAGCTTCTCGCTATTTTCAATAACACACACGTCCGCAGGTTTTCTCACTTCCCTCAATTTCACTTTTACCATAGTCTTTGAACCTGGCATTAACACAATATCCTCTGATAAAACACCTCTATATATTAGTGGTTAGTACCTCTCCTTTCCACAATCCCATAAACATCACCACCCTTGGTTCTCATTATATCCACCCCATTGTTAGTATCAGAAATAACATCAATGTTAATATCAGTATCACCACCCATAATACCATTGTCACATTCACCAAAATTGTTACCACCATGAACTCCAATATGCCGCATAGCATCACCGCAATTATTCCCCGTATCACCAGTGTGGGTTTTAATATTACCACTCCCCATAACCCCAGTATCATCACCATTAGCATCGCTAAACACATCCCCTTTTTCAGTAATCTCCATATCCTCAGTTCTAATCACGTCCTCATAAGGAAGAAAAACACCAGGTATTCCAACTGTTATCCCATTAACACCTGCATGGATCGAAATCTTGTGTCTCCTACATGCAGGATGACCCAGCAAAAGTCTGTTGCCCAATGCAATCCCTTTTATAACCAAACATGGTTCCATTAATGCTCTGCCACCGAGAGTAAACTGTATTTTAACACAACCCAGGGTGTTTAATCTATGGACTTGCACATCACACACCACCTCTGTTGAGGGTTTCAAAGGGTAATGGGAGAACATGGATCGATACAAATTGTGATCCATCAAATTCACGCTAGTGCCAGTATCAATAAATACTGGGATATCAACGTCCTCTACTGTTGCGTAAACTATAGGCCTGGGATCTGGGGCATCCCCCACAAGACCACAATGGCACATACTAATCATCTGTACCCTTTTTGTTGATAGGCCTCCCAAATCCCTTTGCCCTCTTGAATGACCCGCCTGGGAAGTCCTCATATTATAACTCCCAGAACTTTGAGGTGTAGGCCTCGCATCTTTCTATATCTGAGATGGACAAGATTGCCAATAGTGATCCGCACTCTTACACATTCCACAATATTTAACTCCACATTTTCTTTGGGCGTCCTGGTTTATTACAATTGAAGCAATGCAACTGCTGTTGCCTTTGATCAATCGATCTTTTGTTATATTCAACTTTTGTACACAAACAGGGAGAAGGAAATTCTATCTCTTTGCACCCTATTTCTTCGTCTGATGTAGGTTCAATCTTTTCATCAAAACTATCCACTATTGCATCTGGTACATCTTGCAAGAGCATCGCAAAATGGATCAGTTTATGTAAATTGTCAAGTGAGATACTACCTCCTGTAACTCATTTAGATGTTTTAAATTTTTCTATCAATTCTGCCGCTGAGTCAAAAAGTTTTGAACTATGCTCTACGAGGCTAGTTATACCTTTCCATATCTTATATAGCCCTCTGAGGTCCCTCACCATATCCCTGTGTTCCTTTGAGCCATAAGCTGTTCTTAAAAATGCTTGCAAATCAGCCCAAGTTCAACACTTTGCAAATTGAAAACTCCTGCAACGATGGGAGAAATCACCCTTATTGAAATCTAACAAAGCTTTCACCTCTCTGAATGCCTCTACACCATCTGTTATCATTTTTGCTCTTAAATAATTATTCACACCTTCAATAAAGATTTGTACTGGCTGCAAAACACCTCCATCTACAATTCCATGAAATGGACTCATGCACGCACTAACATTCGTAATGTGATGAAGCAGAGTCGTCATACCACTTGCATCCGCCATTTTTCTCTCTTTACGAAAGCTTTTATGCTTTATGATATTTCCCGACCTCAATAACATTAATATATTTATATATACACAAAACCCAATCCAGAAAAATTAATACAAACATCCCCCAATAAAAGATGAAAAAAAAAACATGCACCACACCTAGCAAATCATCCCACGAACAGCTGTTTACAGCACAAGGTCATACCAGGAATAAAAAAAAAAAAACAGGGAGGAGATAACAAAAAAAAAGGAGTTCAAGAGCGAAAGCATTTCATTCAGCAAATCATCTGGCCGTCTCTCTTTCTCACTCTCCCAAGCGCCTAGCAACTGAACCTCTCTCTCTCCTTCTCTCTCACTCAGACACTCACCTCTTTCTCTCTCTCTCTCCCTCTAGGGCGTAACTCACAATAACGAAAAAAACCTTGCTCATGTAATTACAAAACCTCCCCAATATCCGTTGAATCTCAAGAGACATCAAAACAAAAATATACTTTGAGCAAATTCATCACCAATAAAAAGAGAAAAGAAAGAAAGGAAACAATGGAATTACACTCACATCTTCATATGACCGGGACCCAAACTGGCATATCCATTGCAAATGTGCATAACTTATTCACCACACCCGGTAAACACTTCAATATGCCAAAAAATTAAACTTTGATTCCCAAAACATCAGAACACCAGTTTTCACAAAGCACTATCTAGCTACACTGTTTGGCTGTGCAGAGAGAGAGAGACATCATCTCGAACACTAAAACCCTTGAATCAGCAAAGAAACCCCGAGTTGCCTGTGACATAATTATAACCCTTTTCCTCCCAAAAAACATATGCCTAAACTAGCATTAGTCTCTTCGGAAGCGTACCTACAGCCTATAAAAAGCTATTTAATCGCTGCCACCAACCTATAACCGAGCAAATTAATCATTTGGCACTGGTTAATCAAAACTAAACAAGTGACAACTCTCTTACCTTAATTTGCTGGCTGTCTCTCTCTGCAAACAATACCAGGCTAGGTTATAGCTAGGCTAATGAATTCTCGTAAATACAAAAATATGCTTTCTCCCAGTGTCGGGCGATTGGACCCACCATTATACGCACAAACATATATACATTTTGGACACACCTGGCTGTACAGACCTCCGGCCTCACAATGCATAATCATCAATTCCATTCTTTCAGCAAGCTTCGAATAAGGCTTGTCGCTAGGCTCTCTCTTGTCTCCAAGCCAAGAAAGCTGACGTATTACAATTCACCGACACATTTGCTTTCTTCTTTAATATGTATATATATATATATATATATATATATATATATATATATATATATATATATATATATATATATATATATATATATATAACTCCAATTTCCGGAGCAACAGCTCGAAGAACAATCCAAGGCGGGTCAGGGAAAGGCACTATCCATATGGATTTTATTAAAATATATGCCGACGTTTCACAACTCCACATAGTTGCATTTTCTAGGCTGCAAACAAGCGAACATGGCAATCAATAAACTAATAAAAACCGAATTACATATAATTAAATTAAAACATTCAGAATGTAAATAATAAAACATTTACTTAAAGAACAAGCAAATGGCTGGTGACAACCTACCCAGAAGGAAGTTAAAAACTACTGTACTCGTATAGAGTTACAACGAGAGAGAGAGAGAGAAAAAAAAATAATAACAAACATACAGAGAAAAACAGCTCAACAAGACCATCAGGCAATAAACAATTGTGTGGATGACGTTTGGGAGTTTAACTTTGGTACGGTCAATTTGATAATAATGGATTCCAGTATTGTTAAGTCGTGTTCTTTTTGTACCTGTCCTACTATTGAAAAATCTTTATTGTCTATATAGGTTTTACATATTTTTGAATGGTTTTTAATGTTGGATTGTTCAGGGCTAGACAATCTGCTCCCGGTTCTGAAGCTGACCCCTCTGTGAGCATCAATGCGCACTCGCAACAGCCTCTTTGTACATCCGATATAGATCCCCTGACTACATCTGGGGCACTTGTACTTATATATAACGTTGGATGTAAACAAAGGACTGAGCTTGTCTTTGAACTTGAAGAGAGAGCCAACTGTTCGGGGATTCTTCGGAATGAGTTTCAGGTTGAGGGCCGGTAATTCTTTTTGAATGATGGTTAAAAATTTCTTCCTGAAAGTGTCATCTTGTATGTAGGGGAACGCCGCTTACAAATTCATTTTAGGGACAGTGTGATATAGAGGAGGTGGCGTCATCTTCTTATTCAACATACTATTTAACTGTCTGAAGAACAGCCTTGATGGAAAACAGTTGTTCCTGAAATAGTTTGAAAGAGTTGTTATTTCTTCATGAAAGGTCAGCCAATTAGATGATAGAGTAAAAGCCCTGTGGAGGAGGTAGCAACAGCGTTTAATTTAAAATTGAAATAACACGAGCTATAAAAATTCATACCCAAACCCGTAAACGTACCTTTACGATATATACCCGTGTGGAATCCTACAGAATTCTTGGAAACAAGAACGCCCAAAAATGGAAGTTTACTGTTAGATTCTTTTTCTAGCGTAAATTTTATGTTAGGGTGTTGGGTATTGACGAAGTCCAAGAAAGAATCTGCATTAAAATCTTGTTTAAATAGGACAAACGTGTCATCAACATAACGTTTATAAAATAAAGGGAGGAAGGATAAGGGGCAGGTGTCCATTATGTGCTCTTCCAGAGAGTTCATAAAAATGTTGGCGAACGTAGGTCCCAAAGGACTTCCCATGGCCATTCCCTCCACCTGTTTGTACAAAACCCCATTGAAAATGAAGGCTGTGTCCAGCACGGCCAGCTCTAAAAACTGTTTAAAAAGATTCTTGCTGAAATTATGAAATAAAGCATCGTCATCAGGAAAAAGCTTATTTAAAATAATCTGAATGGTTTCCCCCACAGGGACGTTGGTGAACAAGGATTCAACGTCTAGGCTAACCATGAATAAGTCGGAGTCCTGTTTGATAATTTCATCCTTGAAGTCGGCAGAACATGTTAAGGTGTAAGGGCCTTTAGCTAGTGGTTCCAGAATAGGTACTAGGAATTTAGCAAGATTATAATTGGCTGTGTTATTAGAGGAAAGAATAGGACGTATTGGAACATCGGTCTTGTGAACCTTGGGCAATCCATACATAATACCATATGAAGAACCTGTAACAAACAAACTTTGGTACATACGTTCGTCTATAATACCATTTTGTTTCAATGCTCTGAGGAATCGGTTAATTTTATCCTCGGATTTAATTACATTATACAAGTCAGGGGAGCCGAGTTTTTCAAATTTTGATGTATCATCAAGGATATTTTCCATTTTATTTATGTATTCATGTTTATTGAGAATAACCGTACCCCCACCTTTGTCCGGCTTGACGATAATGATGTCTTTATCGTTGGCTAAGTTCTTAAGGGTAAGGTAATCCTCTCTCCCGAAGAATGGGGTCCATCGTGTTTTTAAGTTGTT
>NC_061097.1:42547525-42552525 GCF_015104395.2 Macrobrachium nipponense
TTAAACTGCTCAGATATTCCTATGAGGTTTCCAGGCATCCAGCCAGATTTTATTCATCCAGGGATACTCATACTGATATGTTCCAGATTTCTGGTCTTTTCTTCACTTGTCCACATTTCTGTATCATTTATTCCTAGTAATTCCTCACGAACGAAATAATATCCTGAGGCACCTGATTATCATAGGGACATTTGAGAATGTCCCCGTGACAAGGATTCCCCATTCCAGGTTAAGGCCAGGAGGACACGAGCCACGTCCACAGAGTGGCGTCGGCGCGTGGCGGGGATATATGGCTTCCCATATAGGTTTCCATTGTTTATAAGCCGTGGCAGAGACCACAGACGCTTGTGCGTTCTACATAGCTTATAAACAGTGGAAGCTTATATGGGAAGACACATATCCCCGCCACACACCGAAGCCACTCTGTGGCGCCATAGAGTGGCTTGTGTACTCTCAAGAGATACACACATGTATATAAAAACATACACGCACTTGTATATATACACTCACACATGGAAGACTTAAAATTTGGGAAAACGAAATATTAATGTTTATGGGAATTCATACATAAATATACACACATATGTATACATACACATACGCATACACAGCGTATGAAATAAAACATTCGGCCAGGCCAATTATTTCACTTGCATTAAGATATTATGTCCGAATTATTATCTCTTATTTCATATTTAGACAATTTAAAAAAGTGGTATAGTAAAGTGTATGGGAATTCATACACACATATACACATGCATTTATACATACACATACGCATACACAGCATTTGGAAGACAAAATTCGATTTTTTAATACATGTTCATTAAAATAACACTACTGAACGATTATCCCACCTTCATAGAGGTAATACAGGAACGTTTATAGGGATCCATACACACATATATGTTATATAAAAGATGGCTATAATTAATGTTTAATATACCATTATAATGTGATGTGCTGTGACTTTTTTAGAATGTGCAGACTTGTTGTTTTAACTTCCCATGGAGACAGAGTCCGGGCAACAACCTAGAGAAAGCTGATAACTCTTTTTGGGTGGTATGATGTTAAAGATGCTTACTTGGCAGGTCAATGTTCGTTCTGTGGGTATATGAGTTAGTGAGGGCTTGTTCAAGGTTTCTTTGAAAACTGGCTATGACCAGTTACCGAAGAGTGTGAATTCATGTGTACGTGTACAAACTATGTCCATTCTTAATGGCATGGTTTAGCCAAGAACTAGGGAGACAGCTACAGGAGAAAAGGCCGAATGCTGCGATTGCTCTGCGAAAGTTATATTTGTTTCAGTGTTGACATTCCAAGCTGCAATGGGTGATTTATTATAATTTAGCCAAAGGGATGGCTTGTCTTGATATCTTGTAAAGATGTTCTATTTCATTTAATCTTTTGACTTTGTCTTTACAATTGTATGTGCTCACGAGTGTGTTCTCCTGTCTTTTAAACAGGCAGATATAGTGAGGGGACCGAGTGTCCTAGTGAGGGGACTTAGTGTCCTGTGTGGAGGGAACTATAATATTTTGGAGAAGAGATAATTGGTGTGACTAATTACTGATTAAGACATTTAAATACCGGGGGAGTTGTCTGTGAGATTTGAACTATTATCATTCTATTAATTTATCTTGTAAGAACCTGAATTATTCAACTAGTACTTTGCTTTGAATAAACATATATATTTTTGTAGCTCCAACTCTGATTTGATGACCTTAGATAATGGAGACAGAGAGAGAGAGAGAGAGAGAGAGAGAGAAAGGAAGGCTATTACCAGTGGTCACCTTGAGAGAGAGAGAGAGAGAGAGGTTGAGAGAGACAGAGAGAGGGGGTAGTGTTACCAGTTCGCCTAACACTCTGGCTAAACGCATACCAAATATGAAAATAGTGGGGGGGGGGGGGGGGGGCAATGCTCATTCATTGTTAATAGTGGTGGGCAGCGGTGGTCGAACGAAAAAGCCTTTTGTGAGATTGTGGAAAATTGTTAAATTTCAATGCTAGGTGAGAGGGAATGAGAAATATTTGTCCGTTAACTATGGTAATGGGAAGGGAAGGATTGTACTGGAGTCATCAAATTTGCCTATGGTGATGCCTCGAGGGGTTGGGCACAGACAGTTAGTGCTAAGACCTTGTGAGTGCTTTCTCGCCGAGCGCGTTTGCATTGTGCAGACGAGATTCGTGTGTTTATAATTGCGCAGATTTCGGGTTTTCTTTCATTGTGAAGCGGTGAGTGTTACAAAGTCTTTTTTTTTTTTTGGGTCCTGGGGGTTTCCCATAGGAGTAGAAAGTGATGTGTTTTTTTATTGGCGCATATTTAGAAGAGACGCATTTGTCTTTGTTTAATACATATGCGTGTGTATGAATGGTTTTCATACATCCAATACTGTGGTTTTGCCTCTTGGAGATATAGCGCCCACTTGATCTTACGCGGTCAGCGTAATTTCTGCTGAGATGACCCACAGGGGTATTGCAAGGGGAGGGTAGTAGTGGTCTGCCTCAGGGGCATTGCTTACTGGGAGGGTGAAGCTCTCTTTTTTTTAGTGGGGGGTGAACTCCTTTTTTTTCTTTGTGCCAGGGACATCAGCTGATAATTATTAGTTGATGATGTGAGATGCCCGTAGGGTTTTTTTTTAGAAAGAGATTTTCTTTCTCTTGAGTGAAGAGAAAAGGAAATAAAATGCATATGAATGTGGTCTAAGTTTTCCTTATGCTTTGGAAGGCATAATTATAATGGGGACATAGTGATTATTTTTTTTTATTAGAGATTTGATTGGTGTTGGGGAGATTACTTTAAAATGGTGCTGAGTGATGGTGATTGCCGAGTGGTGATGAGTGGTGATGACTGATGTCAATTGGTGATTGCCGAGTGGTGATGAGTGGTGATGACTGATGTCAATTGGTGATTGCCGAGTGGTGCTGAATGGTGATGCCCTGTGGTGCTGACTGATGATGATTGTCAATTGGTGATGCCGAGTGGTGATGAGTGGTGATGGACTGATGTCAATTGGTGATTGCCGAAAGTGGTGCGAATGGTGATGCCCTGTGGTGGGACTGATGAGATTGCTGACTTTATGTTGTCAGGTGGTATCGCCATTGGTGGTGGATGGGTGCCTCGTGTTGTATTTGGTGTATACTGGGGAAATGGTGTTGATTTTGTGGAGTGTGGCAACATTGGTGTATACTGGTGGATAGGCAATATTAATGCCCTTACTTGAGATATTTTCAGGAGAATTATTACTATGGAGGATTATTATTATTATTATTACTTGAGATATTTTAGGGGGGGTTACTTAAGTAACATTATCATTATTTGAGATATTTCATGGGAGATTATTTTATAGTTATTACAGATAATTATATTATGGAGAATTATTATAATGAATTATGGGAGAAGTTTTGTGGTTAATTATTTATTGGGTTTCTGTGACTTTGGAGAATATGTCAGTAGTTCATGGGTGATGAATCTGGCTGAATTTTTGGTGAATTGTGCTGAATTTTGCTGAACTTCTGGTGAATTTTGTGCTGAATTTTTGGTGAATGGGCAAGCATTAACATTGGTGATGTCTTTTATACTAATACTAGTGATTTTTTTTATATACTAACATGGGTATTGTAATACTATCAAGGGTGGTGTTTTTTTTTTTTTTTTTTAATTTGGGAGGAACTAACCACACATTTGTTTTTCTTTCTTTTTATGAGTTCAGCAGATAATTGCTTGACATCTACATGAGTCACTGGGATAGTTAACAGTGCCGTTGATTTTTCTTTTTTCCTTTTTTGGAAGTTAGCCATCGCTGACATAAGTTTTTTATCATGGGTGAGTTTGAATTTATTTTTTTCTCTCCAGTTTGTGTGATTTTTTTTTTAATGTCTCAGTTTGCGACTTGCAGTCATTGTTCGGGAACGTATTTATGATTTCAGCTGTTTGATGCTGCAGGGAGATTTATGGGAGAATTTTTGCATTTTTTTGATGCATACGAAATGGCACTGCATTTTTCTTTCCGGATATTTGTGTTCCAGTTGTGGGTTTCTTGCACAATACCTTTGTTGTATTTGTGACAATTTTGCCAGAGATAAGAAACTTGGCTAAGTTTCTAGTGGCTTATGTCGTAGTGCATATGGAAAAGTCTTTACTTAGACACTTTGAATTTGGAGTTTTGTGATAATGAGTTGTAGCACATTGGTGATTTTTTCTAGAATTTCCTGGAGAATTTTTATTTGCCGAGTTTTTGGCTTTTCTCAGCAGTTATGCTAAACAGAGAGTTTATAGTTTTTGACTATAACATTGAGTTATTTTCCTGGAGAATTGAAGGTATATTATTTTGGAGATATAATGTGAGATATAATATATTGGAGATATATTTTTGGCCATTTGATATTTTTTATTTTGTGTTGGAGATATTCCACAGTTTAGGCCTATGGTGCTGAGAGCTATGTTTAATTCAATTATTTTGCAGCCATCTTTGTTGCAAATGGAGACACCTTTTTGAGGAGACATGGGGCAATATTTATGAGTGTGTTAGCTGCATGCTTTGAGTGCATTTTTTTGGAGGTGGAGTTTCATTTTTTAATCATCCTGCTTGGAGATATAATTTTTTTTTGGAGACTTGTTTTATTCCACTTGGAGTTATTGGTGAAATAGAAGTAAGTATTTGCCAAAACAGAGGCGAATATTTTCTATTGCTGGAGAGGTGGTTTTACTAAGATGTGGTTATTGGGGGAAATAAGAGGGAATATGGTGGTGTGGTTATTAATTAAATGGAGGAAATATTTTCTTCACTTGGGTGGTATTATTATTAAGATGGTGATTTATATATATATGTGGGTGGAATTGATCTTTGGCGGGTGACCTTTTTTTTGTGGTTATGATTTCTTGAGTTGAATTCCTGGAGATTTTTTACGAGCCAAGAGAAGAGTTCTGTGGTTCTTTTTGGTTTTGTGGCTAATTGGAGGCGAGTGGCATTACTGCATTGTGGTCCTATGGAGCTGTT
>NC_061097.1:42557525-42582525 GCF_015104395.2 Macrobrachium nipponense
TAATTCCGTATAAATTGATTTTTAAATGTGATAGCTGGTGTCAATTGCATTTAAATTAATTTTAAATGTGATAGCTGGTGTCAATTGCATTTAAATTAATTTTAAATGTGATAGCTGGTGTCAGTTGCAATTAAATTGATTTTAAATGTGATAGCTGGTGTCAATTGCATTTAAACTGATTTTAAATGTGATAGCTGGTGTCAATTGCATTTAATGTGATTTTAAATGTGATAGCTGATGTCAATTGCATTTAAATTGTTTTTAAATGTGATAGCTGATGTCAACTGAATTCAAAATGATTATAATGTGATAACTGGTGTCAATTCCGTATATATTGATTTTAAATGTGATAGCTAGTGTCAATTGCATTTAAAATGATTTTAAAGGTGATAGCTGGTGTCAATTGCATTTAAATTGATTTTAAATGTGATAGCTGGTGTCAATTGCATTTAAATTGATTTTAAATGTAATAGCTGGTGTCAGTTGCATTTAAATCGATTTTCAATGTGATAGCTGGTGTCAATTGCATATAAATTGATTTTAAATGTGATAGCTGGTGTCATTCGCATTTAAATTGTTTTTAAACGTTATAGCTGGTGCCAATTGCATTTAAATTGATTTTAAATGTGATAGCTGGTGTCAATTGCATTTAAATAGATTTTAAATGTGATAGCTGGTCAAAATTGCATTTAATTTGATTTTAAATGTGATAGCTGGTGTCAATTGCATTTAAATTGATTTTAAATGTGATAGCTGGTGTCAATTGAATTTAAATTGATTTTAAATGTGATAGCTGGTGTCAATTGCCTATAAATTGATTTTAAATATGATACCTAGTGTCAATTGCATATAAATTGATTTTAAATGTGATAGCTGGTGTCAATTGCATTTAAATAGATTTTAAATGTGATAGCTGGTGTCAATTGCATTTAAATTGATTTTAAATGTGACAGCTGGTGTCAATTCCATATAAATTGATTTTAAATGTGATAGCTGGTGTCAATTGTATATAAATTGATTTTAAATGTGATAGCTTGTGTCAATTGTATTTAAATTGATTTTAAATGTGATAGCTGGTGTCAATTCCATCTAAATTGATTTTAAATGTGATAGCTGGTGTCAATTCCATATAAATTAATTTTAAATGTGATAGCTGGTGTCAATTGCATTTAAATTTATTTTAAATGTGATAGCTGGTGTCAATCGCATTTAAATTGATTTTCAATGTTATAGCTGGTGTCAATTGTATATAAATTGATTTTAAATGTGATAGCTGGTGCCAATTGCATTTAAATTGATTTTAAATGTGATAGCTGGTGTCAATTCCATCTAAATTGATTTTAAATGTGATAGCTGGTGTCAATTCCATATAAATTAATTTTAAATGTGATAGCTGGTGTCAATTGCATTTAAATTGATTTTAAATGTGATAGCTGGTGTCAATTGCATTTAAATTGATTTTAAATGTGATAGCTTGTGTCAATTGCATTTAAATTGATTTTAAATGTGATAGCTGGTGTCAATTGCATTTAAATTGATTTTAGATGCGATAGCTGGTGTCAATAGCATTTAAATTGATTCTAAATGTGATAGCTAGTGTCAATTCCATATAAATTGATTCTAAATGTGATAGCTGGTGTCAACTGCATATAAATTGATTCTAAATGTGATAGCTGGTGTCAATTCCATATAAATTGATTCTAAATGTGATAGCTGGTGTCAACTGCATATAAATTGATTCTAAATGTGATAGCTGGTGTCAGTTGCGTATAAATGTATTTTAAATATGATAGGTGGTGTCAATTGAATTTAAATCGATTTTAAATGTGATAGCTGATTGTCAATTGCATATAAATTGATTAAATATGATAGCTGGTGTCAATTGCATATGAATTTATTTTAAATATGACAGCTGGTGTCAAGAAAATTAGATTTTTATTATAATAGGTATAAGTAACAGTAGTGCGTATTATCTTCCCAGGATTTAGGTAATAGTAGTGGTTGAAATCTTACGATTTAGGTAATAGTAAAGGGTGAAATCTTCCCAGGTTTTAGGCAAAAGTAGTGGGTAAAGTCTCCATAGGTTTAGGCTTCAGTATTGGGCAAATTTTCTCTAGGACGTAGGTAGTAGTGGGTAAAATCTCCATAGGGTTTAGGTAATAGTAGTGGGTAAAATCTCCCCACTATTTAGGTAATAGTAGTGGGTAAAATCTCCATAGGTTTCATGTAATAGTAGTGGATGAAATATCCCTAGGATTTAGGCTATAGTAGTGGGTGAAATCTCCACAGGATTTAGGTAATAGTGGTGGGTAAAATCCCCATAAGTTTTTGCCACTGATGAAGATAACTTTCCAAATATAATTTCAAAAGGCAAGAAATGGCAATGAATTCTCAGAAGCCACGGACAGGAAATAATATAAATATATATATATATATATATATATATATAATATATTATATATATATATAGATAATATATATATATATGATATATATATATATATATATATATATATATATATTATATATAAATATATATATATATATATATATATATATATATATATATACTACAAGAAAATTAATTTAGGACATTCAACGATATAAAAACACATAGCAGCAGATCTGTGAAAAACCTAACGTTATATATATTTATGGTGCACATTCCTCGTACGCGAGTTCACACAGCTCGCGCTGTGGAGTCAAAAGAAATAACGCGCCCTTACGAGCCGCGCTGGGATTCCTCACGGATCGCTGACGACAATATTTCGTCTCGTGGAATGTTTATTAAGAACATCAGGTCGTAAAAAGTTTGGATTATTCTTCCTCTTATTCTTCTTCTTCTTCTTCTTCTTCACCTTCTTCTTCTTCTTCTTCTTCTTCTTCTTCTGCAGGCGGAGTCCTCTTCTCTTCCTCCTCTCTCCGGGAGTCATCGGGTCCGTGCATATGTAAACAAACCTGTCTCTTTGCTTTTATTTTTAATGTAAGAGTGAGGTGGCTGAAAGAATTTCTGTTAGAATATGATATTAAAAGTTTTAATTAGGTCTGCCAGTTTAGAAAGGATATTATTTTTATGACAGTGTTAAGTGGATATCTTTTCAATATGCTAATTTTAGGTGGATATCTTCCAAGTATAACAGTGATAAGTGGAAATCTTTTGAAAATACCACCATTAAGTGGATATTTTGAAGACAATACTTTTAAGTGGAAAATTTGAAGATATAACACTATTAAATGGATATTTTCTAAAGTGGATATTTGTAAAAAATGTACTAATGTCAAGTGGATATTTTTAAAGTGTACCAATGTTAAGTGGATTTTTTTGATTTTTTTTTAAATATACCACTGTTGAAGTAGTATATTTAATATACTACCGTTAACCAGATCTTCTGTAGCCATTCCAGTACAATACACGTATATTTCTAGTACTTTACGCGTATATTTCAGACAAAGATTTTAAATGGTATATCATAATCTGATATTATCCAGTGTGAGAAGAATATTATTAAATTGTGCCAGTATTAACTGGATATTTTTTAAATGTACTACTGTTCTGAGGACATATCATAAATATACTACCATTAAATAGATCTTCTCTAAATATATAGGTGTTAAACACGCATTTCTCAAGGATACAAGCAGCTGTAGTAGAAGTATAGTACAAAAATATATTGAAAGGATATTTTTAAATATACCACTGTTAATTAGCATATTTAATCAAATATACCAGTATTAAAGGATATTTTTTAATATACTAATGTCAAGTAGTATATTTAATAAAATATACCAGTACTCAAAGGATATTTTTAAATATACTACTGTTAATGAGTATATTTAGTAAAATATACCAAAATTAAAAGGATATTTAGATTCACTGCTAAGTAGTATACTTCAAATATCCTTACGCTGACAGATCTTTCCTAACCATACCATCAATATACGCATACACCTAAAAAATATACTACCATTAAATATACAAGTAATATACGCGAAAACTAGTGTTATACGAGTATACCTCAAAGATATATCGCCATTAAATTACCAGTAATATACGCGAAAACCAGTGTTATACGAGTACACCTCAAAATATACTACAATTAAATATACAAGCATTATACGCGTATTAACCAGTGTTATAAGAGTACACATCAAAGATATACTGCCATTATATATACAAGTAATATACGCCAATACTAGTATTATGTGCATACACCTAAAAAATTTACTACGATTTACTATACAAGCAATATACGCATATTAACTAGTGTTATACGAGTACACCTCAAAGATGTACTGCCATTAAATATGCAAGTAATATACGCCAATACCAGTATTATACGCGTACACCTAAAAAATGTACTACCATTATATATACAAGTAATATACGGCAATACCAGTATTGTACGCATACGCATGAAAAATGTACTACCATTAAATATACAAGTAATATACGCCAATACCAGTATTATATGCGTACACCTAAAAAATGTAGTACCATTAAATATACAAGTAATATACGCCAATACCAGTATTATATGCGTACACCTAAAAAATGTAGTACCATTAAATATACAAATAATATACGCCAATACCAGTATTATACGCGTAAACATGAAAAATATACTAACATTAAATATACAAGCAAACTTACCAACTCAGGGAGTATAGTTAACAAATTCAACCGCATCGTCGAACTTCGATGCCTGACGGAAAATATTCCCGGTTATATTCTCCCCAATATTCTCCCCATCTTCCACTAGATTTCCACCGTGATGGGGGGAATTCTTCTCGGCCATTGGGCGCCTCCTCGCGTCCGCAAGAACACACACACACACAAGTGTACGTAAGCTCGTGTACGCATATATACACACGGTACGCACACGGCTCCACTGTGTTAGAAGACGCTGGGCAGAAAGAATTGGGTTAAGGTCTTTGGAAAAATGGGTCAGCTGATGTTTATTATTATTATTATTATTATTATGATTTATAATATATATATATATATATATATATATATATATATATATATATGTATATATATATCATACATAATATATATTATATATTATATATATATATAATATAAATATATATTTATAATTTAATTTATATTATATTAATATTATTATATTATATAAATACACAACATATATATATATATATAAATGCATACATGCATACATACATAAATAAATATATATATATATATATATATATATATATATATATATATATATATATATATATATATATATATATATATATATAATATGCAGAATGTGTGTATTTTTGTATTTAAACCATTATATATTTATATATATCATAATATATATATATTATATATATATTATATATATATATATATATATAATATATATATATATGAACTGAATTGCCTTAATGTTCATACACGGTATACTCGAGTATTTGTGTGCATAGTTTATATGTATAGTATATATATACATGCATACATAGTACATCATACATATGTACATGTATATATAAAACTAATAAAAAGAGCCCATAAGAACGCCAAAATATAAAGACAAAATACGATATTTCAGAGACTGCTGCCTCTCTCTTCAGGTAGATGAAGAGAGAGACAACAGTATTTTCTCTCTATATTTTGGTGTTTTTATGGGCTCCTTTTATTAGACGGTATTCTGTCGTAACTGAACATTTTTACCAGTATATATACAAATCTATAAATACATACATCACGTATACATTTACACGGATGTGTATGTATGCATGTATATATACATACGTACATACCACCTGCAATTTCCTGCACACGAGATTTCACGAATAACTCCCCGGCATTTAAAGATCCCGGGGAATAAAAGAAAAGAAAAAATATAATAAAAAAGAAGGCGCCACGGATTTGCCAACCAAATCCTCCGGCATTAATCCTTTCAAGCGATTTCGTAACCCATTCAGACCTCTTCTTCTTTTCCGTCCTTCAATTTTTATGGACAAGAAAATAAATTTTTTTTCTTCTTTTGGCCAAGAATAGTGTCAATGCAAATCGTGTCTCCATTCCACCCACCCACCCACCGGCCTAGCAACCTTCCTTTCACGCGAATTGAAATATCCCTTTGATGTAATTTGGATTAAGTGTATCAGTCAGGTAGAGAGAGAGAGAGAGAGAGAGAGAGAGAGAGAGAGAGAGAGAGAGAGAGAGAGAGAGAGTAATGTACGTGGAATTAGATTTCTCAATTTTTTTATTGGTCGAATAAAAATCTCTTTTAAGGAAATGGCTAGATGTTCTGGTCTAAGAGAGATTTCAAAGTGTGTAGAATATAGAATACATATGTAATCATACAATATTATATATATATATATATAGATATATATATATATATATATATATATATATATATATATATATATATACTACATACATATATATACATATATATATATATGTATATATATATATATATATATATATATATATATATATATATATATATATATAATATATATAACATATATATATATATATATATACAACATTTTATTGCAAAAAACACTAATGAATATACTTCTTCCAGATTGTTATTATTATTATTATTATTATATTATTATTATTATTATTATTATTATTATATTATTAATTATTATTTTTTTTTTTTTTTTTTTTTTCTATCACATTGGCCTCCATTCGCTGGGTGGTTATTATTATTTTTTTTTTTTTTTTTTTGTTTGTTCTATCACAGTCCTCCAATTCGACTGGGTGGTATTTATAGTGTGGGGTTCCTGGTTGCATCCTGCCTCCTTAGGAGTCCATCACTCTTCTTACAATGTGTGCCGTTTCTAGGATCACACTCTTCTGCATGAGTCCTGGAGCTACTTCAGCTTCTAGTTTTTCTAGATTCCTTTTCAGGGATCTTGGGATCGTGCCTAGTGCTCCTATGATTATGGGTACGATTTCCACTGGCATATCCCATATCCTTCTTATTTCTATTTTCAGATCTTGATACTTATCCAATTTTTCCCTCTCTTTCTCTTCAACTCTGGTGTCCCATGGTATTGCGACATCAATGAGTGATACTTTCTTCTTGACCTTGTCAATCAACGTCACGTCTGGTCTGTTTGCACGTATCACCCTATCCGTTCTGATACCATAGTCCCAGAGGATCTTTGCCTGATCGTTTTCTATCACTCCTTCAGGTTGGTGCTCGTACCACTTATTACTGCAAGGTAGCTGATGTTTCTTGCACAGGCTCCAGTGGAGGGCTTTTGCTACTGAATCATGCCTCTTTTTGTACTGGTTCTGTGCAAGTGCCGGGCATTCACTTGCTATGTGGTTTATGGTTTCACTTTTCGTATTGCACTTCCTACATATGGGAGAGATGTTATTTCCGTCTATCGTACTTTGAACATATCTGGTTCTTAGGGCCTGATCTTGTGCGCTGTTATCATTCCTTCAGTTTCCTTCTTTAGCTCTCCCCTCTGTAGCCATTGCCAATTGTCATCGCTGGCTAGTTCTTTAGTCTGTCTCATGTATTGTCCGTGCATTGGTTTGTTGTGCCAGTCCTCTGTTCTTTCTGTCTTTCTCCGGTCTCTGTATATTTCTGGGTCTTCGTCTGCTTTTATTAGTCCTTCTTCCCATGCACTCTTTAGCCACTCGTCTTCACTGGTTTTCAGATATTGCCCCAGTGCTCTGTTTTCGATGTTGACGCAGTCCTCTATACTTAGTAGTCCTCTCCCTCCTTCCTTTCGTGTTATGTATAGTCTGTCCGTATTTGCTCTTGGGTGTAGTGCTTTGTGTATTGTCATATGTTTCCTGGTTTTCTGATCTATGCTGCGGAGTTCTGCCTTCGTCCATTCCACTATTCCTGCGCTGTATCTGATTACTGGCACTGCCCATGTGTTTATGGCTTTTATCATATTTCCGGCGTTGAGTTTTGACTTGAGTATCGCCTTGAGTCTCTGCATATATTCTTCCTGATCGTGTGCTTCATTATTGTGTTTGATATGTCCTCTGCATATTCTTCCTGATCGTGTCCTTCATCTCTTGGTGGTTTATATCTCCTACCTTCCTATTATTCCCAGGTATTTGTATCCTGTCTCATCTATGTGTTTGATGTTGCTCCCATCTGGTAGCTTTATCCCTTCAGTTCTCGTTACTTTGCCTTTTTGTATGTTGACTAAGGCGCATTTTTCTATTCCAAACTCCATCCTGATGTCCCCAGATACAATCCTTACAGTCTGGATTAGGGTATCTATTTCCTTGATGCTCTTACCATACAGCTTGATGTCGTCCATGAACATCAGATGGTTGATTCTGTTGCCTCTTTTCTTGAGTTGGTACCCGGCATCCATCTTCTGTAGTACTTTTGTCATGGGAATCATGGCTACTACGAAGAGTAGTGGGGACAGTGAGTCGCCCTGGAAGATCCCTCTCCTGATATTAACCTCTGCTAGTCTTATTCCAGAGCTTGTAAGTATTGTATTCCAGTTGCGCATTGTATTTTTGAGGAAGCTGATGGTATTTTCCTCTGCCCCATATATTTTCAGGCATTCTATTAGCCATGTGTGTGGTATCATGTCGAAGGCTTTCTTATAGTCTATCCATGCCATGCTTAGGTTGGTTTTCCTTCTCCTACTGTTCTTCATTACCATTTTGTCTATCAGGAGCTGGTCTTTTGTGCCCCTACACTTCCTTCTGCAGCCTTTCTGTTGGTGGGGGATGGTGTTTGTCTCCTCTAGGTAGTTGTATAGCCTTTCACTGATGATACCTGTTAGTAACTTCCACATTATTGGTAGGCAGGTGATAGGCCTGTAGTTACTGGCTATATTTCCCTTACTCTTGTCTTTTTGTACTAAGGATGTTCTTCCTGTGGTCATCCATTTGGGTGCTTGGTGATTTGAGATACAATGCTGGAGTTGTTCTGCTATTCGTGGGTGTAGGGCCTTGAAGTTTTTCAGCCAGTATCCATGGACTTCATCGGGACCTGGGGCTTTCCAGTTTGGCATTTTCTTTAGTTGGTGTCTGACTGTGTCTGTCGTGATCTCTGTGAATCTTTGTTTTATTCTCCCTGTTTCTTCTTCCTTGACTTCCTGGAGCCATGTTGCATGTTTGTTGTGTGATACCGGATTGCTCCATATGTTTTCCCAGAGTCTCTTACTTGGTTCGGCTTCAGGAATTTCTGGGTGGTTGTCTTCCCCTCTTAGTTGGCTGTATAGTCTTTTCTGGTTGGTTCATTATTATTATTATTATTATTATTATTATTATTATTATTATTATTATTATTATTATTTTTACTGTACACATTCTTCCTATTCGACTGGGTGGTGTGTTTAGTATGGGGTTCTGGGTTGCATCCTGCCTCCTCAGGAGTCCATCATTTTTCTCACTATGCGCGCTGTTTCCAGGAGCACACTCTTTTGCATGAGTCCTGGAACTACTTCGTCATCTACTACTTTATCCAGGTTCCTTTTCAGGGATCTCGGGATCGTGTCTCATAGTGTCCCACTGATTATGGTTAACAGTTTCCACAGGCATATCCCATATCCTTCTTATTTCTATGTTCAGGTCTTCATAATTATCATTTTTTTCTTTTTCCTTCTCATTTGTTATTTCTTTTGTAAATATATATACCCACAGTGCTAATTTGACTACAAATACTTTACTTATCTTTATGAATAGTTGCCTTTAATGATATCCCGTGGTAGAAAACATCTTAGTTACAAGCAAAATGAAAGTGGAGGATATAGTAGATTCACATCAACGCTCCTGATTAGCTGTTGATAAGCCAATGACAGGGCAGCAAACTCTCAGTCTCTCTCGAGAGTTCTCATAGGCAGGATATATGCTCCATCTCTCCTGAGGGATACGTCTTTCAGGAGAGGTGGAACATACATCCTACCTACGTGAACACTCGAGAGTGATTGAGGAGAGTTTCCTCTTTCCAGCCCTGTGATTGGCTTATCAACAGCCAATCAGGAGCGTCGTAAGGGAAGGGCCTAGACATCAAAAGCACGGTTGATGTGAATCTACTATAGTCTGGGAATCGAGGTATCCTCTAAAAGCCTGTCTTACCTTCGCTCTCTTAAGCCCCTTTGAAGCTTAATCAGGTATTGCCCACGTGGAAAAAAGTAATGGAAAGTTAGCACGGAAGTCGGGTAAGGGGTAGGGGTTGTTGGTGGGGGGAAGGGCAATATAGTCTTAGGCCTAACTCAGTAGATGGATGGAGACGTAGGCCCATAGACCCCTTAAATAGAAGGACTGGTATCCTCTATGCTCGGTATCTGGAACTTGGGTCCCAAGTTGGAACTTGGGTCCCACCCACAATTTGTGTCAAATACATGATAGAACCTTCATTCTGGTGTCTTAAGGGGTTTTGAAGGGCGAAGAGTTCATTTGTCATACTTTTAACCTCCTACGATGTCATCTGAAGGTCATTTAAAGGTCAAATCTAGGTCATTTAAAGGTCAAATCTCATAAAAAACACAAAATCATACAGAATATTGTATATTCTCTCAATTAAAGCAATGGAAAACACACCTTAAGTTACCCTGTCACTGAATTAAAATCCATATATAAACAATTAAGCCTGGAGAAACAACAGGAACATGTCTAAGGCAAACAATATAGTTATTCTAGAAACAAAATAATTGAAAAAACATTCCATAATATAAATAACATTAGGTACATGTTTAGTTTTTAGCAGATAGTTTTTCTTTTCTTCTCAAGCAGCCAAGGTGTCTTTCTTTATCACTGTTGTCTAGCACAAATGCTTTCAAAAAAATGTTTGACAGAGTAAGGCATGCTCCTTGAATTGCAACCATTGCACTATCGATACAAGATAAAGTTTGGCTGAGATGAGCTCGGCAGCAATGCAAGTTGCACTCATCAAAAAGTTTATAGGCTGAGTGTACAAAATGCACTGTTGAGAGTAGAGGTACAGTTAGTCCACCTCTGCTTAAGTTTGTGAGAAACTCTGAATTAATATGATGGTCGTCGTTATCTTCAGTTTCGACACTCAAAATATTACCTCGAAATTTGTGTTCCAGATATCCAGCTAGAAAAATAATTTTATGTTTGATACTGTCATTAGATTGAACTAGGTCTTCAGTGTCAGCAATAGTGATGTCAAAGTGATAATCATCAATGCATATGTTAGAGGTACAAGGCACATCATTAGACTGGTGCGGCGTAGACTCGTATTTCAAAAGTGCATGGAGGTTCTTGGTTGCTGCAGCTGCCTTGATATCTACAATGTCAATGTAGAAATTACCCCCATTGCGTTGTCTGGCTTGGCCAAAGAACTTTCAAGGGCCTCATCAGCAAACACACCAGGTAGCACATAGGTGAACTTGTACTGAGTCAATAGCCACTCTGCAGCCTCAATGTTGGCTCTTGTAGACAGCACCAATGCCTCTGCAGTTTGCTTTGTGAGCTTTTGCATCCGACCTCGACCACCTGACCATGCACAAGAGGATATAACATCACAAGTTTCATTAAGTTTCTTGAAAGTAGTGCAATTATTGGTCCATGGTTGACGACAATCATCACGCATGTTAATACCGGAATACCGATCTTTCACATTCATCATGTGGAACCAATCAGTGATCAGCTTAACAAAAATGATGGTGCCCTCGCTAATGCCAAGTTTATCCTTTAGAGTTGAAAGGGCAGCAACAGTTTTGTCATTGAAGATTTGACAAACAAAAGGCACGCTTTGTCTCTGCAAAGGCTTTGGGTACACAGCTGTGTATGTGATCTTGGTTAGACGGATGCTGTTTCTCCTGTCTTCATCGTACAGTGCTTCTATGTCCTTTCATCGTGCAACATATGTTTTTCCATCTTTTATGAAAGAAAGTTCCTTATCCTGAACGGTCATCCAGTTATTTCTTACATTTTTGAAAGAATGAACATAGTCAAAAACAAGGAAACCATGAGAATTTATAGCATTTATGAAAGCTTTACCAGGACCACCTAATTTACCATAAACTGCAACGTTTGTGTTGCAATTATCACCTACACAAGAAATTATAGTACCACCAGCATCGCTAACCGCTACTAGAGCTTCTACCAGAATTTCCTTGAGTTGATCAGAATTAAGTTTTGCAACAGGGTAAATGCGTAGTATATATTTAGGGCCACCAAAATGGCAGACAACTTCAATTACTAAAGCATGTGTTGCGAGAACTTCGGTATCACAAGAACCATTTTGAGCGTAACCAACAACACGACCACCTGAGTACCTAAGTGTTTCTGTGAGCTTCACTTCATCAAAAAGAATGTTGACAAGACACTGCTGAGGTTTAAGTTTTTGAAAAAGTTGCTCCAAGTTTTTATCTTGTAGACTACAGGAGAGACGTTTTTTCAACAGTTCCACTCTAGGTAAAACAACTGAACCAGACTTTCGTAGCATTTTATATGCAGCTGGTGAAATGTTATGGAGTTCGGCACCAAGAACATAAAGATTTCTGTCAAAGCGACGGCCTTCTGGATGAGTGAGTAATAACTGTAACTGAGAATGAAGAAACTGAAAATGAGGCGAATCAGAACAACTCATATGGCTCAATTCCTGTACTGCACTTTTCAGATAGTCTGCATCTTTGAACTCATACTCTGTTATGCATGACATAATTTTATCAAACTGGGACCATTTACTGAGAAGGCTATTCTTTTGCAGACAACCAGCTTTAGAAAAATATGTCTTAGGTATTTCCTTTCCATTTTCTCAACGCATTTAAGATACAAAAACCCAAATGACGATTTCACATGTTGCAAATGGAGAAATTGGATAATGGAACGGCCCTTTGCATCAGTTTTAGAAATGTAAATATCATCACTATCACAAACAATACGATAATCCTTTGAGATATGCTCCTGGATGTCATTACAAAATGAATAAAAGTCGCCGATCTTATCCACAACTTCATTTCGGAGTCTTTCGTTTTCAGCTCGGGTCTCTGCTGAAGCAGTTGTAATTCTGGTGCTGAGGGGACCTGCTTTAAGCATGACTTTGAAACTCCAGGGAAAATGGATGGTGGATGACTTGGTCTTTTCCCTCCTTTAACTGTAATCCATTCACAGTCAAAATGATGAGCACAGGCATAGATCTGCTTCAGCTGTAGCAAACTGGAACGCTCATTTGGCATAGCATCGATCCAACGGTTTCGCTCCACTTCATCAGTTGGAAATGATACTACTTTGGTGTATGGTTCATCCCTGTAATTTCCTCGACATCCGTAGACATTACACTTCTTAGGCATTGTGCGTTGTTAGTAGAAACCCCTGAAACAAAATTAAATAAATTATATCAATTATGGTCTAAGACAGTTTTGGCAATTAGTTTATCAATATGTTGCTAGATTACATTCCTTTTTCGACTAAAACATAAACTCCTTAAATAGGCCCATTTTATGACTAACAGTGAACATATTACGTCATAAAATAGTGGGACCCAAGTTTCGCAACCCGAGAGTGCAAGATACTAGTCCTTCTATTTAAGGGGTCTATGCGTAGGCCTAAGACCCTGGCCCGATATTGATTGAGATGAATTATAAGAGGAGTTGAGTAATTGAAGAAGAAACAAAAGAGTCTGTAATGGTAGAGGCCTCCACATGGGAGACGAGAGAGAGGAGAGAGATGAGGAAGAGAGGAGAGGAGAGAGGAGAAGAGAGAGAGAGAGAGAGAGAGAGAGAGAATTATTTGTAGAGGGAGTTCATGGAGGATAGCATTAATGTACTTTGAGAGAGAGAGAGAGAGGAAAGAGAGAGAGTAATTGAAGAAGAAACAAAAGAGTGTAATGGCATGGGCCTCCACCTGGGAGAGAGAGAGAGAGAGAGAGAGAGAGAGAGAGAGAGAGAGAGAATTATTTGTAGAGGGCGTTCATGGAGGAGAGCATTAATGTACTTTGAGAGAGAGAGAGAGAAAGAGAGAGAGAGAGAGAGAGAGAGAGAGAGGAATTATTTGTAGAGGGAGTTCATGGAGGAGAGCATTATTGATGTACTTTGAGAGAGAGAGAGAGAGAGAGAGAGAGAGAGAGAGAGAGAGAGAGAGAGAAACCGTCTACATATAACGTGCCCCAAGTTTCAACTATAAACAGAATTTTAACCCAAGAATAGACAAGAAAATGATGGTATATTCCAAAATTCCTGAAATATTTTACATCACAAATTCAAAACATCAAAATTCATTGACCTCAAATGACCTCGGGACTTCCGGTGTCATTTAAGGTGTCACGTCCTTTTTTTTTTTATTGAAATGCAAAGAAATTAATACCTTTTTTTGTTTATGATTAAAGGAGGAACATTACTTTTTCTGCTTTTTTTTTTATTTCAAACAAACACACTGCCACGTGTTTTTCGTGGATTGTAAAATGTACACGGATTTTGTAAAAAATCTTAAATTTGGGTTTTTTCCCTAAAATATTTAAGGACTGACCTTTAATGAATGAACAAAACCAATTTTGACTTAAATATCATTATCATATTTACATTTAAATAATATCATGATCTTTTTTTACATTTCTTGTGCACCAGAGAGCAAAGATTAAATATTGACTTAAATTATATAATTCTCTTTTTTTACATTTATTTTAAAATTTATCATTCTCTTTTTTTACATTTATTTTAAATTATATCATTCTCTTTTTTACACTTATTTTGAATTATATCATTCTCTTTTTCACATTTATTTTGAATTATATAATTCTATTTTTTACATTTATTTTGAATTATATAATTTATCTTTTTCAGATTTATTTTGAATTATATAATTCTCTTTTTCAGATTTATTTTGAATTATATCATTCTCTTTTTCACATTTATTTTGTATTATATCACTCTTTTTCACATTTATTTTTAATTATATCATTCTCTTTTTCACATTTATTTTGAATTATATCATTCTCTTTTCTACATTTATTTTGAATCAAAAACCAAACTTTCTTCTAGAATAAAGATAACAAAGATTTCCCTTCATCAGTATCTACATATTCTTTGCAAATCTCTGTCAGGCACTACCCTGAATATCTATGAACCCACCTTCAGTGAATAAACGAGCGTTTACTTCAGTAAAGTAATTATCTTTTGTTCCGTTTCTTTCGCACCAAAGAATACTTTGTATAGTAAAGTTTACACACATTTTCCATCACTCGAATCTGCCAGGAACGACCCAGATTTTGCTCCATAACAAAGAGTATGTTTTTTGTGTATGCATTGTTCAAACGCTCAGCGGCCGTGAAGGGTGATTTGAATAGTCTTTCTCCCCCCTTTTCAGACTGCCAAGAGAGTAACAGAACCATTGTTTTGGGAGTAAACAAGTAGAGTAAATTGACTTCTCCTCGCAACTGTTTTCCAGGAGCGAGCTGGAGTCCTTTCAGGTAAACTTGTAGCTGTTTGTGCGGCATTTTTTTAAAAAGATGAATGACAAGGATTTTTCGTGCATTTTGGGAGTTCTATATTTAGAAACAGAAATGAAGAGTCTCCTTTTATTTTTTCAATGAAGCTGTTATCCCATAGTGTTGTATTTTTAGACAGATAAATTAACAATCTTCTTCTATTGTAATATGAAGCTGTTGTTAAGAAATTCACAGTTTCGTGAAAACATATTGTTAAAAAATATCCACAATTATATATTAAAAATATATTTCTATGTAAAAATGTAGATCAAAGACTTTCGAACACCGTTCATCAGTGTAACGATAAAATGTAATCATTACATTTTAACGTTACACTGATGAGGAGCACCGTTCAGGTGTTCGAAAGTCTTTGTTCTATATTTTTACATAGAAATATATTTTTAATATATAATTGTGGATATTTTTTAACATGAAACTTTTATCCCAAACCAAAGGGTTGTATTTTTTTTTTTAGAAAACTAAATTAACAATCATCTTCTATTTTAATATGAAGCTGCCATCCCAAGCCGGTGCGTTGTATTTTTGTAAACAAATTAATTTAACTTCTGTTTTAACATGAAGCTGTTTTCCTAACCAAAATGCTTGTATTTATTTAATAAAAATAATTTTACATTTTTTTATGTTATCATGAAATTGTTTTCCCAAACCACTTGGTTGTATTTTGTTAAACAGAAATAAACATACATTCTTCTATTTTAACATGAAGTTGCTTTCCCAAACCACAGGGTTGTATTATTTTTAAACAGAAATAAATATACATTCTTCTGTTTTAACGTGAAGTTGTTTTCCCAAACCTAGGGTTTTTTTTAACAAATGCATTAACATTCTTCTATTTTAACATGAAGCTGTTTTCCCAAAACCAGTGGTTGTATTTTTTAAAAAAATAAACAAACATTCTTCTATTTTAACATGAAGTTGTTTTCCCAAACCAAGGGCTTATTTTTTGCAAATGAATTAACATTCTTCTATTTAAAATGAAGCTGTTTTCCCAAACCATGGGCTTGTTTTTAGCAAATGAATTAACATTCTTCTATTTTAGCATGAAGTTGCTATCCCAAAACAGGGGTTTATTTTTAGCTGTTTCCCCAAACAAGAAGATTGTCTCCAAATCACTGCCATATGTAGACATTGCTGAATCGTATATAAAACCCCTGCACGGGTAAACAAACACAACAAGAGTCGTGTCAGACACACTTGCGCATTGTTAACACGACGATTGCACCAGGTAAAAAGAAAGAAAGAAAAAAGGAAATATACAATGAAGGATTTTTCTTGATGAATTGCAAAGTCTATATTGTGCTTTCATCATCTCCGCGTCTTCGACCTGACAATTCATGTCGTGGGATTTTTCTCCCTGCTCGGGTCCCACACAGTGCCTTTTGAGAGAGAGAGAGAGAGAGAGAGAGAGAGAGAGAGAGAGAGAGCGATGAACCAGAAAAAAGAAAATAAGAAATTTCCCGGAACTTCCCGACAATAGCAAGAGAATTTTGGATATGAAATTCTGACGAATGAAAAAGATGGTCATTCATCCGGTTTATTGGAGAGAGAGAGAGAGAGAGAGAGAGAGAGAGAGAGAGAGAGAGAGAGAGAGAGTGCTATATATATATATATATATATATATATATATATATATATATATATATCTATATATATAATATATATATATATATATATATATATTAATATATATATATATATATATAGATATATATACTGTATAAATAAATGAATAAATATAAATAAATACGTAATGTAAATATATATACATATAATATATATATAATATATATATGTAATATTATTATATATATATATGATGTATTATATATCTTATATATATATATATATATATATATATATATATATATATATATATATATATATATATATATATATCTATCTAAAGAGGTGAAAGAGGGGGAATGGCTAATAATATGTTTAAAGTGTTTTATATAATGATAAAGTCACATAGCTCTGCTCGCCTAGAGACAAGGGGTGGTACACTGCAAAGTTCACATGGGAGAGAAGGGTATTTGCTGAACAAGCACCTTGTCTCAGAGGTCGTTCCCCATTTGCGAGGCATATGCATTCGTTTGTACGTATTACAGGCCTACTGGTTCAGGGTACTTGTGGAAGACGCATTCTTTGCGCAAAGGAGAGAACAAGCGGTTGCTCGAAGTGTCGGGAGAAAACGGCCATCGAAAAGTTGGGTAAGTTTCCATGGTTGATTAGGAATGGGATTCTCTAACTGATAACTGACGAATACTAGACAATGTGACTTGTTTGGGGTTTGAGAGTGTAACCTTAGTCAGGAAGGTAGAATGTTATCTTATTGGTTTTCTTTATGGGCAGATTTGGGTATTTATGCCATTATGACTTGTTAATCATTTTTGTTTCTTTGCTATAACCAATTGCTTTGGGAAATAAATGATATTTTTTTATATTTATGCAGTCTTAATAAGCCTCGTGACATCTTACAGACAGGGAACCGTTGGCAACAGGTAAGAGTTCCCAGTTTGTGTAGTTTAGGGAATAAAGGGGGCGTAATAGTGGTGGCCGCGGTAAAGGTTTTTTATATATTTTTCAAGCTGTAGGTACGCTCCGAAGGGACTGGTGACCAGTTAGAAATAGGGGGTTTCGGTTTTTATTTTGATAGGAGAAGGGGTTATTAATCATGTCACAGGCAACTCAGGGTCATTACTGCTGATTCGACAGAGAGAAGCTGTCCCTCAGACAGTCTTCCTCTCCCAAGCCAAGTCAGTTGATTTCTTGAGATTACGGAATAAAGGTGTTTAAAAAGAGAGAAAAAGGGGGCGGGAGAAAAGTTTGGTTTTCGACATATTAAAGTGTTTCGCAGTTCGCGCATGTTTGCGGTGTATGTGAATTCGGTTTACGGTCATATGAAGACGTAAGTGTATTTTCGAGTTTTTTTTTTCTTTCTTATTTTTTTTTCCTCTTTTTGTTTTGTGGATTTTCTTTAACTTTTTGTTCTTGTTCATGTTCCTTGTGTTTGTGTGTGGCGAACTTGCCTGAGTGGGATTTTTTCGGCAAGTCGTGCCAGAGAAAGAGAGAGAGAAGAGAGAGAGAGAGAGAGAGAGAGAGAGAGAGAGAGAGAGAGAGAGAGGCGAGTTAGCTCGGAAACAACTTGCGTTCTTTCTTTTCCTATCCCTTCCTTGTTATTATTATTTTTTTTATTGTCATTTTCGTGGAGTTGATTTTGTGATTGGGGACGGGGCACGCTAACCTTTTGTTATCTATTGTTGGGAAAAATTTTTTTTTTTTTTTTTTCTTGATTTGGTTTAGTGTATATAAATACATTGATGTTATTGAGATCGGGGAACAGCCTTGGGAAACAAGATAAAATGGCAGATACTAAACCGACGACACTACTACATCACGTGACGAACATTTCTGCGGGGGTCAGCCCGTTCAAAGGGATTGTGGATGGCGCTTTGTCACAACCTGTGAATATTTTCATAGAAGGAGTTAATAACTATTTAGCGGGAAAGAATATAGTAGACGATGTAGAGGCATTCAGAGAGGCAAAAGCTTTGCTAGATTTCAATAAGGGAGACCTCAGTCATAGGTCAAGGAGTTTCCAATTTACAAAATGTCGTACCTGGACAGACTTGCAAGCATTTTTGAAAACAGCATATGGCTCAAAGGAACACGGAGATATGGTGAGAGACCTTCGAGGTCTTTATAAACTACGGAAAGGCACTAATAGCCTTGTAGAACATAGTTCAAAGCTGTTTGACGCAGTGGCAGATTGGGTAGGAAAATTGAAAACATCTAAATGGGTTACAGGGGATAATCTCCCTCTAAATAATGTTCATAAACTGATCTATTTTTCCCTGCTCTTACACGAGGTACCCAATGCAATAGTGGATAGCTTTGATGAAAAGGTTGAGCCTACCTCAGACGAAGAATTACTTTATACCCAAATAGATAAACACAGGTCTAAATGTCCCACCGTAGATAGCACAATTTTTAACGGGACAAGCCCGAGGGATAGAGTACAGAGAGACACGGAACTTTCTCCTCATCGTCTGTGTGCAAAAGTTGAGTATAACAAAAGATCGATCGATCAAAAGCAACAGCAGTTGCGTTGTTTCAACTGCAATAAACCAGGACATCCAAAGAAATTGTGTAGGGTTAAATATTGCGGGATGTGTAAAAGTACTGAGCATTATTGGCAGTCTTGTCCGTCTCAGATACGGAGAGATGCGAGGCCTGCACCGCAAGGTTCTGGTAATTATAATGTGAGAACTTCCCAGGCGGGTCAAACCAGAGGGCAAAGGGATCGGCGAAATTTTTGGAAGCCCGATCAACAAAAAGGGTACAGGTGATTGGTACATGCCATTGTGGTCTCGTGGGGGACGCCCCAGAGCCCAAGCCCATAGTCTATGGAACAGTAAGGGATGTGGATATCCCGGTTTTCATAGACACCGGGGCATCAATAAATCTAATGGACTATAATTTGTATCAATCCATGTTCTCCAATTACCCTTTGCAGCCCTCTACGGAGACGGTGTGTGATGTGCAAGCCCATAGATTACACCCTGGGTTGTGTACAAATAAGGTTTGCTCTCGGTGACAGAGTGTTAACAGAACCTTTTTTGGTAATAAAAGGAATTGCCTTAGGTAATAAAATCTTGTTGGGTCATCCTGCTTGTAGAAGACACAAGATTTCGATTCTTGCGGGCGCTAATGGGATAACAATCGGGAAAATTAATTACCTCATACCATATGAGGACGTGAATAGAATGGAGGACATGGAGGTTATTGAAAGAGGAGAGGTGCTCGGTGGTATTAATTGCGGTGATACGAGTGTTATGGGGAAAGGTAATGTTAAAACACACGTTGGTGATCTGGGAGATGATTACGGGGGTTCTATCAGAGTTCATAGTGGTAATAATGATACTAACAATACTGGTGATGATACTAATATGGATGTTGTTTCTGATACTAACAATGCTGGGGATAATACTGAGGGTGGTAATTTGTATGGGGCGGTGGCAAGGGGAGATACTAACCACAAATATAGAGGTGTTTAATTTGAAGACATTATGTTACTACCAGGTTCAAAGGTTATGGTAAAAGTTAAATTGAAGGAAATGAGAAAACCCACAGATGTGTGTGTTATTGAAAACAGTGAAAAGCTCAGGGGAGTTGTTAGCACGGCAACGGTGAACAGTGTATCCAAGAATGAGGTTACGTGGGTGGAGCTATTAAACTGTAATGATACAGTTAGGAGATACCAGAAAAATACATATATAGTAGACTTCCATGACTGGAACTGCGGTAGTGGTTCTGTGGCTATCGTAGTGGGGAAACCTGAGTTTTCGGAGGCAGAAATACAGTCAAGGAAACAAACATTTAGTGAACATTTGGCTAATGCGGATTATAGCGAACACGTTGAAGCGATAAGCGGGCTCTTGGCGGAATTGGGGATACGGTAGCCTTGCAAGGTGATAAATTGGGGTTGACTAATGTGTTAGAGCATAAGGTAAATTTGGAGAGCAACTCAAAACCTATTTATATTCCTGCATATCGCATACCTTTCAAAATCAGAGAACAGGTAGAGAAAGAAGTTAATAGATGGGAAGAAGAAGGAATCATTAGACCCAGTGTGTCTCCTTACAACTTTCCCTTGTTAGCGGTACCTAAGAAAGACGGTTCGGTCCGTGTATGCGTCGATTTTAGACGTTTAAATGAGAAAACGATCCCTGACCGCTACCCAGTTGCGTGCATACCAGATCTTTTTGTCGAAATTGGGGGACATAACATTTATAGCTCAATTGATTTGGCGCAAGGTTTCTTACAGCTCCCTCTCAGCGAGAGTAGCAAGGAATATACCGCCTTTTCAGTGCCCAAGGGACACTATGAATTTACGCGAATGCCTTTCGGTTTATCGGGCAGTCCGATGACTTTTACCAGGTTGGTGAACACAGTTTTGCACGGGTTATTGGGCAAAAATGTTTTTGTGTATATGGATGACATCCTGATCGCAACGGACACGATCGCGCAACACCTGAAAGTGCTTACAGAAGTACTTAGGAGGCTTAGATTAAAGGGGGTTGAAAATCAAGCTAGCCAAGTGTTCGTTCTTGAAAAAGCAGATCACATATCTAGGTCACGTCATATCTAAGGAAGGGGTTAGAGTAAATGACGATAAAGTCAAAGCAATAGCGAATTTTCGCATCCCCAGATCAAAGAAAGAGATTAAGTCATTCCTGGGTATCGCCGGTTTCTTCAGGAGGTTCGTAAAAGGGTTTTCTAACATAGCAGCTCCCCTAACTGATGTGTTGCGGGAAGACGTTCAATTTCAATGGAAGGAATCCCAGGCGGAGAGTTTTCAAAAGCTTAAAGATGCGCTAATGAATCCCCCGGTTTTGAAGTTTCCAGATTTTAAGGAACCTTTTACATTAGTGACTGATGCAAGCCAGGTGGAAGGCATAGTGCATGCCTTATGCAAAAGTTTGATGGGAAATTTCATCCTATAGCTTTTTATAGCAGGAAGTTCAGGACAAAAGGCAGTAACCGAGAAGTCCATGGCCACCATAGATAAGGAAGCCTTTGCAATAGTGTCGAGCTTAGTTCATTTTAAAATGTTACTGATGGGGAATAAAGTAGAAGTCCTTACAGACCACAAACCGTTACTCGATCTTTTTAATAAACCCGATTTGTCTCCCAAAGAGCTCGATGGTTTCTAACTATCAGAGATTTTGATGCAAAGCTCATATAGAGGGCAAATTTAATGTTGCGCAGGACGCTCTGAGCAGGAGTTTTCATGACGCGGAAGGTTTCCAAGTCGCGCAGGTCACTAACGAAGCCATACAATGGGATATACCCCTCATAGAGCTAAGGCAAGATGAAGACGAGGTTTTAGCAGATGCGAAAGCATTTCTGAGAGGGGAATTAGTCAAGAAATGTTATAGCTTGCCTTTTTCGGGTTTGGAGTTAGAAGGAAATCTGTTGGTTAGGAAAATTAAATATAAGTTGAGAACCAGTGAAAGTAAAGGAGATACGACACAGATCGTAATTCCGAAAGTCCTAATTCCAGTGGTTTTAGATATAGTTCATTGCAGGTTCGGTAGTCCTCACTTGGGAATAGAAAAAACTTATGATGAGGTTCGGGCTAAATACATTTGGAAAAATATGGGTAAAGATGTGGAAAATTTCGTAAGGAATTGTGCGGTGTGCAACGCATGTAAGCCTGCTAAGACAACGTCATGCAAGTTAGGATCGTATCCTATACCGAGTAAGCCTTTTCAGAGAATACATATGGACGTCTTAGGGAATTTTTGTGAGTCTAGATATGCGAACAAGTACTTGCTAGTGATAATAGATGAACTTACAAGGATAGTAGAAATTTTCCCACTTAAGCATAAAACGGCCGAAGAAGTAGCCATAGCATTTTTCAATGGTATCGTTTGCAGATACGGTTCACCCGAAGTTCTATTAACCGACAATGGGAGGCAATTTGTGAACAAAACCTTGGAGTGTTTAGCTGAATTCATGGGAATACAGAAACTAACAATTATTCCATACAGACCCGAGGCTAATGGGTTGTGCGAACGAGCGAACAGGAAAGTGCTCGAAGCGCTCAGAAAAACGGTAGGTGGTAATGATAGAAATTGGGACAGATATATTAACGTTGTTAGACATAGCATTAACACCATGGTTAGCGATTCAATTAAAATGTCCTCTTTTGAAGCTTTGTTTGGTTATCCAGCGCGAGGCACATTTGATTTGTTAACTACGCCTCCCCAGGGGGAGGATACAGTTGAAGCGCTGATATCCACAGCGAGAGAGAGACACGCATGTCTTAGCCGTAATCTCGAGTTCACAACCAGAGATATGGTTCAAAAGAGTATTAGTAAATCATCTGATCCCAAGATCAATGTCGGTGATAAGGTATTTTTAAAACTTAACGTGAGAAATGAGTTAAATTACAAACTAGGTCCGAAGTTTGAAGGTCCTTTTAAAGTCATTGAAGAGAAAATTGGAAATAGGTTTGTAGTTTTAAATGAACGAACAGGTCAGTCGAAGCTAACACATACCTCGAAATTGAAAAGAATTGGTTGTGGCAATTAATATATGATCGCGCAATTGCATTCATTTTTCCTTTTTTTTCTTGTTATCTGTTTTTGTAATTTGATGACAGAATGGCTTTGCATTTTTTTTTTCCTTCTCCTTTGTTTCCTTCGAATGTTTTTCTCTCTTATTGTATGTAAGTCTGCGGCGTTTTGGCGTAAGATTTCGGGGTTAATATTTTTCGGCAAATGTTTGCTTTAGCTGAGAAACGGGATGGTTTTTTTTTAGCGTGGTGTCAGTAATTAAATAGAGGAATTATTTATGTCACCTGAGTGGTGTTATTATTAAGATGATGGTTTATGTTTAATGAGATGGTTCTGGGGGGTGTGCTTACGAAAATCAGTACTAAACATTTTTTTTTTGAGAATCATGAGTTTCTAGCGTCGCGAGTCTGATTATGCTGCAATGCTAAGCACCTGACGTCTTCATAGGTGGGTTTCTTTTTTTTTGCTGAAGTTGCTGTAAGGAGTCCGGTTGCGAACCTTCCCTTTGGAATTGTTGGCTCGGGGATTTGCACGGTTTTCGGAGATGTCGATTATGACATTTCACGAGAACGTGTCATATAAGGGGATTTTTTTTTTTCTTGTCGATAGGGTTGCTGCGCTAGCAGATTCTGTAACGGTACACATTCCTTTTTGGGAAAAGATGTTGAATTATATATGTTTTTTTTTTCTTTCTTAACATCGTCCGAGATGTTTAAACAACTGATGGTTTTCTTTTTCTTTTCTCTTATGTGCGCTGTGTAATGGGGAGGGGAAAGTTCACTTACTATTGTTGTATTATCTTATTTTTATTTATTTATTTTTTTCTTTTTTTTTCTTTTCTTACGAAAGATGTTGCAATGAGGGTTAAGCTCTAAATAGCATTTATCTATTAGATAGAAGATATAATTTGTCACGGTATGTGGGTTGGATAGAAGGGGTGTTCGGCATTATATTTTATGGAGGCTAGTTATATAAACCATAAAGGGCTTTTTACTGTTAGACTTTATGAGTTCTCTTTTGATAGTGTGTTTGTCAGATATGGGATTATTTGTGAGAATTCAGTAGGTAAAGATTATTTGGTTTAGCGAGGAATTTTTCTTTTTTTAATATTTGATTAGTAGATTGAATATATTAATTAGTGACGAATTTGTGGGGTAAAACAAGACTTTAGTTATTTTATGACCATGTAGACCTTTTAAATACGGACACACAATGACTTTGGAGAATTCCCAACTCTACGTGAGGATGCCAAGGGAGACGACTTCGTTCTACAGTACCAGAGATTGAGTCAAGTCTACACACGAAGGGCATTTTTGTGGACTGCCTTGGCAAAGGATGAGATGTCTTCGATATAATTTCTGGGATAAACCAGGAGTCTACAGTCTTCGATGAGGCGGGTGCGAGTAGCACTTGCATAGAATAACGGGGTGGTGACCACGTTTACTTCAGTAGAAAACGTCGAATATACAGTTTAGCGACGGGAGGGTGTTGGATACACTCACGAGGGTCGCAGACGCTGGATAATGG
>NC_061097.1:42587525-42610025 GCF_015104395.2 Macrobrachium nipponense
GTGTGTGTGTGTGTGTGTGTGTGTGTGTGTGCGTGTGTGTGTGTAAGAGCGCGTGAATGATGGCAGGCGAGTACAGAAATTCTAAAAAAAAAAAAAAATGAAAACGCCTCACTCCAGTTAATGTCAGAACTTGGACCATCAGACCTACAGAAAAATTCTTCCAGCATCATCCTACTGCTCTTATATATCTCTTGTCGCTTACTCGGGGAGTAAGCCTGTAAACTACTTTGTTGTTGTTGGGGCAGTAGGGAAGGTCTATGGAAAAGCCTAAAAAGTTCTGAAAAAGGTTTTTCCCTTTGAATTAAAGATACAGGAATGTTAGGACAGGATATTTATGATTTATTTATTAGAATGAATATTTTAAAAAAATAATGTGCATGCTAAACAGTACACAATAATTATTTCTTATAAGATATAGCGTATTGATTTTAATTTTCGTTTGTGAAACAAGGCTCTATTTGACCGTAGATTTTAGCACGTTTTAATATACCTCAAGTTAGGAATATATAGTGTATGCAACTTATGCATGAGGGGAAAATATTGCACACGTCTCAAGTAAGCTGGAGGTCAGATCACGCCTTGTTTGCCTACATGACGTCTATTCCCATTAGGGGGTCGTGGTATATTGTAGGCATTACTTAAGGGTCTTTGCAGCATCCATTTAGCGCCTCAGTGGTGTGGTCGGTTTGGTCTTGGCCTGCCACCTCGGTGGCCGCGAGTTCAGTTCTCGGGCATTCCACTGAGGGATCACAGACGTGTATTTCTGGTGATAGAAGTTTCACTCTCGCGGTGGTTCAGAAGTCACGTAAAACCGTTGGTCCCGTTGCTGAATAACCACTGGTTCCGTGCAACGTAAAAATACCATACAAACAAACAAACAAACCTCCGTTCTTGTTCTCTTTCTTCCGTTTGACTTTCCATCCTCATCAACATTTTGTTTCATGATGCAACAGCGAGGTTTTCCTTCTGATGCACGTTTCGAGCTTTCTTACTGAATAATCTCATAGGTCCCAGAGCTTGGCCATTGGCATAAATGCTATATGATATCAGTGGTTCTCAACAAGGGGGGAGGAGGGGGGGCGCCAGCAATTTTCAGTGGAGGCATGAGCCCAAGGGAAAAACAGAAGAAAAACTATCTAATTATATTCATTCTTCTCTTAAGAGTGAGACACTGATATTCAGAAGTGTATGAAAAATAAAAAAATTCAAAAGTATCGCCTTACAACGTTACTTTCCTAGAGTCTACTACTACTCTACTTAGGTTCGTTGAGCTTATCACGTATTGTAAATATTGACTTACCTTCGTATCCCTCGAAACCCCTTCTCTTTCTCATTTTTTTTATATATTCCTTTAAATCTGGGAGGAATTTCTTTTCATAGGTGCAAGGAGGGGGGGGGGGGGGGGGGGGGGGGGGGGGGGTGAGAGAAAGAAACAACTCTTAGAGGGTAGGCGTGGTGGTAGAAAAGTTAAGAACCACTACTATATATTATTCATGCCGTCCGTTTCCTCATATTTTTTAAATTTTCCTTTAAATCTGGGAGGGATTTTTTCTTATAGATGGAAGAGGGGCGTGAAGGGAAGGACCAACTCTTAGAGGGTAGGCATGGTAATAGAAAGGTTAAGAACCATTGCTATATATTATTCATGCCGTCTGTTTCCGCTTATTTTTTTCTTCTGTCGCTTTTCATACATTTCGTAAACGGTGCTTCGTCAATACACCAGAATCGGAATTTATTTTTCCCGTTATATCCGTGAACGTCCGAACTACTTTGAATTCTTCACAGATTTTCCCCCGTATTTTTATTTTTTATTTTTTTCTGTGAATGTCGAAAAACGAAGCGTTTATTGGATTTGAGGGTAATCCGGAGTGTGTTTTTGGACGCTTTCAACGGGCTTTCGAGCGCGCTTGCGCTTGCATGCTTGCGTGCGTGGGAGTTTTCATTCACTTTTGATGCAGTTTGGTTCTACTACTTTTTATTTATTTATTTACTAATTTTTTTTCAGTAAACCTTTTATCGGTATTCCCGACGTATACGCAGGGATTTTGAGTAACTGGGGGAGATGTTAAGAATTGATTTAAATTTGTTTTTGCAAGATAAGTATTATAAGTATTATAAATATTATTTTACTTATATAAGTAGACGGTTCATAGGAATATGTTGATTGCTTGTTGAGAATGTGATCGGGGTATTTTTTTTTTTACTTATTTTCGGATGATCTAGATATTTAGACATTATGATAATTGTATAATGTGTCTCATTCAGCTTAGAATATATATATATATATATATATATATATATATATATATATATATATATATATATATATATATATATATTTATATTTATATTTATATTTATATGTGTGTGTGTCAGTTTCAGTTTTATGATAGAAATTCGAAAATATTTTGCATTTTCTGTCATAATGTCGATATCGGAATGAAATCCTTTAAAATGCTCAGTATATCTCAATATTTTTATTAACTGCATTTATCTAAATATATATATAAGTCAGTTTCAGTTTTATGGCAGAAATTTAAAAAATCCTCTGCATTTTCTCTCATAATGTCGACATTGGAGTGAAATCCTTCAAAATGTTTAGTATATCTTAATATTTTATGAACTGCATTTATCTAACGTTATTCATGTTTAGTTATATATATTTATTGAAGTAATAAAAGCCCACACTTATGTAAAATGTGTATTAAAAATACATAAATGACGGGAGTTTTCGTCTGCTTGATCAGTAGACCTCATCAGCCGTACTGATTTTTCCTTATGTATTTTTAATACACATTTTACATAACTGTGGACTTTTATTACTTCAAGATATTCCAGTCACGTTATGGTGATTTTATATATATATATATATATATATATATATATATATATATATATATATATATATATATATATATATATATATATATATATATATATATATATATATATATATCCATAATGTAAATCCAACGTCAGAATCCAATCCAATCTCTCCCTTTCTTTCGTGTACGTAATTACTCTGCCCGCTCTCTCTAATTCTATTCTGGGGACACGTGCCACGTCAGTTAATGACCTTAGGACTCCATTCACAAGAATACGAAAACTCATTATGAATAATAGTGATAAGAACAAGGGGAACAAAAGCCGTCCCTCCAGACTTATTTCACTCAATAGTATCTCAGCAGCAACAGTGGTGGGGGACCTTCTTCGTCCTCGTTATAATAAATAATAATAATAATAATAATAAAGTTTCTTGGGTTTTTCATTTTCATAAATTATCTTGGGGAGGATGAATAGATGAGAAATCCTATGATAAAATAGTTTGATAAGGATGCTTAGCATGGCAGGAGAGTATTTTGAATGGTTATAATAATGAATTAATAATAAAAGCACCTGGACGTGACAGGTGTACTTAGTTAAACGTGGAGAGTCGTTTCCGTAGAGTGTTAGGATAGTTTAATTACGTTGTTGAAATCAAGACTATAACATATTTATTAATAGTGAACCACAAGTTATCTAGAGAAGCACGTTTTTGTTCATTACTACTACTACTACTACTACTACTACTACTACTACTGCTGCTGCTGCTGCTGCTGCTGCTACTACTACTACTGTATTGATAAAGATTGTGATATTGATAATAATAATAATAATAATAATAATAATAATAATAATAATAATAATAATAATAATAATAATAATAATAATAATAATAATAATAATAATAATAATAATAATAATGAAGTGGCGCCGTGGAGGAGTTGGTTAGGTCTTCAATAGACTTAAGTCAAGTTAAGCAACATTGGGGCTGGTCAGTCGTTGGATGGGTGACCGCTCTCCTCGGCGTTGATTCCTTGGGAAAGGATCTTTACCATAATTTCCTCAGTCTACTCAGCTGTAAATGAGTACCTATCCCTGATGGGGTAGGGTCCAGCTATGGGTTAAATAGCAAAACTCAGCAATGATGGAAAGAAATGAAGGAATAAACGACAACGACGTAAATGGAACCTCTGGCAACAGAGGAGCTTCGTCCGGCAACCAGGTATTCAACCCAATTGAAGGGGAAGACGGTCAGGTACTTGGAGGTCGTCATCCAGCAACTGATCACCACAATGAAAGTAATCAACAGCCTGAGATTGGAGCTACAGAGGCAAAAAGGAAGTAATGGACAAGAGAAGAAAATAAGGAAATATGGAGATGCTACATCAGAAGCAACCCGACGGAGAGAGGATATAGAAGAAGATTGATCAACATCTGGAATGAGAGGAATAACACCCCCCAAACAGAGCAGAGGCTGGCAGACCAAGTAAGGAACATAAAGCAAAAGAACTGGCTCTCCCCAACAGAAAGAGAAGAACTGGAAAGGGAAATGTCACACGACAACGAATTACACGAAGACCAACTGAGAGACGATGCCACAGAAGACGACAGGGAGGATGAAGTATCAAACAACGACACACGAAGAAACACCGACGAAGTAACAGAGAGGACGGAAATGGGTAGAAAAGATTAGACAATGGATGGAGCCAGATACGGAGAGAACAAAGATCCCCTCCATGAAAGCCTACAACACCAAGAAATTAAGGGAGAAAACAAGTGAGGTCAATGAAATAATGGGCCTAATACACACCACCAGTATCACAGAAACAAATAACTTGACATATGCAGGAGCAAGATTAGTAGCAGAACTGATGGGGATTCGAACACCAACACCACCGTCACAACAACCCAACAGAAACGAAAACAGCAACCTCCTTGGAAAAGGCGCCTGAAAAGCAAATCATGGTGATGAGATCTGACTTGAGTAAACTGAAAGAGATGGCAGAAAAAAGGCTAAGAGCAAGAAAACAAGGGAGGAACTCAACGAGAAATACAAAGTACAAGAGAGGGGACTAAACAACACAATAGAAGATGTAAAACAGAGGCTTAAGGCCAAAGCACACAAGATCCAACGGTACATGAACAGGAATAAGGGATACCAACAGAACAAACTATTCGGACCAACCAGAAAAGACTATACAGCCAACTAAGAGGGGAAGACAACCACCCAGAATTCCTGAAGCCGAACCAAGTAAGAGACTCTGGGAAACATATGGAGCAATCCGGTATCACACAACAAACATGCAACATGGCTCCAGGAAGTCAAGGAAGAAGAAACAGGGAGAATAAAACAAAGATTCACAGAGATCACGACAGACACAGTCAGACACCAACTAAAGAAAATGCCAAACTGGAAAGCCCCAAGGTCCCCGATGAAGTCCATGGATACTGGCTCAAAACAAAAAACTTCAAGACCCTACACCCACGAATAGCAGAACAACTCCAGCATTGTATCTCAAATCACCAAGCACCCAAATGGATGACCACAGGAAGAACATCCTTAGTACAAAAAGACAAGAGTAAGGGAAATATAGCCAGTAACTACAGGCCTATCACCTGCCTACCAATAATGTGGAAGTTACTAACAGGTATCATCAGTGAAAGGCTATACAATACCTAGAGAGACAAACACCATCCCCTACCAACAGAAAGGCTGCAGAAGTAAGTGTAGGGGCACAAAAGACCAGCTCCTGATAGACAAAATGGTAATGAAGAACAGTAGGAGAAGGAAAACCAACCTAAGCATGGCATGGATAGACTAGCAGAGGTTAATATCAGGAGAGGGATCTTCCAGGGCGACTCACTGTCCCCACTACTCTTCGTAGTAGCCATGATTCCCATGACAAAAGTACTACAGAAGATGGATGCCGGGTACCAACTCAAGAAAAGAGGCAACAAAATCAACCATCTGATTGTTTCCATGGACGACATCAAGCTGTATGGTAAGAGCATCAAGGAAATAGATACCCTAATCCAGACTGTAAGGATTGTATCTGGGGACATCAGAATGGAGTTTGGAATAGAAAATGCGCCTTAGTCAACATACAAAAGGCAAAAGTAACGAGAACTGAAGGGATAAAAGCTACCAGATGGGAGCAACATCAAACACATAGATGAGACAGGATACAAATACCTGGGAATAATGGAAGGAGGAGATATAAAACACCAAGAGATGAAGGACACGATCAGGAAAGAATATATGCAGAGACTCAAGGCGATACTCAAGTCAAAACTCAACGCCGGAAATATGATAAAAGCCATAAACACATGGGCAGTGCCAGTAATCAGATACAGCGCAGGAATAGTGGAATGGACGAAGGCAGAACTCCGCAGCATAGATCAGAAAACCAGGAAACAAATGACAATACACAAAGCACTACACCCAAGAGCAAATACGGACAGACTATACATAACACGAAAGGAAGGAGGGAGAGGACTACTAAGTATAGAGGACTGCGTCAACATTGAAAACAGAGCACTGGGGCAATATCTGAAAACCAGTGAAGACGAGTGGCTAAAGAGTGCATGGGAAGAAGGACTAATAAAGTAGACGAAGACCCAGAAATATACAGAGACAGGAGAAAGACAGAAAGAACAGAGGACTGGCACAACAAACCAATGCACGGACAATACATGAGACAGACTAAAGAACTAGCCAGCGATGACAATTGGCAATGGCTACAGAGGGGAGAGCTAAAGAAGGAAACTGAAGGAATGATAACAGCGGCACAAGATCAGGCCCTAAGAACCAGATATGTTCAAAGTACGATAGACGGAAATAACATCTCTCCCACATGTAGGAAGTGCAATACGAAAATGAAACCATAAACCACATAGCAAGTGAATGCCCGGCACTTGCACAGAACCAGTACAAAAAGAGGCATGATTCAGTGGCAAAAGCCCTCCACTGGAGCCTGTGCAAGAAACATCAGCTACCTTGCAGTAATAAGTGGTACGAGCACCAACCTGAGGGAGTGATGAAAACGATCAGGCAAAGAGGGGGGGGTCCTCTGGGGACTATGGTATCAGAACGGATAGGGTGATACGTGCAAATAGACCAGACGTGACGTTGATTGACAAAGTCAAGAAGAAAGTATCACTCATTGATGTCGCAATACCATGGGACACCAGAGTTGAAGAGAAAGAGAGGGAAAAAATGGATAAGTATCAAGATCTGAAGAATAGAAATAAGAAGAATATGGGATATGCCAGTGGAAATCGTACCCATAATCATAGGAGCACTAGGCACGATCCCAAGATCCCTGAAAAAGGAATCTAGAAAAACTAGAGGCTGAAGTAGCTCCAGGTCTCATGCAGAAGAGTGTGATCCTAGAAACGGCACACATAGTAAGAAAAGTGATGGACTCCTAAGGAGGCAGGATGCAACCCGGAACCCCACACTATAAATACCACCCAGTCGAATTGGAGGACTGTGATAGAGCAAAAAAAAAAAAAAAAAAAAAAAATAATAATAATAATGAAGATTATTTTTATTATTATTATATTATTATTATTATTATTATTATTATTATTATTATTATTTTATTATATTATTATTATTATTATTATTATTATTTGATGACGATTACGTTGATACCAAATTTCATCAAAGTTACGTTAAAGTAATTTCCATTCAGAAAATTAAACCAAGCAGTACCTTTAATCCTTAACATACCATTCCCCAAAACTTAATATTTAGACTTGTGAATGTTGTGTAATTATATGACACTGTAATAAAATGGCGTTGGAGCCTGTATGAATCTTTCCAAAGATTTTGATTTACTTTTTATAATGTGCTCTGCTTCTATTAGTACATGAAATGGGACTTTTTGAAAATGCCAAAAGGTTCCTGAGTGAAAGGCCTTAAATGGTGAATATTAACTATTATTAACAGCCTGTGTAAAGGAAAACACAGGTGTTCCAACGTAATTATCAACTGCCAATTGGAATGTTGATAAATTACTCACTAACCAACTATTTGACAGAACGTAGTGTACCATAAACAGTAATTATAAAGAATGATTAACATCCAATACATAGAGAACTAAAAGATAATAATAAAAAAAAACAGCCAGGTATTCTTAGGGAATTATCACCAGCCAACTGGAATACTGATAAGTTGCTCATTTGCCAATTATTTAACCAAACCCAAAGTGCCCTAAACAGTAAATATTACTAATTTTTAACAGCCAATAAACAGAAAATAAAAAAGTGAATAAAAACAAAGCAGGTATTCCAGCGTAATTATTAACTGCCACTTGGAATACTGCTAGCTAAACCACTAACCAATAATTTAGATAAACGCAAAGTTTAAATAGTAAGTATTAACAATTATTAACAGCAATATGCCGAGCTATAGAAGAAAAAATAAAAGAAAAATGTATACCTAAGCTAATTATCGCCTCAGTTAAACCAGTAACCAATAATTTAAATAAAAGTATAGTCTTTAAATAGTAAATATTGACACTTATGAATAGCCATTATGGCAAGAAATAATAAGTGGCAATAAAAAAACGAACAAGGTATACCTACGTAATTATCACCTGCCAGTTGGAATACTGATAACTTACTAACTATTTAACTAAAGACAAATTCCTTTAGACGGTGAATGTTGACAATTATTAACAGCCAGTATGCCAGAAAAATCAAAATGCAAAATTAAAAACGAGCGAGATATACCCAGGTAATTACCACCTGCCAATATTCGGAGGGAAAATGATTTCTGAGAAACTGCAGCAGTTTGATTTCGTGGGTGGCGGTGCGAACCGATATACGCTGTTGGGATGGGTAGAGAGAGAGAGAGAGAGAGAGAGAGAGAGAGAGAGAGAGAGAGAGAGAATGTCTACGGCCAGTATATGACAAGAATTTGATTGCGCCTCCAGCGACAAATTAAGGAAAATTGTTACGTCACTTTTTATTCGAGTACCACCATCCTGCTGCATCGAACCGTTTAAAGGTGCAACACTCGAATAAAGAATGTTATCGACCCCTCCCCTTCCCCCCCACTTTCCCCTTTTTCCTTTTGCTTTCTCACTTCCTTTACCCTTTGCTTTCCTTTGCCTGGATTTGCTTTGCTTTTCTTTGCTTTGGTTCCTCGTTGTTGGATTAGTTCTCCACACCAGGAGATGGGAGTTGCTGGTATGGTTGTTTCTGCATTTTGGTTCCTTTGCAGGTTCGTATATATATATATATATATATATATATATATATATATATATATATATATATATATATATATATATATATATATATATATATATATATATATTAGCTGAAGCCACTGGGTAAGTTCAATGTGAAAGGACAGATTGCCAAGCACCACTTTCGTGTATTTTTTTAAACACATCTTCGTGCCCCAAGGACGCTTGTTGAAAGTACACGAAAGTACTAGGCACACACACACACACACCACACACACACACACACACACACACACACACATATATATATATATATATATATATATATATATATATATATATATATATATATATATATATATATATATAGTATATATATATAATATATATATATAAATACAATATATGCATATATATATATATATATATATATATATATATATATATATAAATACTATATATGCATATATATATATATATATATATATATATATATATATATATATATATATATATATATATATATTATATATATATGAGTCAATCTGCCTTATTATGAATACAGATGTAGAAACAGATCACAATAAATTTCAGAGACAGTACTGACGAACATACACACAACCGTTTGAGACTGCAGATCCACCCACAGGCAGGTGTCAAGGTAGGAGTAGCTTTTCAAAAATCATTTGGCTAAAATTTACAATAAATTCTCAAGGGATACTACCGTTTAGGGTACCGACCGTAGGAGACAACAAGTCCACACCTGACAGGTGTCAGGGAGGTGGGGTTGAACATCTCATTACCACTACTGCCCCCTTTACTGTGTTTACGATTATAATAATCCTATTTCCATATATCTTACAGCCTACCTTAAAATTTAAACAGTTTACAAATTTCTTTTGATATTAAATGATCAAGTTTATACATTCCTTGACTGATGTTCAACAATAATATGAACATCAGTCAAGGAATGTATAAACTTGATCCTTTAATATCAAAAGAAATTTGTAAACTGTTTAAATTTTAAGGTAGGCTGTAGAGATATATGGAAATAGGATTATTATATTTGTAAACACAGTAAAGGGGGCAGTAGTGGTAATGTGATGTTCAACCCCGCCTCCCTGACACCCGTCAGGTGTGGACTTGTTGTCTCCTACGGTCGGTACCCTAAACGGTAGTATCCCTTGAGAATTTATTGTAAATTTTATCCAAATGATTTTTGAAAGCCACTCCTACCTTGACACCTGCCTGTGGGTGGATCTGCAGTCTCAAACGGTTGTGTGTATGTTCGTCAGTACTGTCTCTGTAGTATATATACTTGTGAATTCTAATACTATGTATCAGTCCTTTGTCAATGGCTTGAAAATAAAGCCGAAACCGGTCAGAACCTACACTCTGTCTCTTATTTTTACCTGTGGATATGTGCGATATATATATATATATATGTGTGTGTGTGTGTGTGTGTGTGTGTGTGTGTGTGTATATACATACATGAATTTATATACATATACATACATGTTCGTATATATAAAATATGTTTATATATGTGTATATATGTAAATTTTAGGCCCAAATAATAACTCTTACCGAGCCACCTTTTGCTTCAAGCAAGAGAGATCTTGGCAAAAAGCACACAACAAAAACATTTAAATTTCTTGCTGTAAACTCTCACGCATGCGCGTGTTTACCTTTGCATAAACCCTGCGTCTGAAAAGTAAAATCCTCCCTAGAAAAGTTACGTCATCCAGCTGCTCTCGAAACTGAATTTTGATTTCCTCCCTCGTGAATATGCATTGCACCCTTCTTCTTCTTCCTCTTCCCCTTTTCCAGCAGTTGGAATAACTAAGACATTTTAATCCTCAAGCTGCTGCTGATGCTGCTGGTGCTGGTGCTGGGGGCTTCTCTCTCCGCTGCAAAATACAAACAAAGAGAAACACAGAGTTTTCCTTCCGTGAATGCAGATCGCTTTCCAGTTGGCAGGTTCTTGAGACAAATCCCTGGGAGGGAACAGAATGCGAGAAATATTTGTTTGGATAGGTTACCTGGAAGTAGATACGGGTTGCATGGGCTGGGCTGGAAGAAGAAGAAGAAGAAGGGGGAACATTTGTTTGGATAAGTTAAAAGGGAGAATTTGTTTCGAATAATAATCAATGATTATTATCAAGAGGAAGAAATTATTTGTTTGGATAGGTTGAAAGAGAGGAAAAAATTGCTTGGATAGGTTAAGGAGAAATATTTATTTGGATAAGTTAAAAGGGCGGAAATATTTACCTGGGTATGTTAAGGAGAAATATTTTGGATATGTTAAAAGGGAGGAAATATTTGCCTGGATAGGGTATGAAGAAATATTTGTTTGCAACGGTTAAAAGGAAGGAAATATTTGCTTGGATAGGTTATGGAGAAATATTTGTTTGGATAGATTAAAAGGGAGGAAATATTTGCTTGGATAGGTTAAGGAGAAATATTTGTTTGGATAGGTTGAAAGGGAGGAAATATTTGCCTGGATAAGTTATGGAGAAATATTTGTTTGGATAGATTAAAAGGGAGGAAAGATATGCTTGGATAGGTTAAGGAGAAATATTTGTTTGGATAGGTTAAAAGGGAGGAAATATTTGCCTGGATAAGTTATGGAGAAATATTTGTTTGGATAGATTAAAAGGGAGGAACGATATGCTTGGATAGGTTAAGGAGTAATATTTGTTTGGATAGGTTGAAAGGGAGGAAAGATTTGCCTGGATAGGTTATGGAGAAATATTTGTTTGGATAGATTAAAAGGGAGGAAATATTTGCTTGGATAGGTTAAGGAGAAATATTTGTTTGGATAGATTAAAAGGGAGGAAATATTTGCTCCGATAGGTTAAGGAGAAATATTTGTTTGGATAGATTAAAAGGGAGGAAAGATATGCCTGGATAGGTTAAGGAGAAATATTTGTTTGGATAGATTAAAAGGGAGGAAAGATATGCTTGGATAGGTTAAGGAGAAATATTTGTTTGGATAGGTTAAAAGGAAGAAGTATTTGTTTGGATATGTTAAAAAGGAGGAAATATTTGCTTGGATAGGTTAAGGAGAAAATTTTATTTTAGGTGGCTTAGGTTAAGCAGTAGAAAATACTTTTCTACAAAGGATATATTTTCATAGTTTGAAAGAAAGAAAATACTTACGCAAAGCCAGGATGGAAATGTATGTGGTTGAGTTATTCCAAAGGATTGATTTATATATATTTTGAGGGAAAAAAAGCTTGTTTATGAAATTTATGAAGAAAAAAGGCTTATTTATCTAGTTTACAAGAAAGAAAATGGTTCCACAGTCAATTCTCAAGATTTGGAGTGATCGTCCAAACGGGGTTTTCCCAGATATCATAGAGAAATGTAAAAATCCTTACAAAATAGATGTAATTTAGTTATTTTCCTGTTTAAAGTGACATTATCTGAATACAAACTGTTGTTGGAAATCGAATGCATCTCTCAGCAGATTCAGTAGACATGAAGCCTCATCGTAAGAGCTATTGAATATAAATGAAATGTTGTCATTCGACATTGTGTCAATAAAAACTCAATGTAATTTCGTTCCATTTTGGAATTCTATCATTAGAATGAGTCATAAAGCGAGATTGCTTCTTTGATTTGCTTGTCCCTTCGTGAAATTTGAAAATGCCCTGTATTTTTCGAACAATTCCAATAATTTTAGTTTTCTGTAAAAGAAAACTATTGCGATGACTATTTGTCTGTCCGTCCGCGCTTTTTCTGTCCGCCCTCAGATCATGCAACCTACTGAGGTTAGAGGGCTGGATATTGGTGTGTTGATCATCCACACTCAACTCATCAAACATACCAAATTGTAGCTCTCTAGCCTCAGTATTTGTTTAAAGATTTGATTTAAGGTTAAAGTTAGTATAATCGTGCACTGACCTCATGAAAGCTATATATTTATTATTCCAATTCTTCAGTCTCTTCGAGTGCTCCTGTGTAAAAAGATTTGTGCAGAAACCGTTGGAGAAAGGATGAATTTGCTTTATTTGTTCATTGATTGATTGTAAGTCATCTGGCTTGGCAAATACCAGGGTCACATCCCACCTCTCTGATAAGACTTGGATCTTCAAATGCAGATACATATTTTGTACAGGCAAGTCTAGAGATTCCATTAAGTTCCCAGGTATGTTGGTCAATTTATTGTAGGGTTATCTGGCGTCACAAGTGTCATGGCCACTGTCCCAGCTCTTGGAAAGTGGAAAAAGGGATGACTATAATCTCATAATTCGTGGATCCTCTATCACAAATACACATTTCCTGCAGACAAGTCTAGAGTCTCCGCAACGAAAATTCTTGAGTCAAACAGAGGAGACTCATTATGTTAATACTGTGGACTGGCTTTAATTCACTTTGGTAAGAGTGCTAATTTCTGGCAATTAGCATACTCATTAGATCTAATTAGCACACTCTACTTTCACATCCTAATCTGGAAGGGTTGGGAAACCTCCATCCAACTTCAGAAAAGTTTTTATTTTATTTTTCGCCTAGTAGTTTTTAATGGGAAAATTTGTCTTTTTTTTTATTTTGGCCTTTTTTCGAGAATGTAAATCTGAATGTTATTTTTCATTATATCCGAAGGATTTGTTTTTACCTCAACCATCGTAAGTTCCAGTCCCTTGATACATACATGTATACACACGCACACATTTTATGTGTGTATAATATTATAATTAATATATAATATATATATTATATTTATTATTATTATATATATATATATATATTATACTTATTATTATAATATATTATATAATATATATATATAATATATAATATATATATATATATATATATCTATATATACACACATATATATAATATATATATATATATTCTATATATATATATATATATATATATATATATATATATATATATATATATTATATATATATACACTATATATATATATATATATATAATATATATATATATATATATATATATATATATATATGTTTATATGTAGATATATATATATAATATATATCTATATATATATATATATATATATATATATATATATATATATATATATGTATAATATATATTATATACACAACACACACACACACACACACACACACACACACATACACACACACACACATATATATATATATATATATATATATATATATATATATATATATATATATATATATATACATATTTATATAAATATACATACATACACACACACACACACACTATATATATTATATATATATATATATATATATATATATATATATATATATATATATATATATATATCCTATAATACCACTTATATACTAGGTAGGATTCAGTTAATTACAACTGAAATTAAAATTACAATTTTTTACTTAATTTTCCATTGATTAACTGTTCCAAATTATCTTCGTTAAACTGAAATTTTTGTTTTATAAAAAAAAACTGCATTAAGCTATGAAAAACATCAGCTAAAACGGGCTTCCCGTGGATTAGAATCTGAATAAAAGAGCATGAAAACCTATTCACGTGTTTTTTAATCCAGTTTGCTTTCGCGTTTAAAGAGAAAAAACCGCCTCTTTGAATCCGACGTTGTTTTCAATGCCTAAGTCGTGGCGTGTTTTTTTTTTCTTAATCTCTTAAGCCTTTGCCATGTTATTCAACTTCGTCGATTCATAATGTGGAGATTATGACGGAATTCTGACGACTTTTATTAACTTGATAATGAGGAATGCTATCACAGCTTTGACAAGTGGTTTTCCAGGGCCAGTTATGACAATGAGCTTTCATAAACAAGAGCACGTGCTGGCTGGCATAAGGCCAGCTTGATATTAAGTTTCAACAACTAATTGAAAGAGGCAGTTGTGATGTCTTCATGTTTACTTGCACTATTCCTGACAGTTTCTCCTCTCTCTCTCTCTCTCTCTCTCTCTCTCTCTCTCTCTCTCTCTCTCTCTCTCTCATTTTCTAGTGGCACCCTGTTAAGAGGCACTACTTTTCCAGTGGCACCTTGTGAATTAACCACTTTTCCAGTGGCACCTTGTAAATTAACCATTTTTCCAGTGGCACCTTGTGAATTAACCACTTTTCCAGTTGCACCTTGTAAGTTAACTTCTTTTCCAGAGGCACTTTTAAAAGAGGCACTACTTTTCCATTGGCACCTCATAAAGTGTCACTACTTTTCCGCACTAGCCCTCCCATTTCTGTTTACCACAACAGAACCCCAAGCGAGGCCGAATCTTAATCAACAGAGCTAAAACGAACTTGTCACATTATTCACTGCCTGAGTCCTTGGAATTTCTAAATAAATTTTCCCTAATTGGTGGAGTTTCAGACTTTGTAGTTAAGTTGACTAATAAGGGGAGGGAGTTTCTGGAATAATTACTGGGATTAACTGACTGAGAATTATCTAATTGTTTTTTTTTCATCTAATAGAGGAATCAGTTTCCCAAGTCACACTTTGGATGTTATGGGCAGCGAAGGTATTTGGAAAGTGTTCATTAATAATAAATAATAATAATAATAAATAATAATAATAAGAATAATAATAATAATAATAATAAATAATAATAATAATAATAATAATAATAATAATAATGACGTATTGCTTATTCTTTTTGCCAAAAAACCAAAAAATTTCAAATTGTTTTTAGATAATCTGGGTGCGAGAAAAGGACGTATAAATAATAATAATAATAATAATAATAATAATAATAATAATAATAATAATAATAATAATAATAATAATAATTAATAATAATAATATTTTTTTTTTTTTTTTTTTTTTTTGCTCTATCACAGTCCTCCAATTCGACTGGGTGGTATTTATAGTGTGGGGATGCAACCCGGAACCCCACACTATAAATACCACCCAGTCGAATTGGAGGACTGTGATAGAGCGAAAAAAAAAAATAATAATAATAATAATGACGTATTGCTTATCTTTTTTATGTCAAAAAAGTTTCAAATTGTTTTCAAATAATCTGGAAGCAAGAAAAGGACGTATAAAAAAAAATACATCAGTATGAATATGCACAGACAAAAATTCTTAAAAAATACAGGGCACAGAAGGCCAAAATTAGTTATCCGTTATCGAAATATCGGTTCAGGTTGATAAACAGAATCAACATTAAGGTCTGTACAAAACATTTCGAATAAAGTATAACATAAAATAACTCCACATGTAAATAATACATGTCAGTTTTATTTTTATGGGATAATATGTCTTTACATACATATTCCGTTATACATATATAAGTGTATGATAATTATATATTATATATATATTATATTATATATATATATATATATATATATATATATATATATATATATATATATATGTATATATAATATATAAATATATATAAGAAACATTAAGATATATCAGCATAGAATAATTATATAGATATATATACACATTTTATATATTACTGTCTGGCTTAATAATGGATTCAGTGAGAGCAGTAACCAACTAGGCAGTTCGGGATTCCGACTATCGAAGGAACATCACTCAGCAGGAACCGTTGTGATAGACTGTCTGATTAATTTGAGACAAAAGGCTTAGTTTAATAACCGTTGGATAATACCTAGATAATAGGATATTCTCTCTCTCTCTCTCTCTCTCTCTCTCTCTCTCTCTCTCTCTCTCTCTCTCTCTCTCTCCAATAGGTTGATCATAGTCTTAAATGCGGAATGTGAATTGGTTTGCGATGCCGTAACAAAAATTCAAATGATAGTTTCTTAAAGAGAGAGAGAGAGAGAGAGAGAGAGAGAGAGAGAGAGAGAGAGAGAGAGAGAGAGAGTTAAGGTTAAATGCCCATAATCGTATTTCTTTTGGAAAGAATCTTTGCTATTTTTTCTTCAAGCGGAAATTATTGTACTTCTCAAATTATTGGCATGTATAAACACACACACACATAAGAGTGCGTGTGTGTGTGTGTGTAATATTTGTCCTTCACGTATTCCTCTTTCCTCGGTAAACACGGTACAGCTTTATTCTGTCAATAAGTGTTGACATAGCGAAACAATGGATGACTTGTTTACGTGGAAGGGGACGTAGGTCATTTGTATTCACCCGCTTTATTAGAATATTGCTAATTTTGCATTATTCGCCAAATCTGTTTCTTGGTAGGGTCTATGTATATGTTGACCTTTCATTTAATACTTGAACTGTCTCTGATTTTTTTCTGCTCATTTTCTAAACGGTTTTATTAGTTTAGTCTCTGCCAGTCGAATTGTTATCAATGGCAATGATTTTATTGGTTTTATTAATGTCCTTGGCAACTGCTCCTTCTCCTCATACATAATTCCCGGAAGGAAAGTGTAAACAGAGCCTTTACGTCAATTAAAACCTTGAGCAAAGCAATTACGAGCGTATTAGAGATAATAACAATCGTTCAAATTCTGCTTTCTGTGTATGTATGTGTGTCTGTGTGTTTACGATTTCGATTTCTATCGCGAGATGTTATACGTAATCCCTTTGGTTGCTGTTTGTGTAAGGCCCTGGATGTGGAATCTTTGTTTGTGTGGTATTGCAGAAATGTGAGGAGAGGTTTAGATGTAGAATACCCGTCCTTCAGTTCCTGGAAGGATACAGTAACACGCATTTCATTATTATTATTATGATAATTATTCAGGAGTTTCCGACACATATTTATGACATATCTGCAACAAGTTTCATACACATTGTGACAAGTTTTATGACATGTATGCAACAATTTTCATACACTTTGGGATATGTTTTTGACAAGTGTCATACATTTTGTGACTGTCACTCATACACTTTGGGATATGTTTTTGACAAGTGTCATACATTTTGTGATTGTTTGTGACAAGTTTCTGACACATGTTTATGACATGTATGCAAGAAGTTTCATAGACTTTGTGACATGTTTTATGACGTGTATGCAACAAGTTTCATACACTTTGTGACAAGTTTTATGACATGTATGCAACAAGTTTCATACACTTTGGGATATGTTTTAGGACATGTATGCAACAAGTTTCATACACTTTGTGACAAGTTTATGAGTTGTATGCAACAAGTTTCATGCGCTTTGTGACATCTTTTATGACATTTATTCAATAAGTTTCATACATTTTGTATGCAACAACTTTCATACACTGTGCCATGTTTTTAATATATGTGCACTAAGTTTCATACACTTTGGGACATATTTGTGACAAGTTTCCAATAAATTTATGACACGTATGCAACAACTTTCATACACTTTGTGACATGTTTTTGACGAGTTTCCCATATGTTTATAACATGTATGCAACAAGTTTTATTAACGTTATAAAAAGTTTTTGACAAGCTTCTGATAAGTTTATAACATGTATGCAACAAGTTTTATTAACGTTATAAAAAGTTTTTGACAAGTTTCTGATAAGTTAATAACTTGTATGCAACAAGTTTCCAACACATTTACTACATGTATGCAACAAGTTTTCAACACATTTACGACACTCTGCACAAGTTGGAACGTCCTGGAATTAGCTGACGTATCCAGTGGAAGACAGCTTCCACGAGAACAGCGTATTACACGGAATCGAGTCAACAAAGAGAAGGCTCCCAAATTAAAGTAAACAAGAGAGGGCCGGCCGGGCTCTCGGAAGCTAACCTATCGTAAATGGATTTGTAAATAGGTAGAGGAAAATTAATTCGGAGGAAATTGCGCTCAAACATTTCGTCTACTACAGGTTTGTCGATCTGACGTGAGTTGGCGGTATGATCCAACAACGTCATTGCTTACTTCTGTGAGCTGATTCAAACTTGGTCGTTTGTAGAATTCAAAAGGAGAGTGAGGTTATTATATATATATATATAATATATATATATATATATATATATATATATATATATATATATATATATATATATATATATATATAATAAAGGAGCCCATAAAAAGCCAAAATATAGAGAAAATACCATATTTCAGAGACTGCTGTTCTCTTTCCTTTTCTGTAACTTTTATTTTCCCCCCATTCATCTACCTTTTATTAGATAGAATTCTGTTGTAACAGAAATTTTACCATCATATATATATATATATATATATATATATATATATATATATATATATATATATATATATATATATATATACATATATGTTTGTGTCTCTTGTCTTCCTGTATTGCTATACGTGGCCATGTAATAATAATATTCCCTATAATGGAAAGGTAACGTAGCGTAAAATCCCGCGATGCAAGATGAATGCATTAATTTTACCCCATATGGGTTCCCTGGTCCTTCCAAAACAAATCTGGCAATATTCTACCGGCCCGAACACGAGCATAGGCGTGGAATTAGTCTCTACGTGAAACGAGATACTTTTCGTCGTTCTTCAAAAAGTAATGAATTGCCTACCCGGTTTAATTCCAGATATGTCGTAGATATGATAATTTAATGAAAAACAATAATTAATAATTGTTTAATCCTCATTGCAATGGGCGTTGATAATTAAATTTGGAATGACTAGTTGTAGAAGGCTTAGACTCTGTAAAAGAATATTGTTTATCAACAATTGTTCGTTGCTCTAGCAATTATAAAGACAAACACACTCAAGTAATTCTATTCAGTTAATGGAAGCTACATGCCAGGAGAGAGAGAGAGAGAGAGAGGGAGGGGGGGGGGTAATAGTAGAAATATATAACAAAAGACAATGTTTTTAATGTAGAATAAATACTAGCTCCAGAATTCTGTCGAGAGAGAGAGAGAGAGAGAGAGAGAGAGAGAGAGAGATACTATACTTCCTATACAAGGGAATGAAAGTCGGATATTCCGGGCTGAAAATGGAAGGAAAAAAAGAATAATAATAATCAAGTTGACCACTCTCGTCTCTTTACAGAAACCATCTCTCTCTCTCTCTCTCTCTCTCTCTCTCTCTCTCTCTCTCTCTCTCTCTCTCTCTCTCTCTCTAATTTTGGAACTGTTATGTGATTTATTACACTGTAAAAAAATAGAACAGTCTTTTGTTTAAATTTTTAATTTAAGTCTCTCTCTCTCTCTCTCTCTCTCTCTCTCTCTCTCTCTCTCTCTCTCTCTCTCTCTCTACCCAGATTTGAACAATGATGAGAAAGAGGAAAATATAGACAAGAAAGACAAAGTCTGCAGCCTTTTGAAAAGAGGCAATTGCAGATTCGGAGAAAGATGTTACTACAAACATCCTAAGGTATGTCACAACTATGAAATATATGGTAAATGTGCATACCTAGACGGCTATGAGGATGATTGCAGAGATCTACATCCAAAAATATGCAAAAACCTAAAAGAATGAAAAGGATGTAAGTTCGACAAAAAATGTAAATATATGCACCCTGTAGCCATGAATCAAAATCAAATAAATAATCAATCAAATAATAAAATCCAAAATAAGAAAGAAACAAATAAATAAAGAGAGGAAAAAAAGAATATCAGGATGGGAAAGAAAAAAACCAAGCCATCACCGCGATATGGTGTGTCACCAAAATATTTCCAACCATCAGCTCCAAGATACAACTCAAGAGATAAGAACTGTATTTATGATGCAAGAGGATATTGCAGATACGGAGAAAATTGCAGATTCAGACACAAAATGAATAATTATGATGAAGGAAGATCAAATATTATGGAAAAGTTGGATTTCTGGAAATGAAGAAAAGAACAACATACCAGAACAGGAAAGAGACAGGGGAAAATCCTTATTATTACCCATATTAAATGAAGGAGAAAGCACGCAAACCATCATAGTGATGAATGCGCAGGGTTTAGTTACGAGTAACTCAAAAAGAAAAATAGAGTACTTAGAAGAACTAACCCAAATTGAAAAGAAAATAGATATAATGAATATAAGTGAAACCTGGTATTCCCAAGAGACTGGGAATGATAATCAAATAAAAGGGTTCCAAACTTATAGATCAGATAGAAAAAATAGGAATCAAGGGGGAACCGCAATATATGGGAAAGACAAAAAACAAGGAAAAATATATGAGAAATATAGTAACTCTGAAAAATTAATGAACATAGTAATATATAGACCCCCTAATACTAAAGAGTTTGACATAATAATAGAAAAATTGGATGATATATGTAGAAATCACAAGGAATGGACTATTCTCCTATCTGGAGACTTTAACTTTCCTTTCGTAGACTGGAAACAACGAATAGGTGATTGTGGTTGTATTTATATATATATAAAAAGAGAGCAATAGTAGTGCAGAAGATAAGAGGCAATTCGAAAAGCTATTAGATATGCTACTAGAATACAACATTCAACAAATAAATCACCTGCCAACAAGAAAGGAAAATACTTTAGACCTAGTATTTGTGAACGAGGTGAATTATGTTAAAGAAATAATAGTTTATAATGTGAGTATTTCAGACCATAATGTCATAGAATTAACAGTCCATTTCAAAGCAAGTGAAACCAGAGATAAGCAAGAAATGAAAAAGTGGGAAGGATATGGAAAATACAACTTCTACAGTAAAAATATAAAATGGTCAGAAATAAATGAAGAATTAAACAAAGATTGGGATAACATTTTCGTAAGTGATGACATAAAGGTAAATACGGAGATACTATATAAAATATTAGAGAAAATAGTGGAAAAATATATACCGAAGAAGAAAAGTATACATCAATCATGCATACCAAGAGACAGAAGGATCTTGTTCCAGAAAATCAGAAAGTGGAAAAAAGGTCTTGCAAAAGAAAAAAATGCATGGAAAGTTATAGAACTAAAAAGTAAGATAGAAAATGCAGAACAAAAGATTATACAATCAAAAGAAAATGAAAAACGGGACTTGGAAGGAAAAACCCAAGTAAATATCAAGCAAAACCCCAAACTATTATACTCATACGCGAAAAAGATGAATAAAAGAAGAATAGAAATAGGCCCTCTAAGAATTGAGGGGAGATTAACGAGTGAAAAAAAGGAAATATGCAACATATTGGCAGAACGATATAAGAGAGAATTCACCCCTAGAATTGATAATGAAGATAATGATACAGAAGTAAGGGACGAAAATAGTGAATATTTATCTGACATAGATATTAATGAAGCTGATATTGTGCAGGCTATTAATGAAATTAAAAATGGAGCTGCTACAGGTCCTGATGGTGTTCCTGCTATTTTGTTACAAAAAGTAGTTCATTCTATCGCAAAGCCACTTGCAATATTATTAAGACAAAGTGTAGATACAGGCAAGATTTATGATGAGCACAAATTAGCATTTATTACCCCTACTTTCAAAAGTGGATCAAGACTAGAGGTAAGTAATTATAGGCCTGTGAGTCTAACATCACATATTATGAAAGTGTATGAAAGGGTAATGAAGAAAAATATTATGAAACATTTAATAAAAAATAATTTGTTTAATATAGGACAACATGGTTTCGTACCCGGAAAAAGTACACAAACCCAACTGTTAGTCCACCGTGAGAACATATACAAAAATATGAAAAGCGGAAATGAAACAGATGTG
>NC_061097.1:42612525-42632525 GCF_015104395.2 Macrobrachium nipponense
ATATATATATATATATATATATATATATATGTTATGAACTCTTAGAGATGGTAATGAGTTCAGAGGTTCTTTAATCCACTTCTAAAGTCCCTACCACTATGATAATGAGTAGGACTCATAACCAGAACATCAACAATCCAAAGTATTTCCTCAAAGAGAAGAATACAGAGACTAAACATATACTTAATTATTTATTACAACAAAAAGGCCTTATCATTACAAAGAAATCCCTTGAAAGCTGTCTTTAGGGAAGAAAAAGAAAAAACAAAACTCACTATTACAAAAATCCAAAAATACATTCGCCTAGCTAACTATCATACTAAAGTAAAAGAAAAAGTTAATAGGGGGAGATAGAAAACACAGATGCACTGGTCGTTATGATAGTAAGAGACAAAGTAAGAAAAATAGCCTTAAACCTAATCAAACCACACATTCGAATGAGCATGCATTAGGACTATGAAATATAATTATCTTGTAGTTAAGAAAAATTAACTATCACTTCACTAATCCAATGATTCATAGTAAGTCGTCTCTTTAATATTAGCGCGAAGTCTCGTCTTCAACGGTTAACTCCAGTAGTGTCACTAAGGATGAAACACCCAACTCAGGTCGTCTATAAGAGAGAATATTTATGGTAAATACACACACAGGGTCTGGGATCTTACCCTCTTCTTCGACCCTGGGAGGCCTCTTTACGACTCCAGAGGTTCAGCTAACTGAGGGCAAGGGCAAATGACGGGCGAGGTTCGCCTCCAAAAGTACGTCAAGCAAGTAAGGGCATCACAACCCCGAAGTATACGTCTTGTAAAGGAAGAGCGTCACACGATTTCTTCACACAGACCGCAGAGACGTCCACAAAAAGTACTGTTTGTAGGGGGATGAAAAGGAACACCTCCAAGATGCCAATAGCTTCACAAAGTCGAGGACGTCTTCAGAACATCCGAGTAATTTACCACAAGCCGTCAGGAAAAATATAGGAGCTGGTAACCTCTCTACAGGGAGCCGTTAATGGAATTAATATATTTGATAAATTTTTATATTGTAGTTATGCTTTTGACCTCACACATTAGAGTAAATTTCTGTTTGTTTTTGTCCAGTTATTTATATATGTCGTTTGAAGGTGGACTTTTGGGTTCTTTTTACCTCCCCCCTCTAAGGGAGTTTATAGTTTTAATTGGTAATTAAACCCTTGTAAACGTTTTTCTTTTCATTGGTTGACGGTGCTTCGACTGTTTGTTTTTTGACCCATTTTTGTTTTCATCTCCGTTCTGATATGGGAACTTGCGGAGTGATGAAGAGTTAGTTAACGGCTCCCTGTAGAGAGGTTTACCAGCTCCTATATTTTTCCTGAGGCGGTTGTGGTAAATTACTCGGATGTTCTGAAGACTCCCTCGACTTTGTGAAGCTATTGGCATCTTGAGTGTCCTTTTCATCCCCCTACAAACAGTACTTTTTGTGGACGTCTCTGCGGTCTGTGTGAAGAAATCGTGTGACGCTCTTTCCTTTACAAGACGTATACTTCGGGGTTGTGATGCCCTTACTTGCTTGACGTACTTTTGGAGGCGAACCTCGCCCGTCATTTGCCCTTGCCCTCAGTTAGCTGAACCTCTGGAGTCGTAAAGAGGCCTCCCAGGGTCGAAGAAGAGGGTAAGATCCCAGACCCTGTGTGTATTTACCATAAATATTCTCTCTTATAGACGACCTGAGTTGGGTGTTTCATCCTTAGTGACACTACTGGAGTTAACCGTTGAAGACGAGACTTCGCGCTAATATTAAAGAGACGACTTACTATGAATCATCGGATTAGTGAAGTGATAGTTAATTTTTCTTAACTACAAGATAATTATATTTCATAGTCCTAATGCATGCTCATTCGAATGTGTGGTTTGATTAGGTTTAAGGCTATTTTTCTTACTTTGTCTCTTACTATCATAACGACCAGTGCATCTGTGTTTTCTATCTCCCCCTATTAACTTTTTCTTTTACTTTAGTATGATAGTTAGCTAGGCGAATGTATTTTTGGATTTTTGTAATAGTGAGTTTTGTTTTTTCTTTTTCTTCCCTAAAGTACAGCTTTCAAGGGATTTCTTTGTAATGATAAGGCCTTTTTGTTGTAATAAATAATTAAGTATATGTTTAGTCTGTATTCTTCTCTTTGGATTGTTGATGTTCTGGTTATGAGTCATACTCATTATCATAGTGGTAGGAACTTTAGAAGTGGATTAAAGAACCTCTGAACTCATTACCATCTCTAAGAGTTCATAACAATATATGTATATATGTATATATATATATATATATATATAGTATATATATATATATATATATATATATAGGTATATATATATATATATATATATATATATATATATATATATATATATATATATATATATATAGGTATATATATATATATATGTATGTATGTATGTATGTATATATATATATATATATATATATATATATATATATATATATATATATATATATGTATGTAGTATGTATGTATGTATGATGTATGTATGTATGTATGTATATATAGATATTATATATATATATATAGTATATGATATATATATATATATGTATGTATGTATATATATATATATATATATATATATATATATATATATATATATATATATATGTATATATATATATATATATATATATATATATATATATATGATATATATATATATATATATATATAGTATATATATATATATATGTATATATATATATATATATATATATATATATATATATATATATTATATATATATATATATATACACATATGTATGTATATATATCTATATATATATATATATATATATATATATATATATATATATATCTTAAGAGAAAAGCAAATATGTTGGTGAATTATTAGAACTCAGCTTTCTTGGCTTAGAGACTAGAGAGAGCCTAGCGACAAGCACTAGATTCCTTGAAGGGTGCTGAAATGAAAGAACTGTTTGAACTGATGATCATGCAATGTAAGGCCGGTGACCCTTACAGCCTGGGTGAAGCTAGTGGTTGCTATGTCATTTTAAAGGCATGTCCGAATGTGTGCATGTGTCCAACCGCCTGAGATCGGAGAAAAAAGGGGACACTCTCCTTTTGATAGTGATAAGACACAGGACGGCTTTGGAGGTCTCGAGGTCAGAAAAGCCCATCGTAAAAGGTATGGTACCTTTAAAAGGACTTAGGAAAAGTTGCCTTTTAAAAAGAGAGAAGTGTAATGTGTATACATTTGTTTAACCTTTATTTATGTGTTGGGGAATGTAATAGGTATGTCTCTTTGTTTCAGATGGGTTCATGGCATTGTACAAGAGAATGGGATTCTCTAAAAGACCTGACTATTTAAATGTAGAAACTAATAGTTTGTGAGTTTTAGGGTTGATTACTTAGTCTAATTCAGGAGATTAGAATGACAGTTTACAGTCTTTTTATGGCTCAGACTTAGTTCTTAATATTGCGTCATTTAATCACTTTGTTCCATATCATGTTCAGCTAGTTTGGGAAATAAAAAGTATGTTTTTGTATCTATGAGGATTCATTAGCCCAGCTTATATCATTTGCAGAGAGATATAGGCAACTAAAGGTAAGAGGGTTGTGGCTTGTTTTATTTTTAATTTTAGCCAGTGCCGAATGGTCGAATATGCTCAGCAATATATATATATATATATATATATATATTATATATATATATATATATATATATATATATATATTATATTATATGTATGTATGTATGTATATATATTGCCGAGCATATTCGACCATTTGGCATATATATATATATATATATATATATATATATATATATATATATATATATATTATATATATATATATATATATATATATATATATATATATATATATATATATATATATATATATATATATATATATATATATATATATATATATATATACATATATATATATATATATATATATATATATATATATATATATATATATATATATTGCCGAGCATATCGACCTTTCGGCACTGGCTAAAATTAAAAATAAAACAAGCCACAACCCTCTTACCTTTAGTTGCTGACTATCTCTCTGCAAATGATATAAGCTGGGCTAATGAATCCTCGTAGATACAAAAACATACTTTTTATTTCCCAAACTAGCTGAACATGATATGGAACAAAGTGATTAAATAACGTAATATTAAGAACTAAGTCTGACCCATAAAAAGACTGTAAACTGTCATTCTACTCTCCTGAATTAGACTAAGTAATCACCCCTAAAACTCACAAACTATTAGTTTCTACATTTAAATAGTCAAGTCTTTTAGGGAATCCCATTCTCTTGTACAATGCCATATATATATATATATATATATATATATATATATATATATATATATATATATAGATATATTGGGGGTTTGGTTCATATTCCCGAATCTTAAAATCCTGAATGTCAAAATCCCGAAACTTAAAATCCTGAATGTATCAAAATCCTGAATTATCAGAATCCCGAAAGATCTGAATCCCGAAAACTATAGCCATTCACCATTCCTTAAGTTTTTTTTTCTCTCTCTTTTTTTTATTCTTTCTTTCTTTTCTCTCTCTTTTTCTTCTCTCTCTCTCTTTTGTGTAATTCCCTATCTATCTAAGGTGATTTACAGTATTATTTTATAATTTCAATTACATACCCCTTACACACCCTGTACAATTTACTTAGTATTTGTTATTCGTTTCTATCTTCTTATTCAGTATTTTACTGAATATGGCTTTATTTTATTTTAGTTTTTTGTAGGCCATTGCCAGCTCTCTCACTCTCTTTTCATATATTCGTTTGTCTGAAATTATCAGTAATTGTCCCATATGCAAGGAAACCAGGGATTTGTCCGACATCATTAAAGGATTAACTTTGTGGGGAAACTTAATACAAAAAAGAAAAAGAAGAAATACCTTTATATCAAGACCTTTACAAAACAGTATTTGAATCATTGAGAATACATTAAAACATTTAAAACTAGAATATGGAAATATTTTAAAATGAAAGATTATGAGCAATAGCCGGAAGATAGTTCATAAGATCTGGTCGGTTTTCACGATCGTTAACTATATTTTGTATCCTTCCTTCACGACGGATAACACATTTTTTTCTTTTTGGACAAGACTCGCCTCGCAGAATGCGTTCACATTCATTCATTACGTGCTGCTGCTCTTTTTGAAACTCACCAATTATGCGATAAACACCGACATGCGCATTGCCTACTAAATTTTCCCATCGCCTGTGCCATGCTTCGACATTGTTCTGGGTACGAGGAAATCCACTTGGAAGCTTCATACGAGACCACAAATTTGGTGGAAACAATGGAGGCGATCGAACAGCTACACCGTTGTGCAGATATTTTCTTATTCTGCCATGCACATAATTAGTTTCAAACCAATCGACAACTTCATGAGCTTCATCAGGCAGATGCAGTTTCAGTTCATCGAAAGCTCCTGGTATTTCAGCAGATGGAAGGAATGCTGATGCAAACAAATGACGTAGTTTTAGACTGAAATTTTCGTCGTACCATATCTATAGCCAATCCACTTGACTGAAGTCTGCGCCAAATGCACTGGCCAAAGTGGAAAAAACAAACTTTATTGGTAACCGCTTCAAATTCACTTTTTGTGGCTTTGATTACACTTAACTCTTGATCTGTCATTACGATTCGAGGGTTTAAACACAATCCATTCTCGTCTGCAAAGTCTACCAAATCTTCAAATAACCGTTTATAAAGTGACTCACTTTTTCCTGCCATTAGAATATATGCTAGCGGATATGTTCTAGAGGTATCTGAGCAAACAGGGGCATGAATTGTGTAAAGTTGATAAAAAATTGTGGGGACAGTTTTGAAGGTTCCGTCCATGATCCACATTGAAGCATGTGCTAGTTTCTCTACACTAGCTTTAGTGGTAAACATTAGAAGTCTCTCTCCTTCTAGAGTCGAATCCTTCACTAAAAATAACCCAGCATTTAATGTTTTTTGCAGCACCAGAGGAACTTCTATATCAATAATAGTCTTTGGTTCTGGAAGATGATGAGCTTGCCGAATTCTTTTAATCTTTTGACGAAGTGCATTTTTTGATGGCAAACATGGAGCAATTTCCGGGTTAGCAGTGGTTGTACACGATTGTATAATCTGACATGGGTCATCTTTTGTGTTTTTGGCTTGGTGTTTTACTTCACCTATGATCTTCGAAACGTTCGCTGCACTTGCATTGGGTGAATGATTGTTGGTCTACAGTTTTTTTAAGAATATGTTGTCCATTTGAAAATATGGTTATTTATCGGCCTTTGCAATTAAGCAGGTTCCTACTTTCACAACACCAGTAGTATCTATTGTTTGAACTTTTCTCTTTCACCATCAAATAGCCATGTGCATTTAACTTATTAAAACCTTTTTGCGAAGGAACAATTTCACAGATCTCTTCCATTGTTGTTATGGGCTTTACGCTTTTAGTATTTTGTAGAACACAATGGATAAGTGACTTTATGATAACACAGGAACAGACTAAACTAAAAGACTTCGTTACAAGAAGCCTAAAATGGTAATTGCCCCAAGCTCGTACAAGAGAGGGAGAGAGAGATGGTTAAGACAAATGGATAATTTACTGGGATTATGATAATTAGGGATTTTAAGATTCGGGATTTTGATAATTCAGGATTTAATTCATTCGGACTTTAAGCTTCGGGATTTTGATCGGAACCCATAATATATATTATATATATATATATATAAATATATATATATATATATATATATATATATATATATATAATATATATATATATATATATATATATCTATATATATATAATATATAAAATATATATGTATATATATATATGTATATATATATGTGTGTGTGTGTGTGTAAATAAAATATATATTTTTATATATATATATATAATATATAAATATATATATATATATATATATATATAGTATATATATATATATATATATATATATATGTATATATATATGTGTGTGTGTGTGTGTAATAAATATATATATATATATATATATATATATATATATATATATATATATATATATATATATATATATATATAATCATATAAATATAATTATATATATAGATACATATATATACTATATATAAGTATAATATATATAATTATATATATATATCTATATATATAAATATATATATATATATATATATATATATATAATATATATATTATATATATATATTGTATATATATATATTATAGTATATATATATATATATATATATAATATATATATATATATATATATATATATATATATATATATTTATATATATATATATATATATATATAGATAAAATATTATTATATATATATATAGTATATATATAGATATATATTGTGAGATATATATATCTATAGATATCTATCTATCTATCTATCTATATAATATATATATATATATATATATATATCTATATATATATATAATATATATATATATATACATGCACACACACACATCTTGAATTTTAACCCTCGCAATCCTAAATGTCCTTTATCTTAAAGGGATGTCACTACATAATTTATTTTGCCAAATAAATTGTCAGTGATAAAAGTTAATAAGAGAGAAGTTTTTTATATATATTACATTATATTGTGAAGCAATTTCTAAAACATTTGGCCTGTTTTTTTTTTAACATAAACGCTTCATTAAACTCTCTAAGTTACTTTCCATTATATTATTCTCGAAAAATAAAGAGCGGTAGTAAATACCACCTGGTTACACGGGAATTCTTTTATGCTTAAACTGTGGAACGTAAATAATAATTTTTCACTTTGGGGGGGAGGCGGGGAAGGCGGGGTAGGGGGAGAGGCAATTTAAAACGAAGCATCGCACGTCTTTAAAAGACCTCACTTGGCGCACTGTAGGTTTTTTTTTTTTTAACTTTATCTCCATTCTAGTTTCCTTTCTGCAGGCTTGCTGTCCAACCTTTGTGATTGTTACTTATTAGTTTAAATGTGGGGGATTTTCTCCTAATTCCACTTTTAGTTCCTTGTGTCTCATCTCCTTTGCACTGCCTCAGAACTGTGTCCAAAAACTCAACAGGGAAGGAACCTTTACGGAATACAATCAATAAATGACTTGTTTTTCAGATTTGACAATAATGCCTTAGCACTAGAAAGATTGACGTATATAAATTACTGTTTAATAAAGCGCTTTTAGTTGAAAAAAAGCACAAATGTTTTAGAAGGTTGCTTCACAATATTATATAATATATAAAAACTTCTCTCTTATTAACTTTTATTATCAGTGACAAATTATTTGGCAAAATAAATTAGTGAAATCTTGAGTTTATATAGTTGAAACTAATGGTGTGTTGTGCTTAAATGCAATATAGGACTGGAGTTGGACCACAGTAATTTATATATGTCAGTCTTTCTAGTGCGAACACATTATTTGTTTCCTGTATTGTATATGTTTATATTATCATTGTATCCTGTTCGCTGTGGTCAATAAACCTATCTGTCTACCTATCTATCTCGGTTTCAGTGGTCCTTTGTTCCTCTCAGTGTTGGACTGTGGAACACGTAATACAGTTCTCCTTTTATTTCTTATTATTTACATTCATCTTGATCTTTTTATCAATTTATTCTTTTTTATCAATTTGTTAGTTTATTTTTTGTCGTGCAGTTGGGGCCTTCATGATTTCAGGAGAAGATGCAGTGTGTCGCTACCACAGTACAGTTCTCCTTTTATTTTTAATTATTTAATTTCATTTTTATCTTATGATATATCGTTTTGTTAGTTTATTTTTCCTTTCGTAATAAGCGATCTCTTCTTTCTGTATTTCATATTACATCCAGTTACGTCTTTCTAATAAACGCCTTAATATTCTTTGGACACTTGAGTTTGGAGTCGATGGCCCCTGTGGTGGGCTTGTTCCCTCTTCTGAATAATAATAATAATAATAATAATAATAATAATAATAATAATAATAATAATAATAATAATAATAATAGTAATAATAATAATAATAATACTGAAAGAAAAATCCTGCCAAAAGTCTTTTGGCAAGATTTTTCTGTCATAATTTGAGGGAGAGCAATTGCCCAAGTTTGCCAATAATAATAATAATAATAATAATAATAATAATAATAATAATAATAATAATAATAATAATAATAATAATAATAATAATAATAATAATAATAATAATAATGAATATCTGAAAACCAGTGAAGACGAGTGGCTAAAGAGTGCATGGGAAGAAGGACTAATAAAAGTAGACGAAGACCCAGAAATATACAAAGACAAGAGAATGACAGACAGAACAGAGGACTGGCACAACAAACCAATGCACGGACAATACATGAGACAGACTAAAGAACTAGCCAGGGATGACACATGGCAATGGCTACAGAGGGGGGAGCTAAAGAAGGAAACTGAAGGAATGATAACAGCGGCACAAGATCAGGCCCTAAGAACCAGATATGTTCAAAGAACGATAGACGGAAATAACATCTCTCCCATATGAAGGAAGTGCAATACAAAAAATGAGACCATAAACCACATAGCAAGCGAATGCCCGGCACTTGCACAGAACCAGTACGAAAAGAGCCATGATTCAGTGGCAAAAGCCCTCCACTGGAGCCTGTGCAAGAAACATCAGCTACCTTGCAGTAATAAGTGTTACGAGCACCAACCTGAGGGAGTGATAGAAAACGATCAGGCAAAGATCCTCTGGGACTATGGTATCAGAACGGATAGGGTGATACGTGCAAATAGACCAGACGTGACGTTGATTGACAAAGTCAAGAAGAAAGTATCACTCATTGATGTCGCAATACCATGGGACACAGAGTTGAAGAGGAGAGAGGGAAAAAATGGATAAGTATCAAGATCTGAAAATAGAAATAAGAAGGATATGGGATATGCCAGTGGAAATCGTACCCATAATCATAGGAGCACTAGGCACGATCCCAAGATCCCTGAAAAGGAATCTAGAAAAACTAGACGCTGAAGTAGCTCCAGAGTGTGATCCTAGAAACGGCGCACATAGTAAGAAAAGTGATGGACTCCTAAGGAGGCAGGATGCAACCCGGAACCCCACACTATAAATACCACTCAGTCGAATTGGAGGACTGTGATAGAGCAAAAAAATAAAAAAAAAGATAAAAAAAAAATATTAATAATAAATGGCCGAAAATGCTCACCCAATACTCGGCTTGACAGCCTAAAAATTTCATAAAATTAATCGTGAATCATAGATCAAAGCAAAGGTGAAGAAGGAAATTAGTTCGAGAGAGAGAGAGAGAGAGAGAGAGAGAGAGAGAGAGAGAGAGAGAGAGAGAGAGAGAGAGATTGCTACCCTCGTTACTTATGACTAAGTTCAGGCGGATGAAACTTCGCCAACCGGTTCTGAACACGTGAACTATTATCGCCAGGGAATCATAAATATCCTTAGTAAGTAGCACGAGAGAGAGAGAGAGAGAGAGAGAGAGAGAGAGAGAGAGAGAGAGAGAGAGAGAGAGGCGAAGGATGGATAATATCTGCATTGCGGAACCAGCTATCTCAAGAAGGAAAAGGGTTTGAAAATGCCGACGAGACGGTTAGGAAAAGGATGCTAAAATGTCCATTACAGGTGGATTGTGGGAGGGGGGGGGGGGGGGGGGGGGGGGGGGGGGGGGGGGGGGGGGGGGAGAGGGTAAGGGTGGCCATTATCATGCGTAATGTTGCAATACCGATTCGGACCGAGCGGCTGAAATCCCTCTTTGCTGGGAAAGATGAATGCTTCAACCTGTGGCGATACTTCTTCGTATAACTTTATTTCTGCCGTTAGCAACTTGTGAGCCATTTAATAAAAAATTTATTTATTTCTCGGATTAGTGGCTTTAATCCCCTTTTTTTGTACTTATGAGCCATTTAATCATTCTATATTTAATTCTGGGGTTGGTGACATTAATCCCTTTTTTTGTGTTTTGGTATAACTGGTTAGACTGTGTATGGAATTTCTTTTCCCCCCCACTTATCACTTATTTCCTCGACAGATTCCAAGGCCTGCATTGGAGAGACTGTCGTGAAATGTTTTCTGTGCATTGCGATGTGGGTTACTAGGAGTTAACAAGGATTAGGATGTCTCAAAGACTTGTTAGTCCTTCCTATGAGGAGACATCGTGTGCTCACTTATCTGTAGGAGCAGGTTTTACTGTGCATTCACAGTGTCCTCCTAATGATTTTGTCTAGCTTTCTTTTAAACTCTTCCACATTGTTATATATGTATATTATATATATACGTATATATATATATATATATATATATATATATATATATATATATATATTGCTACGTTTATAGATCTCTTCGTTTACCCAGTAATTAATTAATTAGTTTGATTTGGAAAACGGCAGCCATTTCCTCCAAATATCAGCTGATTTTTAGTAAACGTGGGAAACCAAAACCCGCCAGCCAGAGATAGGGGGTTCCTAAGTTGGGGGAAAATAGACTCTTGTCAGCTTTAGGGACGTATCTAAAAGGGAAGGATGTAGGCAGACTGGTACTTCTTAGGCCTATATCTTAAGCTCTTTTTCCTGTGAACCCTCTGTTGGCTGTATGTTCTGTTTCCAGGATTTGCCCTGCTCGTGGGGGGTTAAGCTGACCCCAACACCCAGGCAAAACACCTGCGATCCGCCTCAGACCGCTCGAGTTCGTGACCTCGGACGGATGTCCGACCACCTGCCTTCCATTTAGGCCTATCCATGGCGTTAGTGGCGCGCCAAGGGACCCAGACCTAAGACAAAGCCGGGCGCCACATTTCTACAAAGATCCACTGAACATGGCACCCAGGTACGTCTTGTGAAACAGCATATTGCCAGTCCCTTACATCCTATTATCTATTTGATCCCCATTTTCCCAATTCAAACTTCCATTCCAAAAAGAACTCATCCCTTTGTTTCCTCTCACTGCCTCATGGCCGCATGCTTCCCCTTGTGTGATCGTCCCAGACAAATGAAGTCATTGCATACCTCAGTGAAACATTAGAGTTCCTTTGCCCGCCCAGTGTTCGAGAGAAACTAATTAATACTAATTTGGGCAAGAAATCCTTTTTTCTTTTATCTTGTTTAATCTGGGATCCTTTTTCCAGATTCCCTGAGTCACGTGCCAAGTCTCTCTGCCCGCAAGTGTTGCATTACCCACGAATATGAAACCAGCTTTTACGAATTCCATTTTGAGCCAGCTATCATCCACTTGAGAGATATTAAGTCCACGGGTGACCAGAAGCATTTACTTTTCTCCAGGCCAGTACGAGCCTCTTGTAAATAAATAGCTGTAAAGTACTTACCTGAGCTATCAGCCAACCTTTTGGTTTATTCCATCCGTAAAAATGTCGACCTCGCCAAGCATTCGAACCTAGCTTGCTTAAAAAAAGCATGTAAATCGCATTATACCTTGTAAAACGAATGTAAATGTTTTTCAAAGCGGAAAAAACAAAGCACACTTGCGCGGAAGACACACACTGGCTCACGGTAAGGTATACCTTTCATTTAGTATGATTATTTTATAACCAATGTTAGCTTAAGGTACGTTTAAGTATTTTTATTACGAAGTGTTTTAAATAAGTGTTAAGTAAGAAATATTATTATATTGTAACGGCGAAGCGCCGAGGGAATTCTATTTTGTAAATTGCATTGTTCTCGTCTGACGAGACACTAACACGTGTGTAGAATAGATGCCAGAAAGTACCAGATCAAACTAGAAGTGCTTTGCCAGGGGTTTATTGCTGTATTAGAAAGCCTAGCTAGTTAGGAGTATTCTACTAATAGTTACGGCAAAAGAAGTGTACAATTCTTTTGTCTGTGATAGGTTAGGGGAATTCATTTTAACTTAGTTTCATTCCAAGTGTTGGTAACCGCTCTCTCAGGCCAGCTTCTCAGCTTCGCGCACGCGCACTCTCATGCCTGCCAGCCAACCTTCGGTTCACTCAAAGCGGCAGCCATGTTTTTTATCCCTTTAAGCATTATCTCAACGATTTAAGCAAAGTAACGTAAGTCTTTGAAAGTTTAACATAAAATAATATTAATCTCGGTACTAGTATCTATCGTTCTGCCAGAGAAATTAACGTAATTCGCCTTGAATAAGAAATTAGAATTTCGTGTTGTAAATCGCCTCGTGTTTACAGAAAATCAGCTGATTCGCCATCACTGATAGCACACCGCTCTGCCAACCCGCTCACACGTTTCACCTAGCATCGTTCACTCGCTCGCTGAGCGAAGTTTCATTCCACTTCGGACTAAACGTAACCTTTTTCCATTTACAAATGTTTGCTAACATTTCAGCTTAAAATCCTTACCGCCATTTCGCTTGTCACAGGGACCTAGTAAACTTACGTAAAGTTAACGTAAATCTTCAAGAATAAATGACAAGAATTGTTAACGTAAAATGCGTCTTGTGAAATTCATATTCAAACGCAAATCATTTCATAAGCGGCAAGCCGCTACCATTGAACGTAAAAATCGTTCCACGTTCCGCGAGCGCGTTATCATTTTCATAAAACGTTATCCAAAGCAATTCTTTCATTACACGTTAACGTAAGTAAATCATTTGACGCAAGTGCATCGTATTAAAACTAAAAGTATTAGTTCAATTAAATACAAGGGAGTTTTTCATAAATCATTTTCACCCTCTCCGAGAATGAGAGAGAGAGAGAGAGAGAGAGAGAGAGAGAGAAGAGAGAGAGAGAGAGAGAACCCATTATTCACGAAGCCAAGAGTACTACGTCCATTTTCTTTTATTATAGCATGCAGAATTAACAAATTATTTAGTCTCTTGTGTCTTTCATTTACACTGAGCGTGATACGTACGCGCCTGTGTCCATTGCAGTTTTGCAAGCATTTATTTCCTTTATCGAGTACTTCAGCGAGGGACTGAGCATTTTCAAATTACCATTACCTGTCGTTGCCCGAGTGGTCTTTTCTAATTTTTTTTCACAAAGACTGCGTATACCGAAGGCACAAACCCGCACAGTGTGCACGCAAATTCATTACTTCCAGACAAGGAAGCCTACCAGTCTAGGACTGGCCACCACCAGTGCACGTCAGGTCTTACCATTTTACAGTGCCCCTAATTCGTGACACTGTCCATCGACTGGCTGCTGAAGTACTCCCACCTTTTACTTTCTCTCCTCCACCATTACACTCTGCCCCGAACAGAGTACCATTTCACTTCAGTATATTTAAGTATACTGCATGTAGTGTCCGGGACACACCAGCACGATACCAGTGTCCCAAAAGGAACGCCTCCTCATAAGTGCCGTGCACCTGTACAGCCGTACAGGTAGCCATTCTACCTGCGTGTCCGTCCTTACGGAACGCCCAAGTAACTAGTGTGTCCATGCACAAGGGTCAGTGATCCTTTGGAACACTCAACAAGGGAACGCCTCCCAAAAGTGCCGCAATACCAGCCCTAAGTGCTGTCAAACCTGCGTGTCCGTCCTTACGGAACGCCAATCCATTAGTGTATCCGCTATCCCGGATCACCCAACCAAGGGAACGCCTCCCAAAGTGCCGCAATACCAGCCCTAAGTGCTGTCAAACCTGCGTGTCCGTCCTTACGGAACGCCCAATCCATTAGTGAATCCGCTATCCCGGATCACCTAATCAAGGGAACCCCTCCCGAAGTGCCGCAATACCAGCACTACTAGTGCTGTCCCAAAAGGAACGCCTCCTGAAAGTGCCGTGCACCTGTACAGACGTACAGGTAGCCCTATACCTGCGTGTCTGTCCTACGGAACGCCCATTCATTAGAGTATCCACCATTTCGGATCACTCAACCACGGAACGCCTCCATAAGTGCCGTGCACCTGTATTGGACCTACAGGTAGCCCATTCCAGCGTCTCCCAAGTGAGGAACGCCCTTAAGTGTGACGTACGCCGCACACTCTATTTGATCGCCACCGCCTCATCAGAAGGTGCCATTCCAGAAGTACCACCAACTTACGGGACACTTCCCAAGTGCCACAGAGCACCCAGTCTTTTCAGACTTTTTTCTATACCACGTCGCAGAACACCTTTCCAAGTGAGTGCCACTTTACCCAGTAGGCACTCCCATTCCATTCAGTACCTTTCCTGGCCGTTATTTTCATTTTTCATCTGAACCTCTACTGCAGCCTAAGGGAAATGTCTTCCTCTGCTTCCCGCAACTTCTTTGCCATAGAGCTAGAGAAGCTCGGAGCCCTCATAACTCTGGGCAAGGAAGCCGGTTACACTGGGCCAGCACTTGACCAATGGATAAAGGCACAGCAGGATGCCGCGCGCCTGCAAGAAAAGGAAGAAAGAGAAGCAGAAAGGAAGGCACGTGAAGAAGAGAGAAAGCATGAGCTAGCTCTCAGAGATGACGAAATCTCTGCTAGTTTCTAAGCCCCAGACCATGAGCTGGCCCGGTAAGAGGTGGTTGCGGAGGTTCTGCACCACTTGTTGTGTGCGTGGGCATGCTGTGGACTCAGACCAGTGCCCAAGTCGATCTCTACCTTGGGATGAGAGCTTCCAGGGTGAACTTCTCCAAGGCTACCATATAGCCCTTCCTGATGAACAGCCTCCTATGGCCTATCAGTGGGTACAAGTCATGGCCGACACCGAAGCCCAGGTCTCCCTTATTTCAAGAAAGGCATTGCCTAGGGGTGCCAAAATCCAGACGGACGAAGAAATTCAGTTTGAATGGATTGACGGTAACCTCTATTCTGTTCCTTCGGTCCTTCTGAATGTTGAAATGCCCTTTCTGGACCAGGAGACCAGGGAAACCACATTGTGCCACCTGGGCGTAGTTGACCCATTTCATGATGTTTATCAGGTGATATTGGGCCGAGATCTACTTAAGCCGTATCTCCCCTGGACGCAGCTCCCACTACCAGATGCACCGGATCCCTGCAGCATGCCTCATAATCAATCATCAGTTTTAGATTCAGAGGCTAGTGCCTCCGATGTCCCAGACATCCCTTTTATTTGTGAACCTGGCCCTGACCCAGTGTCAGAGCCCAAGGTTCCTGCCGCATCCTCTCAGCCTCTTACCATTTTACCGCCTACCTCCTCCACTTTGGAAGAGGTAAGCCCACCAGTTAACCCCGGACTTGTTTCCGAGGGTGATTCAACGGAGGATTCCTTAACCTCCCCATGTCAAATCACTGCCAGAGAGGACTCTTCACCTGTGCCAGAGCACACTGCCAGCCTTGGTGACTCCACAGATTCGCAACCTGTGGGGCCATCTCGGCCTTCCGTCCAGTGCCACAGAAGAGGTTCTAGAACAAAGTTCTGCCGAGACTGTGGCCGCCAGGGTCACATGTCTGCCAACTATGCAGGGTGCGCTAATCACAATATTCCTGCCATCGCAATGGCCGTTACTAATCCTTCCTCACTAGGACCCCCGGCTAAGGGCCCTATAACAGTCGCACCCCTCCAAAGCCATTATCCGCCAAGCCACGTCAGAGCCTACGACGACTCTGGCGCTCAAATCTCCCTGATACGGGAAGATTGAATCCCCCAAGGGGCTAATATTGACAGATGTCACTTAATCACCATTGAAGGTATCAACCATATTAAACTGATCCTTCCGACCGTCCAATTGAGGGTCACCAGACCTAATTCCTCCAAAGTATGTACTCTTGCAGTTGCAAGCTACATCCCAGGAGGTTACGACCTCCTCCTAGGGCAAGACATGAAGTCTCCCTCACCGTTCAAGAAGCCTAGGGGTCCTAACCCCACGTCAAATCACCCCAAAGCAAGGAGTCATCAAAATTCTACTTCCTCCAGGAAGCACGTCCACCAACAGTCTCCCCCGTTACCAAGGAGGGAGTTTGATCATTCACAGTTCCGTTGCAAAACCTGCAACGTACTAGGGCACTCCACAAATTAGCCTAGGTGCCCTAGCAGACTACCAGCAGCGGACACTGTTCATTTCCCACAAGGCTTAGCCTTCCACAAGAGACAGGAGCCTCTGTCTCCCCTTTCCAAGGGCACGCTGAGAGGTATTGCACCTCCGGTACCCGCCACAGGTCCAGTCGACCTCAACTCTCTGCCAGAGCCACTTGGCAGCACTGAGCAGTGCCAAGCTCCGTCCAGCCTGGACGTAGAGCCACCACAGACTTTGACCTCTGCGCCTGGCCCTGAGCTAGCGCCGGCGCCTAACCTAATCAAGGATCCTCCTACAGGAGATCCTCCAACAGGCATGGAGCTTACCGCAGCCCATGGCCAATCCCAAGTCCATGAGTCTTCTTCACCCTCACCTCTGTCGCCCAAGGATGAACCTCCGGCAGACCTTACCTTCACCTACTGGCCAAAACCTGGAACCTGAACTGCCCGACACGGAGTCAGCCTTGAGTTTTCCCCTTACGACAGCTGTCGCAGCAGCTGAAGTGAGGCCTTCCTCCCCTGCAGTAGGTTCCACCTCTACGACGGTTGCTGCAGATACCGAAGTAGGGTGTTCTCCTGCAATCCCTCAGGCTACCACTGCCTCTGCTCCTGACGGTGTTTCTGGCCTTACCCCAGAGTCGGTGCCTCCGTCTACTCCTAGGACTGGTATAGCCAGTTCCTGGAGGAATAAGTAGAAGAAGAAGGGACGTAACAAATCATTAACACACTAACCAAAGAGCAACATGCTCTCCTTGACACCTGTGCCCGAGGTACAGTGTCACATTCATTTGCAGAGTGATCCTGGCACCTACCCAGAGAAGGTAGCCAGCCTGATCTCTGCCAGTAAACTAACACTCTAACCCCTAGAAATTGTGATACTAACACTCATGTAAATGTCATAATTACCTCATTGCATTTCCATCCTGGACAACTAACCACTCATCATCCTCACGCATCATTACCTCACATCATGTATTTTAACAATTCCGTCGCTGAACTGCTGCTGTGCGTACCACACTCTGGAATGATTGCGTCTCCATTTAACTGTATTGAGTGGGTTAGGCTAATGATTTAGTACCAGGGCATTAGGTTAGTAGCACGTAGAATTTTCAAGTAACCTTATCTAGGGGTAGAATAGACTGTCGTCACAGACAACCCGTAGTTATTACTTAGGCTAGACTACATTACTCCATTAAGTTAGTACACTTAGCATCTCTGCCTATAAGTTAGGTAGGCCACTGTAGGTAGCTGTATCGCTGCTCTAAAAACTTCAAGTTAGAGTAGGAGAACTGGGTAGTCGAGACGATCAAACTTATTCAAGCCAAGGCCTTCACGCCCGAAAGGGAGTGAATGCCTTCTTAACAGGGGGAGCTGCTACGTTTATAGATCTCTTCGTCTACCCAGTAATTAATTAATTAGTTTGATTTGGAAAACGGCAGCCATTTCCTCCAAATATCAGCTGATTTTTAGTAAACGCGGGAAACAAAAACCCGCCAGCCAGAGATAGGGGGTTCCTAAGTTGGGGGAAAATAGACTCTTGTCAGCTTTAGGGATGTATCTAAAAGGGAAGGATGTAGGCAGACTGGTACTTCTTAGGCCTATATCTTAAGCTCTTTTTCCTGTGAACCCTCTGCTGGCTGTATGTTCTGTTTCCAGGATTTGCCCTGCTCGTGGGGGGTTAAGCTGACCCCAACACCCAGGCAAAACACCTGCGATCTGCCTCAGACCGCTCGAGTTTGTGACCTCGGACGGATGTCCGACCACCTGCCTTCCATTTAGGCCTATCCATGGCGTTAGTGGCACGCCAAGTGACCCAGACCTAAGACAAAGCCGGGCACCACATTTCTACAAAGATCCACTGAACATGGCACCCAGGTACGTCTTGTGAAACAGCATATTGCCAGTCCCTTACATCCTATTATCTATTTGATCCCCATTTTCCCAATTCAAACTTCCATTCCAAAAAGAACTCATCCCTTTGTTTCCTCTCACTGCCTCATGGCCGCATGCTTCCCCTTGTGTGATCGTCCCAGACAAATGAAGTCATTGCATACCTCAGTGAAACAGAGTTCCTTTGCCCCAGTGTTAGAGAACTAATTAATACTAATTTGGGCAAGAAATCCTTTTTTCTTTTATCTTGTTTAATGTGGGATCCTTTTTCCAGATTCCCTGAGTCACGTGCCAAGTCTCTCTGCCCGCAAGTGTTGCATTACCCACGATTATGAAACCAGCTTTTACGAATTCTATTTTGAGCAGCTACCATCCACTTGAGAGATATTAAGTCCACGTGGGGACCAGTAGCATTAACTTTTCTCCAGGCCAGTACGAGCCTCTTGTAAATTGATAGCTGTAAAGTATTTAGCTGAGTTTCTGGTGACTTTTCCTCTAGAGTAAATTATCACTATAAATCCGTTTTACGGTAAGTTCAAGTAAATTCACCTTGTTTTCCCTCAAACTTTTCCTGTTTATGTATCGGAGCCTCTCTCAAGGCCGGGCTCATACATAAAATATATAATATATATATATTATATATATATTATATATATATATATATATATATATATATATATATATATATACAACGCGAGAGTATAAACAAGCACACACCAAGTGAGAATTGATATATACCTCATAGAAAACGCACAAAAACGAACGAGGCTTCAGTATACAATGTTTGGTAAAGACTTCCACCCACACACAAAGAACTGTTTATTTCATTCGTCCCATAATGGAATTATCCAGTGTAAACGTGATTTCAATGGACACAATTGTCCAGACACTAAATATAACATTGGGTGAATGAAAGATCCAGTTTTATTTCAGTTAAAAGTGACAGTACACAATGATACGTATATATATTTTCATACTCGCCTGTCAGTCATCGTCCAAAATTCATTTTGTAGCTACAAAATACAGTATTGCAGTGGGCAGGTATATTATTATCGCTGTAGCGACAGGAACGGTAAGAGAGCAGCCAAAGTTTACCTCCGGAGAGGGGTTGGGGGGGCGTTGTTGAATACAGAAATTCAGTAACCTAAATATAATTTTTTTCCATTAATTCAAAATGGAATTATCCGATCC
>NC_061097.1:42635025-42642525 GCF_015104395.2 Macrobrachium nipponense
TATATACATATCGCGCAATGCTCACCCGCGCTTGCGAGCGAGCGAGTGAGGGAATGTGGCGATGTGCTTATAAGTTCGTAGGAGATTTGCAGGTAATGTGCATCCTTTTCCCCCATACCCCCTCTCTCCCCACCCCCGTCTCCTTCAGGCGAAGATAGCAGCGCGTCCCTGGGGAGTAGAGAGAGAGAGAGAGAAGAAGGAGGAGGAGGGGGAGGAGGAGGAGGTCCCTGGCTTAATTATCTGGTCTTGGCAGCTTATTGAAGTTGACTACGAAGCGTGGAAAAAGGGCCAAAGGAGGAGACGGAGGAATATGTGGAACTCGTAAGGCGACGAAGGGGTGAGCTCGTAATCGCTTGTATTAGTGGGGCGGAAGGGAGAGGGGAGAGGACGTCGCTTGAGATGATAGGTAAATAAATAAAGGCGGTTTTAAATAATAGGTGTTTATATATATATATATATATATATATATCTATATAGGTGTATATATATATATATATAGAATAAATATAATATAATAGATTATATATATATATAAATAAAGGCTTTTAAATAATAGGTTGTTTTTTTATATATAATATATATATATATCTCTATATAATATATATATATATCTAGATATATATATATATATAAAACACCTATTATTTAAAAGCTTTATTTATTTACCTATCATCTCAAGCGACGTCCTCTCCCCTCTCCCTTCCGCCCACTATACAAGCGATTACGAGGCTCACCCCTTCGTCGCCCTTACCGAGTTCCACATATTCCTCCGTCTCCTCCTTTGGCCCTTTTCCACGCTCGTAGTCAACTTCAATAAGCTGCCAAGACCAGATAATTAAGCCAGGGACCTCCTCCTCCTCCCCCTCCTCCTCCTTCTTCTCTCTCTCTCTCTCTACTCCCCAGGGACGCGCTGCTATCTTCGCCTGAAGGAGACGGGGGCGGGCGGTTTGGGGAGAGGGGGTCTATGGGGGAAAAGGATGCGAGCCTTCAGATAGCAGTTTTATTTTGATGGCGTCTAAGACGCGAGTTTTTTGTCCTTGTTTACGTTTTTTTTCTTAGTTGTCTTGGCGTACGTAGGTGACGAAGACGTGTGGAAGTGACGATGTTGGCGCGAATTATTATTGGCGTTTTCTTCATCGGAGTTAATGTATAGTGAGGGATTGTATGGATGTGGATAAGTATTTATTTCTCTGGATCTTACTCTCGTGTGTTTATAGACTCTTTAGTGTATAGTAATCCTGTATAAACAGTTAAATGCTCATATTACAGTGACGATGTTGGCGCAAAGTATTATTGGCGGTTTTTTATTTCGGAGTTAATGTATAGTGAGGGATCGTATGGATGTGGATAAATATTTATTTTTATTGATCTTACTCTCGTGTGTATATAGACTCTTTTAGTTCGTAGTAGTCCTGTATAAACAGTTAAATGCTCATATTACACTATTTCAGTTTCAGAATAACTGCTTAATCGACTTTCTGTTACAAAATGATAGTTTTTAAATGGTTAGTATTGCAATTTTCAATTTCAGAATGACTAATTGATCGAGTTTCAGTCCAAGAATACTACTTCTTTTAAATGTTTATATTACAAAGTTTCAGTTTAAGAATGACTAATTAATCGAATTTTAGCCCCAAAATAATATTGTTTTTAAATTTACTGAAGGAAAAATGTCATTATCTTTCTCATTACTCATTTACAGAGAATCATATTTACAGGAATAGTTCACTCCCTTACAGAGAGTATGTACAGGAATAATTCGCTCCCTACAGGACAGTTCATAATTTACAGGAATTATTCACTCCCTTACAGGCAGTCATATACAGGAATTATTCGCTCACTTACAGAAACTCATGTTTACAGGAATAATTCACTCCCTTACAGACAGTGATATTTACAGGAACAATTCACTCCCTTACAGACAGTCATATTTACAGGAAAAATTCACTCCCTTACCGACAGTCATATATACAGGAGTAATTCACTCCCTTACAGACAGTCATATATACAGGAATAATTTCATCCCTTACAGAAGGTCATAATTTACAGAAATTATTCGCTCACCCCTTACGACAGTCATATTTACTAGAAAAATTATTCGCCTCCCTTCAGACAGTTCATCGTTTACAGGAATAATTCACTCCCTTACAGACAGTCCTATTTACAGGCATAATTCACTCCCTTAAAGATAGTCAAATATACAGGAATAATTCACTCCCTTACAGACAGTCATATATACAGGAATAATTCACTCTCTTACAGACAGTCGTATTTATAGGAATAATTCACTCCCTTACGGACAGTCGTATTTACAGGAATAATGCATTCCCTTACAAACAGTCATATTTACAGGAATAATTCACTCCATCAGAGACAGTCATATATACAGGAATAATTCACTCCTTTACAGACAGTCATATTTACAAAAATAATTCACTCCCTTACAGTCATATTTACAAGAATTATTCACTCCCTTACAGACAGTCATGTTTACAGGAATAATTCACTCCCTTAAGACAGTCGTAATTTACAGGAATAATTCACTCCTTACAGTAATATATACAGGGATAATTAACTTTCTTAAAGACAGTCATATTTACAGGAATAATTCACTCCTTTACAGACAGACATATTTACAGGAATTATTCACTTTCTTACAGACAGTCATGTTTACCGGAATTATTCACTCCCTTACAGACAGTTATGTTTTTACAGGAATAATTCACTCCCTTACATATAGTCGTATTTACAGGAATATTCACTTCCCTTACAGATAGTCATATTTACAGGAAATAATTCAGCCCTTACAGGACAATCATATTACAGGAATAATTTCACTCCCTTACAGACAATCATATTTACAGGAATAATTCACTCCCTCACAGTCAGTCATAATTTACAGGAATAATTCACTCCCTTACAGTCAGTCGTATTTACAGGAATAATTCACTTCCTTACAGACAGTCATATATACAGGAATAATTCACTCCCTTACAGACAGTCGTATTTACAGGTATAATCCACTCTTTTACAGTCATTCATGTTTACAGGAATTATTCACTCCCTTATAGACAATCATGTTTACAGGAATAATTCACTCCCTTACAGACAGTCATGTTAACAGGAATAATTCACTCCCTTATAGACAGTCATGTCTACAGGAATAATTCACTCCCTTACAGACAGTCGTATTTACAGGAATAATGCACTCTCTTACAAACAGTCATATTTACAAGCATAATTCACTCCCTTAAAGATAGTCATATATACAAGAATAATTCCCTCCCTTACAAACAGTCATATATACAGGAATAATTCACTCTCTTACAGACAGTCGTATTTAAAGGAATAATTCACTCCCTTAGAAGGTCGTATTTACAGGAAAATGCACTCCCTTACAAAACCAGTCATTATTTACAGGCATAATTTCATTCCCTAAAGAAGTCATTATACAGAATATTCACTTCCCTTTACAGTCAATTATCAGGAATTAATTCACTCCTTTACAGACAGTATTTATACAGGTAAAATTCCACTTCCCTTACGAGAGTCGATAATTTAACAGGAATAGTGCACTCCCTTACAACCAGTCATATTTACAGGCATAATTCACTCCCTTAAAGACAGTCATATATACAGGAATACTTCACTCCCTTACAGTCATATATACAGGAATAATTCACTCCTTTACAGACAGTCGTATTTACAGGAATAATTCACTCCCAGTCAGTCATAATTTACAGGAATAATTCACTCCCTTACAGACAGTCGTATTTACAGGAATAATTGACTCCCTTACAGACAGTCATATTTACAGGAATAATTCACTCCCTTACTGACTGTCATGTACAGGAATAATTCACTCCCTTACAGACAGTCATATTTACAGGAATAATTCACTCCCTTACAGACAGTCGTATTTACAGGCATAATTCACTCCCTTACAGACAGTCATATTTACAGGAATTATTCACTCCCCTACAGACAGTCATGTTTACATGAATAATTCATTCCCTTACAGACAGTCGTATATACAGGAATAATTCACTCCCTTACAGACAGTCATATATACAGGAATAATTCACTCCCTTACAGAAAGTCGTATTTACAGGTATAATTCACTCCCTTACAGTCAGTCATATTTACAGGAATTATTCACTCCCTTACAGACAATCATGTTTACAGGAATAATTCACTCCCTTACAGACAGTCATATTTACAGGAATAATTCACTCCCTTACAGACAGTCATATTTACAGGAATAATTCACTCCCTTACAGACAGTCATATTTACAGGAATAATTCACTCCCTTACAGACAGTCGTATTTACAGGAATAATGCACTCCCTTACAAACAGTCATATTTACAGGCATAATTCATTCCCTTAAAGATAGTCATATATACAGGAATAGTTCACTTCCTTACAGACAGTCATATATACAGGAATAATTCACTCTCTTACAGACAGTCATATTTACAGGAATAATTCACTCCCTTACGGAGAGTCGTATTAACAGGAATAGTGCACTCCCTTACAACCAGTCATATTTACAGGCATAATTCACTCCCTTAAAGACAGTCATATATACAGGAATACTTCACTCCCTTACAGGCAGTCATATATACAGGAATAATTCACTCCCTTACAGACAGTCGTATTTACAGGAATAATTGACTCCCGTCCAGTCAGTCATAATTTACAGGAATAATTCACTCCCTTACAGACAGTCGTATTTACAGGAATAATTCACTCCCTTACAGACAGTCATATTTACAGGAATAATTCACTCCCTTACAGACAGTCATGTTTACAGGAATAATTCACTCCCTTACAGACAGTCATATTTACAGGAATAATTCACTCCCTTACAGACAGTCATATATACAGGAATAATTCACTCTCTTACAGACAGTCGTATTTATAGGAATAATTCACTCCCTTACGGACAATCGTATTTACAGGAATAATGCATTCCCTTACAAACAGTCATATTTACAGGAATAATTCACTCCATCAGAGACAGTCATATATACAGGAATAATTCACTCCTTTACAGACAGTCATATTTACAGAAATAATTCACTCCCTTACAGTCATATTTACAAGAATTATTCACTCCCTTACAGACAGTCATGTTTACAGGAATAATTCACTCCCTTACAGACAGTCGTATTTACAGGAATAATTCACTCCCTTACAGTAATATATACAGGGATAATTAACTTTCTTACAGACAGTCATATTTACAGGAATAATTCACTCCTTTACAGACAGACATATTTACAGGAATTATTCACTTTCTTACAGACAGTCATGTTTACCGGAATTATTCACTCCCTTACAGACAGTTATGTTTACAGGAATAATTCACTCCCTTACATATAGTCGTATTTACAGGAATAATTCACTCCCTTACAGATAGTCATATTTACAGGAATAATTCACTCCCTTACAGACAATCATATTACAGGAATAATTCACTCCCTTACAGACAATCATATTTACAGGAATAATTCACTCCCTTACAGTCAGTCATATTTACAGGAATAATTCACTCCCTTACAGTCAGTCGTATTTACAGGAATAATTCACTCCCTTACTGACAGTCATATATACAGGAATAATTCACTCCCTTACAGACAGTCGTATTTACAGGTATAATCCACTCTTTTACAGTCATTCATGTTTACAGGAATTATTCACTCCCTTATAGACAATCATGTTTACAGGAATAATTCACTCCCTTACAGACAGTCATGTTAACAGGAATAATTCACTCCCTTACAGACAGTCATGTCTACAGGAATAATTCACTCCCTTACAGAAAGTCGTATTTACAGGAATAATGCACTCACTTACAAACAGTCATATTTACAAGCATAATTCACTCCCTTAAAGATAGTCATATATACAAGAATAATTCCCTCCCTTACAAACAGTCATATATACAGGAATAATTCACTCTCTTACAGACAGTCGTATTTAAAGGAATAATTCACTCCCTTATTGAGAGTCGTATTTACAGGAATAGTGCACTCCCTTACAACCAGTCATATTTACAGGCATAATTCACTCCCTTAAAGACAGTCATATATACAGGAATACTTCGCACCCTTACAGTCATATATACAGGGAATATCACTCCTTTACAGACAGTCGTATTTACAGGAAATAATTCACTCCCAGTCAGTCATAATTTACAGGAATAATTCACTCCCTTACAGACAGTCGTATTTACAGGAATAATTAACTCCCTTACAGACAGTCATATTTACAGGAATAATTCACTCCCTTACTGACTGTCATGTTTACAGGAATAATTCACTCCCTTACAGACAGTCATATTTACAGGAATAATTCACTCCCTTACAGACAGTCGTATTTACAGGCAAATAATTCACTACCCTTACAGACAGTATATTTACAGGAATTATTCACTCCCCTACAGACAGTCATGTTTACATGATAATTTCATTCCCTTACAGACAGTCGTATATACAGGAATAATTCACTCCCTTACAGACAGTCATATATACAGGAATAATTCACTCCCTTACAGAAAGTCGTATTTACAGGTATAATTCACTCCCTTTACAGTCATCATATTTACAGGAATTATTTCACTGCCCTTACAGGACAATCATGTTACAGGGAAAATCACTCCCTTACAAGACAGTCATGTTAAAACTAGGAATTATTCACTCCTTACAGACAGTCAGTATTTACAAGGAATTAATTCACTCCCATGGACAGACAGTCAATTAAAGGCATACATTCACTCCCTTACAGACAGTGCGTTATTTACAGGAATAATGCACTCCCTTACAAACAGCTCATATTTACAGCATAATTCATTCCTTGAAGTATAGTCATAATATACAGAATAGTCACGTTCCTTACCAGACAGTATATATACAGGAATAATTCATCCCTCCCTTACAGACAGACAATATTTAGCTTAGGAAATTCACTCCCTTCGGAGAGTTGGTATTTACAGGATTTCTACCGGAGAGTCGTATTACAGGAAATAGTGCACTCCCTTACAACCAGTCATATTACAGGCATAATTCACTCCCTTAAAGACAGTTCATATATACAGGAATACTTCACACCCTTACAAGGCAGTCATATATACAGGAATAATTTCACTCCCTTATAGACAGTCGATATTTACAGGAATAATTGACTCCCGTCCAGTCAGTCATTAATTTACCAGGAATAATTCACCTCCCTTACCCAGTTACAGACAGTCGTATTTTACCAGGAACTAATTCACTGCCCTTACAGACAGTTCAATTTATTTTACAGGAATAATTCACTCCCTTACAGGACAGTTCATGGTTTACAGGTTAATAATTCACTCCCTTACAGGACAGTCTATATTTATTTACAGGAATTAATAATTCACTCCCATTAACAGTCCAGTCCATATTTACAGGAAATAATTCACTCCTTTACCGACAAAGCTCCAATATTTACAGGAATAATTCACTCCCTC
>NC_061097.1:42647525-42652525 GCF_015104395.2 Macrobrachium nipponense
GCCACGACTTATATTAAAATTACAATGTGAAGTAAGTCGTATTATAGCAGATTCTAAAAGATTTCGTGATAAGACATCTTTTGACCTTGCAATTACTGAACTACCAATCCAATTTATTCGGTGGTTGTTTTCACTTAAATGAATGAATATTGCATTGGATGTTTGCCCAGTTTTTACAGAATATTTATGCTGGCTTAATCTTACTTCTAAGCCCTTAGAAAATCCTAAGAACATTCTCAGTTTGCCTTATTTTAACGGATTTGAAACCATTAAATCATTGTTAAAAGCCTTTAAGGTCAACCTTGTTTTTTTCCTATAATAACACACTAAAAGGAATGTTAATAAAAAAAATGGCCCCAGAGAAAGCAACAACATAATATAAAATTCCATATATGGACTGCCCCTCATTTTATCTCGGACAGTCGAGCAAGGGCTTAGAAGTAAGATTAAGTCAGCATAAATATTCTGTAAAAACTGGGCAAACATCTAATGCAATATTCATTCATTTAAGTGAAAACAACCACCGAATAAATTGGATTGGTAGTTCAGTAATTCCAAAGTCAAAAGATGTCTTATCACGAAATCTTTTAGAATCTGCCATAATACAACTTACTTCCCATTGTAATTTTAATATTAGTCGTGGTCTGTTTCATTTAGACCCTTGTATTTGTAACATGTTTAAGAATGACCTCAAAGATATGATTACAGACTTAAATACAAATTAGTTGCCTTAGAGATGTCTGTGTTGTATATGTATGTTTAATATGTATTGTGAATATGTATTGTGAATATGTTTTTGTTTACCAAAGTTCTGAATAGCTGTCGCCCTATATGATCCTTTAATTGTTTTGTCCTTGTGTCTGAGCAGATTGACTTAATCTTTTTTTTTCTTTAATTGTACCCATGTTTATGCTTGTTTGGGAAGGCTACTCATTCTCCAGCTGTGCCAGATTCTAGGTACTAACCTCCTTATAATTCCTATCTGTCAGTTATACGACCTTTCTTGTACTGTCAATTCCTCATGTAAGTCAGTTTATCTGCTGAGTAAAGGACGTTTTTGCAGAAACTATATATATATATATATATATATAATATTCCAGTCAGCAAGATATATAGACTTCAGGAGGGTCCATGATACACATGTTGTTAAAAAGGCCATGTTTATTAAAGCAACAAGAAACGTTTCGCGCCCCCCCCCCCCCGCACTACTCAGTGCATCATCAGTCTGTCTAAAGGTAAAAGACAATAAAATACATTATTAACATAAAAAGGAATTCAAAAAGGTAATTAAAATTACAAGTTAAAACAATAAAAAGTAAAAGAGTATAAAAAGTACATAAAACAGAAAAAAAAAACAAAAAGAGACTACCAAAAACACCAACCATCTATAAGCAGGAGAGAAGAGGGAATGACATACAATGACGTCCAAGGCCAGACGACAACTATGCCAGATACAAAGTTCCTGAGGAAGTATTACTATTGAGAGAGGGAACCAGTCTTTTAATATATAACGATTCTAAAGTTGTTAAGTGATCTGGGTCCCTTACATAACCAATTATTGAAAAGTGTTGTTTCAGGACTTCGGTTTTACATAATGCGGCATGATTTCTAATATTAGAAAATTCTGGCTGCTTAATTCTTGGCGAGTGCGAAAGCTAAAACCCAAATGGCTGCAATATCGACACGGAGGTTACTGCAGGTCAGATATTGCAGCCATTTGGGTTTTAGCTTTCGCACTGGCCAAAGATTAAGCAGCCAGAATTTTCTAATATTAGAAATCATGCCGCATTATGTAAAACCGAAGTCCTGAAACAACACTTTTCAATAATTGGTTATGTAAGGGACCCAGATCACTTAACAACTTTAGAATCGTTATATATTAAAAGACTGGTTCCCTCTCTCAATAGTAATACTTCCTCAGGAAACTTTGTATCTGGCATAGCTGTCGTCTGGCCTTGGACGTCATTGTATGTCATTCCCTCTTCTCTCCTGCTTATAGATGGTTGGTGTTTTTGGTAGTCTCTTTTTGTTTTCTGTTTTATGTACTTTTTATACTCTTTTACTTTTTATTGTTTTAACTTGTAAATTTTAATTACCTTTTGAATTCCTTTTTATGTTATAATGTATTTTATTGTCTTTTACCTTTGACAGACTGATGATGCACTGAGTAGTGCGAAACGTTTCTTTGCTGTTAATAAACATGGCCTTTTTAAACAACATGTGTATCATGGACCCTCCTGAAGTCTATATATATATATATATAGTATATATATATATATATATATATATATATATATATATATATATATACATACATACATACATACATACATACATCCACACACAGATACATACATACATCCAGACACACACACACACATATATATAGTATTTCAGAGGGTTTCGTGATACATCTTAGTAGAATATCATAGTTTATTTAAGAAACGTTTCGCAAACAAAAAACATGGTGCATCATCAGTCTGTGGAAATAAAAGCAATTACATTATAAAAGGAATTCGCAATGAATACTAAAAATATTACATCATTAAAATACTGTAAAAGTTAAAAGTTAAAGATTTTAAAACAAGGCAAAAGAACCAAGAGAGAGAGAGAGAACTAAAAACACCAACCATCCAGGGTAAGAGACGTTGTTTACAAATTCACATGCCCTGGATGTCCGGGCTCTTACGTTGGATAAACACGTAGGTTACTGCAGGTGAGATATTGCAGTCACATGTGTTACAGTTTTCGTACAGGTCAGAGAATTAAGGAACCAGAATTCTCAATTATTAAAAATCATGCAGCAATATGTAAAATAGAAGTCTTGAAACAGCACAGCACTTCTCCATTATTGGTTATACGAGGGACCCAGAGCACTTAACTACCTTAGAGTCCTTACTCATTAAAAGGCTGGTTCCTTCATTGAACAGTAACTCTACGGCTTCACCTTTGTATCTGGCATAGCTGTCGTCTTGTTTGGAACGCCAAAGTTTGCCATTCCTTCTCTGTCTCTTACCCTGGATGGTTGGTGTTTTTAGTTCTCTCTCTCTCTCTTGGTTCTTTTGCCTTGTTTTAAAATCTTTAACTTTTAACTTTTACAGTATTTTAATGATGTAATATTTTTAGTATTTATTGCGAATTCCTTTTATAATGTAATTGTTTTTATTTCCCCAGACTGATGATGCACCGTGTTTTTTGTTTGCGAAACGTTTCTTAAATAAACTATGATATTCTACTAAGATGTATCACGAAACCCTCTGAAATACTGTGATATTGCTGACTGGAGATTCCATAAATATATATATATATATATATATATATATATATATATATATATATATATATATAAAGTAAAAAGGAAATTCCTACTCATATCATATTAATTAGCTTTTCGTGTCAGTACAAGCAACTCATTTGCATATTATATAACCACGTTTAGTAATGATCAAACCACACGGCAAACGAATCACTAACGTAAAAGCCGAACTAACAATTATTATCCTAAGCAATTGCATCTAACCACATCCACAAAGCGAATTAACTATATTGTATTAATATCTCTGGCTTCTCAAGGACAGTTTTGTAGGCGAAAGCAGCTCCCTCATAACCTGTACGTGAAAGCTGAGACAGGTTGCTCGTTGTTGCAGAAATGTTGAAGGGGAGAATGAGAGCTGGAAGGTAAATCAGTTACGTAAAGGGTTGTGGAGAAGTATATAACCTCTTAGAATTAATATTATTGAGAGAATTTTAGCTGACGCAAAAGCGACACTAAAAAAATGGATGTTAAAAGAATTTGTAAATAAACAGATTCACAAATGAAATTATATTTGTAGCGAACCTCCACCAAGACGGACACAAAGTTATAGTCTTCGCCTCTCCAAAATTCAAGTTGATTATTACCAGATATAAAGTATTAAATTTGGCCTTTAGAAATCTACGGGAATGGCGCGTATGTTTCGGTTACATAAGACTAGAAAGATTCACTTTATTAAACAATTATTATCAGACATTGCCATTTTTCTCGAAATTCAGTCGGTTGTTGACAGCTGTGAGGCCTAGTATAGTTTTGTATACTGTTCTTGAATAAATTTTTAACTAGGATCCACTGATAACAATTGGCAAGACCAATAAAAGGAGATAAAAAATGCGCTGTAGTTACTTTAGCTCAAAAATCGAGTTTCCTGCACAGGGTATAATGCTGTATGAAAGTCTTAGCCACGGCCCATGAAACTTTCAGCCACAGCCCGGTGGTGGCCTGTGTTGTTGCAGACATGATCATGGCTAACTTTAACCTTTTAAAAAAAGGTACTGAGGCTAGAGGGCTGCAGTTTTGTACGTTTGATATTTGGAGGGTGGATGACCAACATACCAATTTGCAGCCCTCTAGCCTCGGTAACTTTTAAGGTCTGAGGGCGGATAGAAATAGTGTGGACAGACAGAGAAATAGCCATCTCAAGTGTTTCCTTTTGAAGTAGACTGAAAACTGAAGATAGAAATGCAACGTTATTGCTGGAGGTAACAATAGCAGAAGACCCACAAATTTTCGTCGAGTTATAACCCTACTGAGAATATGTAAACTCTGGGACTTGCTTTCCTATGAAGCCAAAAGTCCATTACGAACTTTTACGGACTTTTCCGAAGTCCACGGAAGGCCCTACGTCCCAGCGAGCTGCTTTGCCCCTGCACGGAATATCAGTACGAAGGGGACAGGAATAATTAGCGTTTTTGTTAACAGTATACTTTTTCCCAAGGCGACCGAAGGGGTCGTAATTAAGCCTTTCCCAGTAATGAGAAAAAGCCGAAATGACTCGCTTTTAAGTTGTCAGGCTTCTCTGGTTTGGTGTTTACGCTCTCTTCAAGTCTTTTTTTTTTTATGATTTCGTCTTTTGAAAAATACAGATGGGAAGATCTTTTTTTTCTAAGCTTCAGGAGTTAGCTGTCGTCAGTTCTTGTGGACTATCTGTAGATTTCTCTTCTTGTCAGTGTTTATAGACTATCTT
>NC_061097.1:42657525-42660025 GCF_015104395.2 Macrobrachium nipponense
TCCCATGGAATTTCTAGTCTAAACATTTCACTGAATTTCATAGCCAGAACTCATCGACGCCTTTGGATACCCAGTTGAGATCCATCACGTGACCACTGAGGATGGGTATATCCTGGAAATGCACAGGATACCCCATGGCAAGGCTGGCCCCACATCCGAAAGTCGCCCCGTGGCCTACCTGGAACACTGTCTGCTCTGCTCGTCTTCCGATTACATCATGAATTATCCTGACGAGGCTTTGGGTAAGAGCTGAATTTGAGGTCATCTCTGATTATTGTTTTGTTTTTGTTTTTTTTTCTGCTGTGAGTATTATCTTGTTTTTAATTATTTCAAAAATATTTTTGGCTTACAATTGTTTTTGCTTATTATTTTTTTGCTTCTAATTTTTTTTTTCATGTGAAGAAAATAAAATGACTGTTTGGTTTATGTGGCTAATACTAAAAAAAAAATAATGTTATAGATTGGTTCTTTGTTTAGAGGCAAAGTATTAGAATAGAGACACATTTTGGTATTTTCGGTTATCACAATATAAATAGAATTCCATACGCTTAAGTTTAAGAGCAAAAAGGTTCAGAGAGAGAGAGAGAGAGAGAGAGAGAGAGAGAGAGAGAGAGAGGGTAAACACACACATTTGTTACCATGGAAATATATTACCACTCTAACTTAACCTAACCCTCCCAAGAGCAACCATATGCGCAGAGAGAGAGAGAGAGAGAGAGAGAGAGAGAGAGAGAGAGAGAGAGAAAGTACTTTTACCAGGCTATTCCAAGATGCAAATTATATGAAGTTCAAACTTCCTCAACGGGCCTTTTTACCCTTCTCATAACCTCACTCCTGCCCTCATCCTCCCACTCCCCCCACTACTCTCTCTCTCTCTCTCTCTCTCTCTCTCTCTCTCTCTCTCTCTCTCTCTCTCTCCAGCCTCCAGCCTCCAGCAATTAGAGAGCTCTTAGAGTGAATTCGCTGGCAGCCATATTAGCATAATAATTTCGTTTACAAAGGGAGCCTCCACGAGTCCTTCTCAGTGTTTTAGGTAAATAGGGTGGAAGTCTGTCTCCTTAATGGAGATTATTATTATTATGATGATGATGCTTTAACAACTCTCTACGACAAATGATGAAATAATTAGTAGGACTAAAGAGATGATTCTAACGGGTTAACAGCTTTTTTTTCTTATTATATCTACGAGTCCTAAGTGAATTAGGTTTTAAGTGAGTTTATGATTTCTCAGAATTGTAGTGGTGATTTGGGGGGTTGGGTGGCCTAAGACCCCTCAAAAATAGTTTCCAGAGCCTCTTCCTCCCCCCCCCCCCCCCCCCACACACACACACAGACACACACATACACACACACACACACACGTACGTCTAACTTTTTATCACCGTGATTGAAGCTTTACAAGTGATAATTGATAATATGAGAGATGTATATATTTATTGATTTATACACCTCTGTTTCGTTGCAAATATACACAGTGAATATTTACTAAATATACATAGTTTGTATATTTTAAGAATTTACAGTGTGTATATTAGAAATATGGGCAGTTTGTATATTTCTAAATATATAAACTGTTTACATTTAAAATATACACAGAGAATTTCAAAAGATATACATTGTTTTTGTTTATCAAGATATACAGTATGTATATTTAGAGATATAGAAAATGTGTATATTTACAAAGTACACAGTGCGTATGTTTACCAAACATACTTCGTGAAATACTCTAGTGATTTGTTTCATAGTTCATTATGTGCTCTCTCTCTCTCTCGTCTCTCTCTCTCTCTCTCTCTCTCTCTGTATATATAATATATATATATATATATATATATATATATATATATATATATATATATATATATACGTATTCTTATATAAAAACCAAATATGGAAAGAAGCTGTTGTTTGACACCTTACGTCTTCTCCTCCCAACAGCCTACATATTGGCAGATGCAGGATATGACGTTTGGCTTTCAAACATGCGAGGGAACACATACTCCAGGAATCACACTACTCTGGACCCAGAAAAGCTGGATTTCTGGAAGTACAGGTTAGTTAACATCTGTTTTGGCTGGAGCCAGGAACAGTTGAGATATGGAAGTATAGGTCAGTTGACATCTATTTTGGCTGGAACCGGTTGTAGATGATTTCGGTAAGTATAGGTCAATTACCATCTGTTTTGGCTGGATCCAGGAACAGTTGAGTCATTGAAGTATAGGTTAGTTAACATTTATGGATGAAACCAGTAACAGTTTATTTATTAAAGTATAGTTCATTTAACATCTGTTTTAGCTGGATCCAGAGAAAGTAGGTTTCTGGAAGTATAGGTCAGCTAACACCTGTTTTGGATGGGTTCAGAAAAAGTGGATTTCAGGAAGTACAGGTCAGTTAACACCTGCTCTGGCTGGGTCCAGAAAAAGTAGAGTTCTGGGCAGTTAACTTCTGTGTTTGCCTGGACTGGTAAATGGTAGATTTCTGGACTTACATTTAACATCTGCTT
>NC_061097.1:42665025-42680025 GCF_015104395.2 Macrobrachium nipponense
CTGTGCAAAAAACATCAAGCTACCTGACCCCCTTTACCCAGTTAAATAAAGTGGGTACTAGGCACCAACCTGATGGTAATGATAGAAAACGATTAGGCAAAGCAGATCCTTGGACTGTGGTATCAGAAAACGGATTAGGGTGATACGTGCAAAGAGACCAGACGTGACGTTTGCTAGTTGACAAACGTCAAGAAAGAAAGGTATCACTCATTGAATGTCGCCAATACCCATGGGCACCCAGAGTTGAAAGAGAAAGAGTATGGGAAAAAACAAAAATGGATCAAGTATCACGAATCTTGGAAAAATAGAAAATAAGGATATGGAGCTCTGCCCCAGGTGGAATTGTACCAATAAATCATTAGGAGCACTAGGCACGATCCCACCCGATCCCTGAAAAGGGAATCTGGAAAAACATACGAGGCTGAAGTTAGCTCCAGGACTCCATGCAAAGAGAAGGTGATACCCTAGAAACGTGGCGCAACATAGTTAGCAAAAGTGATGGACTCCTAAGGAGGCAGGAATGCAACCCGGACCCAACCCCACACTATAAATACCACCCAGATCAAATTGGAGGACTGTGAAGAACAAAAAAAAATAAACAAAAAATAAAAATAAAAATAACGAATTAAATTATAATAAATGATAATAAGAGGTGAAGCAACAAAAGGTGTTTACATAGTAATAATAAGGAAACTAATAATTAACAAGGAAAAGTGATACAAATAATAATAATAACTAAATAATAAGAATAATAAATAATAATAATAACTAAATAATAATAATAAAGTAATCAATAATAATAATAAGGAAGAAGGACTAATAACAAAAAGTAGAACGAAGACCCAGAAATAAGAACAGAGACAGGAGAAATGACCAGACAGAACAGAAGGACTGGCACAACAAACCAATGGGCACGGGACAATACATGAAGACCAGACTAAAGAACTAGCCAGCCGATGACAATAATTGGCATGGCTACAGAGGGGAGAGCTCAAAGAAGGAAACAAGGAAGGAATGTATAACAGCGGCACAAGAGGCCAGGCCCCTAAGAAAAACCATCAGATATGTTTTCCAAGAAACGGATAGACGGAAATAACCGATTTCTCCGATATTGGTAGAAAGTGGCTAATACGAAAAATGAAAGCATAAAACCACATAGCGAGCGAATGCCCGGCACTTGCACAGAATAGGGTGATACGTGGCAAACAGACCAGACGTTGACGTTTAATTGACAAAGTCAGAAGAAAAGTATCACTCATTGATGTCTACAAACATGGGACAACCCAGAGTTGAAGAGAAAGAGAGGGAAAAAATGGATAAGTATCAAGAATCCTGAGAAAATAGAAATAAGAAGGATATGGGATTATGCCAGTTGGAAATCATACCCTATAATCATAGAAGCACTAGGGCCAAATCCCAGATCCCTGAAAAGGAATCTAGAAAAACTAGAAGGCTGAAGTAGCTCCAGTATCTCCATGCCAGAAGAGTTGTGATCCTAGAAAACGGTCACACATAGTAGAAAGTGATGGACTCCTAAGGGATGGCTAGGATGCAACCCTCCCGGAACCCCACACTATAAATACCACCCAGTTCCGAATTGGAGGACTGTGATAAGAGCAAAAAAAAAAAAAATAAAATAGAAAAAAAAAATAAAAATAAATAAAAAACTAAACCAATAATTAATAAACCACAACCACAACTTGCCTGCCCTCGTGATTTCCAGGTCGTCCTCCCAGTTGCTGGGGGTCCGGGAGGGGCGGTTTTCCCCTCCGACGAACCTCATGACCTAACCTGGCCGAGGAACTTTTCTGCGGACGCTACACAGCAACTACTCCCAGATCTGTCTACCACTGTTTCTCTTTCTGGCTCTGCGGCCCGGATGCCGATGAAACCCATAAGGTGAGGGTATAATAATAATATTAATAAATAATAATAATAATAATAATAATAATATAAAATAATAATAATATTTTGGTAAGCAGAGGTCGTCGTCAGTGCCGGAATAATACCAGTCACTGGCGACGACCCCCTGCTTGCACCTGGACCTTGAATATCCTGTTCTAATAAATTGGATTACCTTCAGCATTTATAATTTTTTTAAAAATTCCCAAATATAAATATTAAGCTAGTTACTCAGAAACATTCGTTTTGTTCCTGAAGAAACGAGGGTTGTAAGGAAAATAATAATAATAAATAATAATTAATAATCAATTAATAATCATAATTACTAATAATCATAATAATAATTAATATTTTGTTGGAAAAGGACTCTTTTAAGGGAAATGTGCTGCTAAAAAGAGTGGGCCTAAAATTCTGCCATTCTTCTTAACAGATAATAACAATAATAATAATAAAATGGATATCTCTTTGTAAATGAATAATGATGAATTTATAATGATAATAATGATAGCTTAATAATCATAACTAATATAATTCTAATTAAATTATAAATAAAGCTCTAACTTAAATAATAACTAGTCTAAGAAAATGATTAATAATAATAATAATTACAATAATAATAATAATAATAAATAATAATAATAATAATTAATAATAAAATGAATAATAATTTTTTAAAAAAATTTAATAATAATAATAATAATAATAATAATAATAATATTTGTTTTTTTCCCCGAAAAATTATGTTTTGATTTCCCTGATTTGACTTATTCCTTGGATATGTATTTCCTCATTTTGAGAAAGAGAGAGAGAGGAGAGAGAGAGAGAGAGAGAGAGAGAGAGAGAGAGAGAGAGAAGAGATTCAAAAATGGAATCCCCTGTTGCTGGAAATAGCGGCGTCTTATCACGTGCAATTTTGGGCAAGCACCCCAGTTTGCGCTAACGTAAGATTGCAGAGAGAGAGAGAGAGAGAGAGAGAGAGAGAGAGAGAGAGAGAGAGAGAGAGCGTTTTGCATTAAATAACTAATGATAAACTAAGATACACCCTAACTATTTATCGTAACTGAATAGACAACACATTTCTTCTTATTGTATCAGTGAATTTAACGTGTTTTAACATTTAGCTTTTTCATTTTTCAATGCTTTTTATCAATGAATTTAACATACTGTAACATTTATCTTTGTATTTTAACATCACTTTTTATCGATAAATTTAACATAATTTTTACATATTTTTTTAGCAATGAATTTAACATGATTTAACACCTTTCCTCTTTTTGTTGGACTTTCTACCTCTCGTCTTCTTCCGTAGCGAAGTAATATATTTAACATATTTTCACATTTAAATTTTTCTAAAGATTTTTCTACCAATGAATTTAACATGATTTAATATTTTTCCGCTTTATTTTTTCTATAGGACTTTCAACCTCTCATCCTCTCTCATAACGAAGTAATATATTTAACGTATTTCAACATTACATTTTTTCAACAATATTCTACCAATGAATTTAACACGATTTAACATTTTTCCTCTTTACTTTTTATAGGACTTTATACCCCTCATCATCTCCCATAGCGAAATAATATATTTAACATATTTCAACATTAAATTTTTTTCAACAACTTTCTACCAATGAATTAAACACGATTTAACATTTTTCCTCTTTATTTTTTTATAGGACTTCCTACCCCTCATAATCTCCCATACCCCAGCTGGGGCGTCGGTGGACACAATAGCTCATTACGGGCAAATGAAAAATTCAAGTGAGTTTTTATTTCGATCAAGTGATTCCCAGTTTGGAACGGGTGCTTGAAATGTAGTTTGATTTTAATGTTATATTTTCATCGAGTGGTTTTAGGTTGCTGGTAAAGGTTTTATTGTTTGGGTGTGGAATAATAATAATAATAATAATAATAATAATAATAATAATAATAATAATAATAATAATAATAATAATAATAATAATAATAATAATAATATACTTTATTAAAAGTAATGGCTACTTCAGCAGCATTACACTTGTAGAGATTCTTCTCTATTTTGCGAATAGCGGCTTTTTCAGTGCTACTTAAACAGGCTAGTAGAGCGCCTATAGAGGTCATGGTAAAATACAGGGTCAAAATAGGTGTATATATTTGATTTTACAGATAAACTATGATACCATAGTCATCAAAGTCATTAACGATTTTCTCTCTCTCTCACTCTCTCTCTTTTCTCTCTCTCTCTTTCTTAAAGCGAGCTTTCGTCTGGAGCTGCCAGACATCCTCGGGCTGGGAAGCTGAGGGTGGACTGATCTTGGTGCGGTGTCCGTCCTCCTTATATCTGTGGTTGACAGCAGGGGGTCTGCCCCATGCTTGTCTCCTATTGGCTGCGGCGGTGAGTCTTGTTTTCATTGGCTGCCTGAGCCAGGTCTCAAGCCACTTTCTTCGAGCCCGAAGAAAGTGGCTTGAGACCTGGCTCAGGCAGCCAATGAAAAACAAGACTCACCGCCGCCAGCCAATAGGAGACAAGCATGGGGCAGACCCCCTGCTGTCAACCACAGATATAAGGGAGACGGACACCGCACCAAGATCAGCTCACCCTCAGCTTCCCAGCCCGAGGATGTCTGGCAGCTCCAGACGAAAGCTCGCTTTAAGAAAGAGAGAGAGAGAGAGAGAGAGAGAGAGAGAGAGAAAAAAAAATCGTTAATGACTTTGATGACTATGGTATCATAGTTTATCTGTAAAATTCAAATATATACACCTATTTTGACCCTGTATTTTACCATGACCTCTATAGGCGCTCTACTAGCCTGTTTAAGTAGCACTGAAAAAGCCGCTATTCGCAAAATAGAGAAGAATCTCTACAAGTGTAATGCTGCTGAAGTAGCCATTACTTTTAATAAAGTATGCTTGAGAGAGGGTCTGCTTCCTAAGTACAATAATAATAATAATAATAATAATAATAATAATAATAATAATAATAATAATAAAGTAATGATATAATAATAATAATAATAAAATAATAATAAGACAGTTATTATTATTATTATTATTATTATTATATTTATTATTATTATTATTATTATTATTATTATTATTATTATTATTATTATTATTATTATTTAATTGTTATTATTATATAAATATCTAGTATATATCTATAAAACAACTAGCTCTATACATACATACATACTATATATATATATATATATATATATATATAGTAATATATATATATATATATATAGTATATATATATATATATATATATATATAATTATGATAATGATAATATTAATGATATTATTGTTTTTTATTATAACATTATTATTATATAGATATCTATGTATCTATAATCATAACTAACCCTCTTTATATACATATGTATATACATGTTTATATATGTATATATACATACATACATACATCTATATGTCTAATGTCTTATCGCTTGGCGATAGACTTTTTGTTCTTTCCTTACGGCTGTCATCCGTAAGTAATGTTTGGTTCCTCTCATCTCCCTTGGATATCTTAGTAGAGAGGTTCTTTCTTGACTAGAGGAGATGATTCAAACAGGCTAGTTGAACAAGTTAACAACTTTATTCTGTAACTCCATACTAGGATGATGCAGCTCGGTCGGACGACCGATATGTTTGATCGTTGGCGTGGAACTGCCATTCTAAAGCATCGCGTCGATAGCGGAACATTAGCTATCTCAGCAATTCATTAAAAACACATACGTAGTCTGCCGGCTCGGAAGTTACAAGTTTCCGGCGTAGGTTAACAGGTCAACCGCTTCCCATGGAAGTTGTTGTGCAAAGTTATCATAACATAAAAATGTTGACAAAGCTTAGAGCTAGATCAGGCTACTGCAGACAGCGCATAGCGTAATCTAGGTCTGCTTTGGTCACGTAGAACCTCCTAATGCCATGACCCCAGGTCATTGTTGTTTATATTTACAGATCTTGTAAATTATATAATAATGTAATTATTACATTAGGCTCGGACTGCTACCTATTCAAGCCTTGAATACACAAAAAAAAATTACTTTAAACATTGTCCATAGGAGCGTGCTCGCAACATACTAAGTGATTAAATGCATAAAAAGGTTCTGTTACATACCCTTGTTGACATATTCATAAACAAAGATAAATGCATGGAAAATATAGATCCATGTTTGGTAATAATAATGATTATGTACCCACCCAAAAATAATAAAAGGTTAAAAATCAAAACATGTATACATGATTAATATGATAACAGGTAACCTGATTAAGAATAATGTTACTAAATAATGATTATAGCATGATCATGGATAATTGTTAAAGAGTACTTGACACTCTTTGTAATAGATAAATATAATTGTACAATGGTATAACAATGTAATTCTGCAGAAATTCATATATAGGGCTGATATTTTATTAGGTGCCCGAAAAATACCTTAGGAATATATTAATGTATAATATTGGGCTATAATGATTTATTAGGTGCCCTGGAGATACTTTAACTGTTCAAATGCAAAGGCGTGAGTCTTTCTTGTCCTACATTTTGCCAGCATACGGACCGCTTTTCACACACAACACAATTCCAGACAATTCCCTAGCACGAACTGAAGTGGCCAGGTTCAGGCGGCCCTAAACGCAAACGACTTGAGTTTAACGGGTACGTCATCTAGACGGGCCAGTACGTTCCCTTGGAGATCCTTCTGTTTACGCCTTAGCCTACGCCAAGCAAAGATGTTGACGGTCGATAACCAATATGGCCGTCACGCTGAACACGGCTAGCAGAATGTAGTAGCGAGATTTTCTCCACCTGCATAAGTCGATGACGCGTGGGTTCATCTCAGCCAGTTGCGTCAGACGATGAGCTACTCGCGCGTTGTATGGGAGAGGTAGTGATGGGATGATTGTGGTAGCCCACGTGTAGTTCGCGAAATACGCCTTCTCACGTATTATCGTGTTGACCCCTCTGACGGTATAGTTTGTAGATGTCCCGTACAAACCATCGGCTGCTACGAAGATAGGGGCATGGGCGGTGGATGTGTCCGGACACACGACGTCGATCCGGCCTTATCATAACGGATCCAGGAACCATTATTCATCCTGTAATTGAATTTATTACCGTAAAAGGGATAAAGTTTCCCCAGACAACCTTCGCTTGTATGAGAGAGAGAGCCGTTTAGCACTATGTCTAACTCACATGAATCCGTTGATATAGGATAGAATTCAAAAGAGTCAGCTGTACAAATTTTATTATTCATGGCTTCTGAACAGTGAGTGAGTTTATCTAAGTCTCTAATGACTGTAAATGATTTCTTATCAGAAGAATCAGTACATGCCCCTCCCCGTTAAATTGGATATTACTGGATTTGAGTTATTCGTCATAAAAGTAGGAAACGGTGCTATTTGTATGATTGCCAAGCATCGGAAGAATCAAAAGGAATTGTGATCATAATTCTATAATTTTCAACGCTGACTGATATTAGGCTATAATAGAATTCTACTTTATGGGCATCTAATAAAGGAATATAACCTAGCTTCTCCCGTCCGTTTTTCCAAAGTTAACGTCAGATCTTTAATAGGCATGAGGTGAGAGATAACACACCCTTTGTTGCTAACGTAATAATTGCTTCTACTGTAATCTTTTGACTTTTCAATAAAATGTGATATTTTCACACGGATATGATCTATTTTCGAACTATAGTAAGCTAAAGTAGCCAGCAAATGTTGAACTTCCATGACCTGATCGATATTATTTGAATGTTCATTAACGATATTCATTATTTGATTGATCGAAGATAACTGGCTGCGAAGTTCTGATAAGGCCAGTTCCGTTTTGTGTTGCAAAAACTCAATTCTTTTATTTTGATTATTTATCTTGAGGCGATTTGAGATTCCTAAGCCTAGATTCGCAACTGATCCTAAGATGTTTAGTCCAGCTAGAATAAGCGGGTTTGCGGCGTTCAAGAGTATTGTGCCGCACAGACCACATCAGCAGGTCACGAGCGAGCTCTTCTTTCTGCCTCGGCGGTTTTATTTTGTATGTCATAAGACAACATTTCCGCGACGCTTAAATGTTTGAGCTAGTGAAATCTCTGAGTTAGCATGAAAAATTACGTTCATGCTTTCTTTCCTTAAGGGAAATACCAAACCTCATCAGGTCATTCTTTAAGTTAAGGACGTCATCTTCAGGTAAGAAAATAGCATGCATATCTACTTCGATAACATATTACTTGACACGATGAATACATCATCGATTCTCTCGATAATCGAGCCATGATTAAATTCTATGTCTTTAGTCCTAGCGCTCTCTTTCCATACAACAAGATGTCTGAATACACAATATCACTCCTAACAATAACAGATTCATTTTGAAAACCTGCAATGAGTAAAACAGATGTAATAACTCCGCGTACAAAAGAATAGGTTTACATACAATATGATTAATATATATATATATAATTTATTATACAAGTTTCATAAATACAACCATTTTTTCCCTCACTCCATCTACCCTTCTTTAGATTCTGATATGTGCCAATGGGACTATTCTCACATCAGTGGGTTTGGATACATTTTGAACCCTAACTCTATTGGCCGTTAAATTTTCTAAAATGTTAAATTTAAACGGGCCTTCAAACTTAGGTGTCAGTTTATAATTTAAACCTCTACGTACGTATACTTGTATGTATACCTGATCGCCCACGGCATATGTTCTAGTTGGCTTAGCTATTTTATCATGATTTTTTTTTTCATTATGATCTGTGCTTCTTCTAAATTCTTACGAATTATATTATATCGACTTATGCTTGCATCCATAAACATCCTTTAGAGGATTTGATAAATTAGTTGTAGGCTTTAAGATGTGGAAAGGCGTTGGGCCGGAGCCGGGATGACCGTACAGTGCCTCGTGGCGGTAAGACACAATAGACACATGATACGAGTGATAAGTGGTGCTTAGTACCGCAGGTATGGCAATGTCCCAGTTGGGATCTGCCCCCCCTAGGGTGACCTTAAAATGTTTAAAACCTTACGATTTGCCCTTTCCACTAGCCCATTAGACTCTGGGTGATAGATCATGGTATGATTTTCTTTATACTAAGGAATTCGCACAAGAGTTAAGGAAATGATTATTGAACTCCCCGCCCGAGTCTGAGATAATGATGTGTGGAATTCCATGTTTACAAATGTAGCACTCGTAAAACTTCCTAGCGCACTCGACCGCGGTTTTTGTTTTAAGCGCTATAAGTTCTGTATATCGAGTCAAAACGTCTATAATTACTAGGAGGTGCTTATTTCCTCTGTCTGACTCGTAAAATCCTGTTAATAAATCTAAATGTACTCTTTCAAAGGGTTGATTTGGCACGGGGTAAGCCCCTAGGCTGACAGGTGTCTTCGTGTGCCCTTTGTATTCTTGACAAGTGCGACAATTTGCTATGTCTTTTTATATCTCTAAGCATCGTATGCCAATAAAATAAGGATTTGGCTTTCTGTGACATCAAGGTATAACCCGGGTGTCCATGCAGTGGATTTTCATGCAACCACTTTAAGACAGTGGGTATGAGTGAGATAGGCACCACCACCTGGTTGTTATTCAACTGCGGTGTGTTGCGGGTTTTCCTCGTCACGGATCTACACAGGATATTTGTCCTGTAGGATATAATTCTGCTGCTTATACTTTAGGTATTCTTTTTCCTCGGATTTCCGTTTAACGCAATGATGATTTTTTCTCATTGCGGATCTTTTCTTTGTTCCGTCTGTAATAGTTCAGCACTCCAGCCCAGATCTTCCTGTTCGTATATAGTTTTAACAACGCAGGGCATGGAGGTTGAGATATCTATTAATTCAGCTAATGGCTCGGTACAAGATGAAGAGGGGTTGCGTGATTAATGCGTCAGCAATGATATTGCTTTCCCAGGTAAATACCCGATCCTCGCGCCAAAGTCCTGAATGATCATGTGCACCGAGTTCGCTTGGGGCTGTGACTAAAGCCTTTAAAAAGAAGTCGGTTAGGGGCTTATGATCAGTGAGAACCTTGACGGGATAACCGTATATTATGAATTTAAAGTGCACGAGTGAATTAACAATAGCGAGCCCTTCCTTGTCTATTACTGCATATTTACTTTCGAAGGTCTCAGTTTACGTGAATAAAAAGCTATAGGGAAAAACTGTCTATCATATTGTTGAAGCAATACCCCACCTACTCCTAGGTCTGAGGCGTCTGTTGCTATGAAAAATTCCTTACCGAAGTCAGGAAATTTCAAGATAGGAGAACTACACAGTTCATCTTTCAATTTATCGAACGCCTGTTGATGACTTTCAGACCATACGAAAATCTACGCCCTTTTTTATAAGATCGGTTAGGGGAGCGGCTATGATTGAGTAGTTGCGGATGAAGCGGCGATAGTAACCGCTGCATCCTAAAAATTGCTGTATTCCCTTGACGTTAGTAGGTATCGGAAAGTTACGGATAGCCGACACCTTATCGTGTACGACTTTAAGACCTTCACTAGAAACCGTGAAACCTAGATAGACTAGTTTCTGTTTTAAAAAATTCACACTTACTTATCTTTACCTTAAATTATGCTGCCTTAATCTTTGTAACACTAACTCCAATTTACGTAAATGCTCTTCTAATGTGTTGGAAAAGATTACTAAGTCATCCATGTAGGCATGTAGGATATCTCCCAACAAGTCTCCAAACACGACGTTTATCATACGAGTAAAAGTTATAGGAGCACAACGTAAACCAAAAGGCATACGCAAAAATTCATAATGTCCCTGGCTGTGCTGAAGGCAGTGTATGGGATGCTTTCTTGTTCCATCGGAATCTGATGAAATCCTTTAGTAAGTCTAGGCTTGTGAAGTATTTATTCTGGCCTAGTAAAGATAGGATATCATCGGTACATGGTACTGGGAATCTGTCAGGGATTGTTTCTTCGTTTAAACGACGAAACCAAAAATCTACGCATATCCGCCAAGTTCGATCTTTTTTCGGTACTACTATTAACGGAAAATTATAAGGGCTGTTTGATTTCCTAATGACGCCTTCCTTTAACATTTTACCTACTTCCTCTGTTATCTCATTCTGAAATTTCATAGGAAGTCGGTACGAAGGTACATAGATTACTTTCTGTTTGTCCTTGAGCCTGATTTGATGCTCGAGGACATCCGTTTTTCCTAAGGTTCCATCCGTAGTGAAAAAACATCATGATATTTAGTTAACAGATTCAAAAATTTCTGCTGAATTTCTTCTTCTTGAATGTCCTGATTGATTTTATTCTTTATAGATTGCAAAAGGGTTTCATCCGCGACTGATTGAGGCGTGATTTATCTCAGCTACGGTAAGAATGCGATGTTTATTTTAAACTTCGGCATCCAAGATATGTTGATTTTTGTGGATTACTAAAGTGGTATTCAAATGATTACAGACTTCGATATTACATTGTTGTTGTGAGCCGACTGTATAAACGGCTTGTGTGACGGATAATCCGTGGTGCAGAGTTTCGGAAAGGATTAATGTTTCAGATCCTGGCAAGGTTCTTTTTACACGCACTAATATATTTGAAGTTACGTTAGGCTCGAGAGTTTGCGTGCAAGCTGATATTACGGGTGAGCGAGAGTTCTGTTGGGTTGCCTGTATTATTTCTTGGTTCATGAGACAGGTGATTGGTTCCGTAATGTAAGTGACAACTCTGCCTGTCTCTTTATTATCTAAAACTGATTTTAGGGTATTAGAAGACCTATAGAATTTCCCTTTGATATACACGCCGTGTTTTGCAGGTGCTAAGATAATATTTTGAGTGCCCATAGACGGGTATCCGATAATTACTGCGGGATACATATTAATGTTTTGTACAACTACAAAGGTATCGGCTAACGTGCGCTTACCGACCTTGTACTGTACTGAGTTACGCCCACAACATTTAATTCATTATTCCAATGCCTGAGAGCCTTATTCCCGGACTTTTCTATAGGGAAATTTGAAAAGAGTAAATGATGAGTCCTTAAATCCATTATATTACGTGGACTACCAGAATCAAAGAACAAAGTGAATGACTTATGGTCCAAATTTACTGCATGTAAGGTTGGTCGCAACTCGTTTTGACTAATAATTGCATGAATTTGTTGCAAATCTACGGGAACCTGCACAGATTTTTTTGATTCGGCCGTGTGTTTCATAGGAAAAATCAATTGTCTCACAATGATCTGATAAATGATTAAACTGATTATTTTGATACAAAAGATGTTGATATTGATGACCCAACAACGCCCTCTCCCCCCTTGGAGTGAACTACGTGGTATTTGTTTTGTTTATACACACCCTGAAAATTCGCTTGCCCTTGCGAGTTCTGGCTAGACGGCCCAGGAACAGAGGTACCTGAAGCACGATTTGTTTGTTCTGCTGTTGTGCAGAATTTCCGTTTGGTTGTTTTTTTTCTTCTTATAGTACTGAGGACCCTTCTTTTTATTTGCACTAGCAACTGGTTGCGTGTTTGTAGCATTTTGCTGTTGATTCCTCGAGTAGCAACGGTTATATGAATGAGTTGAACTATTGTGTATTGAACAAAAACGCGTCCGACAGTCTGAAATCATGTGACCTGGTCGTTTACAGTTATAACAAACCATCCCTGCAACTTGATTATTATTATGTACCACATTTACTTGTTGTGGCTTGTTCTCATTTTTTGCAAAAACTTGAATGAGCGAAGGATCTAGGTCGGTACATTTAGACATGTGTTTTTTTGATTTGTTTATACACATCTAATTCCGTACTGTCGGGCTGCAATTTTTATCAAAACACCATTACTAACGCTTCAGGCAACATTACAGTGATAGACGTAAGGTAGATCAAACGGATAAAATCTTTCACTTTGATTTTAGCAGCCCGCAACCCACCCGGAGTTACTTAAACTATCCTGATATTCATTTAGCCGGTCGGCAATTAGCGCCGCCCGCTCGACAACATTGAGCTGAGTCATGGAGGCTTGGTTAAGGATATTTCTCAATGCCAATACTACATCTAAAGCCTCTTCACCCCCATACACGGCCACGTAATCTAATTTGAACTCGTCCATGTAGCGCTTCTTGGAAAGAAACCCCCTTAGATACGCACTTGCGTCGCCTTTAGCAAAGTCAACGAAGCTCTTGGCCTCCTGTAATTGTACTGCTGGGTCTGTGATGCTTTTTGCATTTAAATGAGCGTCTACAGATGAATCCATGCCTCAACATTTTGAGGCAGGAACCCATTGACCCGACCCTTGAAAAGGGACAATCGCTGACCGCTCGCGCTAACGAGAGTCCACCACGTTGGGGTTGCCAGCCGGAGTGGTTGCCATTTCGGCTTTCACTTTTTTCTTATCACTTCTATTCCTTGCAATCCTATCAAAATATCTATAAGAGTACACTCGACCACTACGTAAACGCATAAGCAATGTACTGATAAGTAAGTGTTTATAATAATGGAAAATCCCCCAAAAGATACAAAAAATACAGACAATATGATCAAATATTATACGGAGAATTCCTGCAAGAACAAACGGTTAATGACAACGAGAAAAGAAAAAAAATTAATCTGCGGGCGAGAAACCTTCGTAGTTGAAGATAGGTTCTGAATGAAGGAAGATTAATATGGCGAACAACTCACCCCCAGAATACTGGACGATCGACTCTTGATGAACAACACTTCACTGAGGAAAAGACCTGAATAGATAAAAATGGTACTTAGCTCCAGATTATATTGCGAAGGATTGTTGACATGGGATGACGTCTCGCGTCGGAAGTCGTGATGACGTCACGGTCTTCTCTCGGTGCACGCATGCTCTGGGAAGTCCAAGATTGATGACGTCACAGCCTCCGTCCTTGCACTACTGCGTATAGCTGTCCACTCTGCGTCCTTGCTCGTGAACGGGTGATCTCTGTGTTTTTGTTTTCTTCTTTCCGTTGATGTTCAATGCTGCTCTCGTCCGGTGTAGATTCTCGAAGATAAGTGACAACAGTTGCTCAAACGTCAGTGTTAAATGCTTGTATTCCTCTCGATGAAGGACATAGTTGCGTCTTCATAAACTGTTGCGTTGATTGAAGATCCCGTTTCCTCTGTTTCGTTTGATGTTGAAGGTGGAAGTTAGTTCATGTAGACCTTCGGTCGGCTGATATGGGTCTTGTTAATTATGTTCTTCGTTTATACGCTGCCACCACTTCTAATGTCTTATCGCTTGGCGATAGACTTTTTGTTCTTTCCTTACGGCTGTCATCCGTAAGTAATGTTTGGTTCCTCTCATCTCCCTTGGATATCTTAGTAGAGAGGTTCTTTCTTGACTAGAGGAGATGATTCAAACAGGCTAGTTGAACAAGTTAACAACTTTATTCTGTAACTCCATACTAGGAGATGCAGCTCGGTCGGACGACCGATATGTTTGATCGTTGGCGTGGAACTGCCATTCTAAAGCATCGCGTCGATAGCGGAACATTAGCTATCTCAGCAATTCATATAAAAACACATACGTAGTCTGCCGGCTCGGAAGTTACAAGTTTCCGGCGTAGGTTAACAGGTCAACCGCTTCCCATGGAAGTTGTTGTGCAAAGTTATCATAACATAAAAAATGTTGACAAAGCTTAGAGCTAGATCAGGCTACTGCAGACAGCGCATAGCGTAATCTAGGTCTGCTTTGGTCACGTAGAACCCTCCTAATGCCATGACCCCAGGTCATTGGTTTATATTTACAGATCTTGTAAATTATATAATAATGTAATTATTACATATGTACATATATATTGTACATATAGATGAAATGACCTATAGCTTCTGAAACGCCAATCGGCAAAGTCAGCTTCTCACTAGAGGGAAAATATGGCATTTGCTGCACACTCGTTGGATAAAATATTGCTTCATGAAAAAATACGCACATACGCAGATTTTGCACTGGGAGGTGAAATATATTCATGACTACTATGTCAAAAACTTCATATATATAATATATATGGATATTTACGTATATATTTTTTAGATGTTTTTAATATCACGTATATATGACTATTCAATGACCCGTGGAGTGGTGAGATAAATGAAAAATTCATATATATAGTTTTTTTCCTGGCGCAACGTGAATTGATTTGGGGT
>NC_061097.1:42682525-42695025 GCF_015104395.2 Macrobrachium nipponense
CTCTCTCTCGTTAGTAAGATAAATGTTCTACTGTTAGACTTGGAAGGTCCTGAAGTTATCGGATGACAAGTATTTTATGATTAAGAAAGAAAATAATGAAGATAAAATAAGACTCCTTTTCGTGAGTGTAAATATTGATATAATGTTATACTCTTGAAATCTGACATTCCTTGTTACAATGAGGACTTTATAAAGTCCCCTTAAAGCTTAAGGAGTTTAAGAGTATCCTTAACAACATATCTAGATTTAGAGTAGAGAAAGGGGTCACATTACTTATCCACTTCTTTAAAGAATGTAACTTCTCCTCTTAGTCTTCAAAAGGAATTGATGATATGAAGCAGTAATCAAACGAAATTCTTGTTACCCTCTCCATCGCTTGTCCTGAGAAGAGTAAGGAAAATGATTGTAATAATATTAATGAAAGAAGAATAAAAATGAGACGAAAGAAGTGTTGTAGTAGGAATTAGAATACATTAACTAAAGTGAGGATCTCCCTCCCTGCGTGAGAGACTAAAAAGTAAAGGAGCGAACAAAAGTGGAGGAGTTGTAAAGATTACTTATATGACAAGAGTCGAGACTGAGATGGTCTGCACATCTGTAAAGAATTAGACTTGCGTGGGGAAAAGTCGGGACGGAAGAGGCAAAGAAATAAATGGAGAAGGAGAAGGAGACGTTGTCGAGTATAGTACTTGAAGAAGAAGCTTTAAGGCAACCGACCCCTTAGCTTAAAAAGGATAGTAGGTTGAGATGAAGACGAATAGAATAACATGGAGAATTTGGAGACGAAAGAAGTTACTCACAGAGGGAGAAGGAGAAGCTGCTGAGTAAAAGTACTTGGAGAAGAAGCTTTAAAGGCAACGGGGGGGGGGGAACCCCTTACCTTAAAAGGATAGCAGGTGGAGACGAAGAAGTTACTAGAATTCTAAAGCCTTGGATTTTCTCTTTCCGTACCAACAGGGGAATCCACGCCAACGAATATGTTTACACGAAGGTCTTGGAATTATTCGCCGCTTACTAAGGACGAACTTTCTGAAGACAACGAAAGGAACAGAGAAGAAGAAGAAGAAGAAGAAGAAGAAGAAGAAGAAGAAGAACTTTGATGTCGAATTATGTCGAATTACTGGAAAGTTGACGTTGAGATAAAAAAATGACTTTGTAAGATTTTCTTTCAATTACTGAAGACTGTCACTGCCTGATACCGAATTTCCTTTCGACGACGAAATAGAAATATTTTATTTTATTGATGCTACCATCACTTTTCAACCTTAAAAATTAAAATTATAAACAAATAGATAATGTACAAATGAATAATAAGTGTTATTAAGTGTTCTTTTTTTTATCGATTGTAATTACGATCACTAACTATGGTAATGTAAAAGAGAGTCGAGATGACTTCCTGGCATACGGTAAAATGGACTGGAAACCTTCTCGGTTGGTTGGATAAGTCCAGTGGGTAACATAAGCCTTGTTTTTTCCCTTAGGCACCATACCAAATAGAACGGGCATGTTTTGGACAAGAGCCCTTGCTGATATTCACCTAAATAAGGACACGTATGTTGGCAACACTCCGTAAGGACAGTTATATAGCTTACAGCCTTTCATGATTGGTGGATGTAAACTTCTTCAACCAATCATATTCGATTATAGCCTGACATTACTGGTAGTATTATAACGTTGTGTCTCTCTCTTCTCTCTCTCTCTCTCTCCTCCTCCTCCTCCTCCTCCTCCTCCTCCTCCTCCTCCTCCAAGTATTATACACAATTCTGCTGAAATGTCAATTTAAGGAAGGAAAATAACAGGATTTTTAACATTATTATTATTATTATTATTATTATTAGTAGTAGTAGTAGTAGTAGTAGCAGTAGTAGTAGTAGTAGTAGTAGTAGTAGTAGTAGTAGTAGTAGTATAATTTTCAATTATATCAATTTAGAAAATCTAATATTTTCCCTCACTTTTCTGTTTACATCTAAAAGTAATTTGGGAGAAGAGTAAGTTTCTGTCAGCTGAATTCGTTTTCATCACTCGTAATATATGAGACGATTCGTCCCCTGTCAAATTCTGTTTGAGTAGGAATTCTGGAATGAGATAAAAAATGAAAGGAGTTATAGAAAGTAACCCAGTTCGGAGAGAGAGAGAGAGAGAGAGAGAGAGAGAGAGAGAGAGAGAGAGAGAGAGAGAGAGAGAGAGACCCTACAAAAACACACGGAATAAAAACACTGAAAGCTAAAACTCGATAAAACACAGCAGAACTATCAGATGAGTAGTTTTTTATCTCCATCTCCCATAACACTACTAAGACATCCTATATCACATCAACTGTCAATCAATAGGAAACGATAAAAAAACACTATAACAAACTCAAAACACAATAAAAAAAAAGCACAGAACTATCTAAAGAGCGCACTGTCAAAAAAAAGCAATAAAAGATATTATAGAACTTCCTTCTCGTCTCGATATAGAGAGAAAGAGAAAGAAAGGTATTTAAAATGCTTCGATACCCTTTTGTATAGTATACAGGCCCTTTGAAGTTCCGCTTCCATCAGAGAGAGAGAGACAGAGAGGGTGTATATATGTGTATTTCTCTCTGAGTGAAGTGTTTTTTTTTCTTTTTTCTATTTGTATTGGAGTTTTATTGTTTTGCCCTTAATCGCTTTTATCTGTTTTTGCGCATTGTGGACTCACGGATGAAACTGGAAGGAAGTGACGATTGAATATTTATTATTATTATTATTATTATTATTATTATTATTTTATTATTATTATTATTATTATTATTTGTTTTGTTTATCATAGTCCTCCAATTCGACAGGTGGTATTTATAGTGTGGGGTTCCGGGTTGCATCCTGGCTCCATAGGAGTCCATCACTTTTGTTATTATGTGCGCTGTTTCTAGGAGCACACTCTTCTGCATGAGTCCTGGAGCTACTTCAGCCTCTAGTTTTTCTAGATTCCCTTTCAGGGATCTTGGGATCGTGTCTAGTGTTCCTATGGTTATGGGTACAATTTCCACTGGCATATCCCATATCCTTCTTATTTCGATTTTCAGGTCTTGATACTTATCAATTTTTCCCTTTCTTTCTCTTCAACTCTGGTGTCCCATGGTATTGCAACATCAATGAGTGATACTTTCTTTTTTATTTTGTCAATCAACGTCACGTCTGATGTTATTTGCACGTATCACATTATTATTATATTATTATTATTATTATTATTATTATTATATCTTATTATTATTATTATTATTATTATTATTATTATTATTATTCAGAGCCACTGACTTGAAATTCAAACTTCCAAAAAAATATTTCATTAAAAAGAAGTAACAGAAGGCAATGGGAAATACAGAAAGAAGAGATCACTTACTAAAAAAAGTTTAAATTAACCAATGAAGGAATAAATCGCAAGAAATATAAACAAATGGTTAAAATCCAAAGAAAATCATTGTTTTAAGGTAGTAATGCGTTGCATCTCCGCTTGAACTTCCGGTTTGCAACTGCCCGACATCCTCTGCAGGAAGACTACTGTTCCGCATTGCAACGGCGCTAGGAATCAAGGACCTCTGGAATCGAGAAATTCGACAGAGACACATTTTCATGGTGGTAATATTAAATTGGCGGGAATGTGTATGGTAAGAATATACAGTTTGAATATAAATTGATAGGAATATGCATGGTGGGAATGTAATTTGGTAGGAATTTACAGTGGGAATATAATTTTTTGGGAATTTGCAGTGATTTATAAATTGGTGGGAATACACAGTGGGAATATAAATTGGTGTGGATACACAGTGGGAATGTAAATTGGTGGGGATACACAGTGGGAATGTAAATTGTTGAGTATTTACAGTGGAAATATAAATTGGTGGGGATACACAGTGGGAATATAAATTAGTGGGAATATACTGTGGGAATATAAATTGTTGGGTGTATACAGTGGATTATAAATTGGTGGGAATGTAAATTTGTGGGAATATAAACTGGTGGGATTATAAATTGTTAGGAATATGCAGCGGGAATATGAATTGGTAGGAATTTAAATTTGATGGGAATTTACAGTGGGAATATAAATTGGTGCGAATATAAATTGTTGGGAATAAATGGTTGGGATTATACAGTGGGAATATAAATTATTCGGAATAAAAGTTGTTGGCAATATACAACTGGAATATAAACTGGTGGAAATATAAATTGTTGGGAATGTACAGTGGGAATAAAAATTTTGGGGAATATACAGTGGGAATAAAACGTGGTCTGTAGGAAATACGGAAATTCGTAATATGACTATTTCCAGGGACCCTTCCAGTCGACATATTTTCTCTCTTCCAGAATCATCAAATTTCTCCTCTTTTTCCATTCTCCCCTTATTGCGAACTGACTTCTGCGTATAACTTAAATCCAATTGTTTACGTCAACCTTCCTTTATTTAATTGGCTCTCAAGGCAATTTGGTGAATTCCGTGGAGGCTACGCAGGGAGGTGCGAAGGTATATATATATATATATATATATATATATATATATATTATATATATATATATATATATATATTATATATATGTATGTATATATACATAATATAATAAAAGGAGCCCATAAAAACGCCAAAATATAGAGAGAAAATACTATATTTCAGAGACTGGCTGTCTCTCTCTCTTCAGGTAGATGAATGAGAAAAGTTACAGAAAAGGTGGTATTTATACCAACAGATCCATCCACATGTATAGGCCAATTTAGGTCACTCCCCCTGATAATCCTGCTTTAATCCTCTTAAGCGTTGGTTGAATGAAGACTTTAGCAATGACATCTGAATCCCATGCGCCCTTTGAGATGTTTCATTACCTGTCTCTGTTTAATCAAGGCCAATTCTATCACCTGACTCTGAAATATAGAATTTTCTCTCTATATTTGTTTTTATGGGCTCCTTTTATTTGATGGAATTCTGTTGCAGCAGAAGCATATATATATATATATATATTTATATATATATATATATATATATATATATATATATATATATATATATATATATATATATATATATATATATATATATATAATATAATATATATATATATATATATATATATACATATATATATATATATATTATATGGAATTGGAATATCCACAATACCGTCTTAACTTCTCGAATTCTTCGTGTTTTTTTGGGGCATACGCCTGTCACTACAAAGAAATCTTGGGTGTCCGGGAGCGGGAAACGAATCCGGGTTACCATAATTATTTGCTCTTGTTTTATATCCCTTCATACTCATTTCTGCACGACCTATAGCCATTTCATCATTGGACTTATATAATCTTGTGTTTCCTCTCTGTCAGTGTTGTTGTTGATAATTAAATTATACCTGCATGTATAATAGATATGCATGTTTATATATTTATTTATGTTAATTGATTGATTCCGTTATTTACTTTCTTTTGCGCTGTTTTGAACCGTCTTGTCAAAAGCTTTTTTAATTTAGTTTTTTTTTTTTTTTTTTTTTTTTTTTGCAAATTAACATAATTCATCTACTGAACGTTACCCAGTGGCAGCACTGCCTCACTGTTATTCTATTTGCATAATTGTCCTTTCACATTGACTTCCCTTTTTGACAATTTCTCCTGGCTCGTTAGATGTGCAAACAACGTCCGTCTCTGTAGCTGGTAAATGAATTCGAAGGAATTATCGTACAAACGAAATGTAACGCGAAATGGATAAATAAGGTTACGGGTTTGCTCATACGCTGCCAGAATTCTGAGTGCCGATGTGCTAATGTTTTGAGCTGTTTTGAAGATAGTTCTTCATATGTTTTACCTTGCAGTGATGTAAGTAAATATTTCTTTTGTCCTGCGTAAGTTAGTTAAACCACAATTATTATTATTATTATTATTATTATTATTATTATTATTATTATTATTATTATTATTATTATTATTATTATTATTATTATTATTATTATTATTACTTAAAATTCAAGCTTCAGAAAAAATTATTATTATTATTATTATTATTATTATTATTATTATTATTACTTAAAATTCAAGCTTCAGAAAAAATTATTATTATTATTATTATTATTATTATTATTATTATTATTATTATTATTATTATTATTATTATTATTATTATTATTATTATTATTTATTCAGAAGATGAACCCTTTTTATTTGGAACAATCCCACCATAGGGGTTATTGACTTGAAATTCAAGCTTCCATAGAATATTATGGTGTTCAGTTGAAACGAAAACAGATGGTAATGAGAAATACTGAAAGAAGAGATCGCTTATTATAACATATAAAAAAAATAAACTTAAATATATTCTTCAGTCATAGCTCCAAGTAATGCATTAACCTCAGAGGGAAAAATCTACAGATTTAATCTCGTGTGTTTATTTATATCCCGACATTTTGTGAAATGATAATTCAGTGTTCTTTTAAGCAATTATAATTTTATGTATGTAATGCATTCTCTTGTATATTCCTGATAATTTCTGAAACACTATTATGCCTTACGCGAGAAAAAAAATTATAATTCAGTGTAGTTACTCTATTTATCTCACGCATAAAATTCATTCTCTGAAACAGCATTATTATTCCTGAACGCAACAAGAAGTAACTTACATAAACAGCCGTAATTTTCACCGAACGAAATTTTGTTTCAGGTAGCTCTGACGACTTGGCATTTCGGATGAAATTTTGTTTAGAGAAACACAAACTACAAATTCTCTCTCTCCCGTCATTCCGGCAACCTACGCTTGTCACGAGTTTTTTGTTGTTGTTGTTGTTGCTAAGTTTAGGTCGTTTGAAATGATTCACGCGGGAAAAGTCCCCTCAGGATGATAGCCAGTACGCGGCTTAATTAGGAGAGTTGTAATATTAACTCGACCCACACTGACATATATTTTTCTGGCTGGACCTTTCGTTTGCATCTGTGCGGTTGCGTGTAGGTGGTGTAGTATACCTCTCGTCTGCATCTGTGTGGAGGTGTGGGGCCCTCTCGTCTGCAGCTGCGTGCGTAGGTGTGTGTGTATATACCTCTCTCGTCTGCAGCAGCTGTGTCTGTGTGGATGTGTGCCCGGTATATTATTAAAAGCTTAAATTAACGACGTGCTTAGCCACCAACGTATTATTATACAAATTGTAATACCAACAATGTCCTCTTTCTTGCCTCGAATCCAAATGCGAGAATTTGAAGTCATTCGAACTTGCTTCCGAAGCATCAGAAGTCTTTCTTTCCGATACTCAGGATTCTGGTTCGAGCCCTGCTGCGGACGAAAGAGCATCTTCGTATGCTTGCATTTGGATCTCAGGCTTTGTAGTGGCAATTGTATTCTCCCCAAACCCCAGAGTGGAGATATTCTAGAGTTAATAGGGCGTTGTGGTTATTGCAATTGCGTAAGTGTTTAGTTAAAAACGAATTGAAGATTATATGTTTATATATGTATATCATACATATATATATATATATATATATATATATATATATATATATATATATATATATATATATATATATATATATATATATATATATATATATATATATATATATATATATATCTTTATATATCTATATCTTCATATATATATATATATATATATATATATATAATATATATATATATATACATATATATATATATATATATATATATATATATATATATATATATATATATATATAGTATATATAATATTATATATATATATATATCTTTATATATGTATATATATATATATACTATATATATCTATAGTATACTATATATATATATATATATATATATATATATATATATATATTATATATATATATATATATATATATATATATATATATATATATATATATGTGTGTGTGTGTGTGTGTGTGTGTGTAAAAATGTATATGCATATATATTTAATTAAAATGACAACTGAACTACGAAATGTTTTTGTTAGATAACTCGAGCCCTCAGTTAATTGCAATTGTCCTGAAATTCCAAATAGTATCGGTAGCAATTATAACAGTGGCCGATAAGTGAAATGAATTAACTATACTCTGTTTTTTTTCATCTGTCCACCCTGCCTGTGGTGTTTTTGTATGGCAACACTGCGTCCCGGGCTTTAGATAGTCACATTCAGCTTACATTCAACGATTATAATAATATCCCATTTCGAATATTAACGGTGTAATTCGCATACAGTAAATTATTAAAACACTTTTCAGTTGCAATGTACATCCCAGATATCCTTTTATTTTACCTAAAACTTACACATAGCGTAACTATCTAAAGCCCGGGACGCAGTGTTTGCCATACAAAATACCACAGGCAGATGGACAGATGAAAAAAAACAGAGTATAGTCATGCAACGGTTATACACTGAATCTTTTTTTTTTTTCCCGCCCATTTTATGAAAAGCTTCCGCTCGGATGTATTCATACATTTTTGACCGCGCTTTTATGCTGTGGCTAAATTGCGCCGATGTGACCTCGGCTGACCCCTGTGAGGTCATGTTATGTGTGTATATATCGGGAGGGTTTTGAAAAAAATTAAATTGATATGATTTTTGTTTAATAAAAGTATATAGCATTGAAGATATTAGGTTTACATGGAGGTGTCTAGTTATACTTGATTCTCTCTCTCTCTCTCTCTCTCTCTCTCTCCTCTCTCTCTTCTCTCTCTCATCTCTCAGATTTCAGCCGATATTATTTCATGTTGATACTCTCCAAAGGTTTATAGTTTATTGAAACTTGATTTAAGGAATCTCTCTCTCTCTCTCTCTCTCTCTCTCTCTCTCTCTCTCTCTCTCTCTCTCTCTCACAAATTTCAGCCAATATTATTCCGTGTTAATACTCTCCAAAGGTTTATAGTCATGGAAACTTGAATTAAGGAATTTCTCTCTCTCTCTCTCTCTCTCTCTCTCTCTCTCTCTCTCTCTCTCTCTCTCTCATTCAAACGTTTGAGAGCACAACGATGCTATTCCGTAGGATACTTCAGAAGCATTCCTTCTCATTTTTTTTTTAATTTATTTGGTGCTCACGATCATGTCGGAGTTCCCTTCCTCCCCCCCCCAACCCCCCACCTCCCCGGCCTACAGGTATTTATGGGATTTCTCCCCGTCTGTTTCATCTATCTTCTTCAAAAGGATATACGTAAATGCTCGAGGAATTAATCTCTCTCTCTCTCTCTCTCTCTCTCTCTCTCTCTCTCTCTCTCTCTCTCTCTCTCTATATATATATATATATATATATATATATATATATATATATATATATATATATATATATGTATATGCATGTATTTAAAATATGTTTATATATATAAATACACACATATGTATACATATATATAAGAGCTCTCGCTCTCTCTCGTCTCTCACTCCTCTCTCTCTCTCTCTCTCTCTCTCTCAATCTCTCTATATATATATATATATATATATATATATATATATATATATATATATATATATTATATATATATAATATATGTTAAACGCAGATATTAATCTCGTTTTTATTTGGTAAACGTGGAACCCCGAGCGTCAGGCAAACCGATACACTCAATCTCTCTCTCTCTCTCTCTCTCTCTCTCTCTCTCTCTCTCTCTCTCTCTCACACACACACCATTCTAACAGGTCATCAAAAAGAGAGTCAAAGTTATTATAAAAAATAACGTTTAGTTTAACAATGGAAAGATAATACTCAAAGTCTCACCAGACTAACTTAACTCAGTTAACCCCCCAACATTAAAATGTCTAAAACAGTAATTTGTCACACCAATTGTCTATTCTCCCAAACGGGACCCTCGGTCCCCCCTTGCCAGAACACTCAATTCCCTCGCCAGAATCGTCTGTTCCAAAGACACGAGAGACACACTCGTTAGCACACATAAGTTTGAAGACAAAGTTAAAGATTAAACATTCTTACAATGTGTAACAACCCATCCCGTTGGCTAAAGTAATTCAACACTCACCCATTACAGCAACTGATATTACAGCAACTCACAAAATCAGTAAAAATCTCCAATCTTTAACAGCAAAACCCCTTACTGCTCATATACTTAAATTACAATGAGACTCAATGTCAAACGCCCATTTACGTAAATAACAACCCCCGATATATTACATCTCCCGTCCAAAAAGAAATGCTATTTAAAACTCAACCCCCAATTACATCTCTCATAGGAAAAGGAAGAAAAATAGAAAAAAAGATAATCACAAGTTAACTTCCCAATCACAAAACACATAATATATGCATAATATGCATAATCCCGCGTTTTTTCCCAAGAAATGCCCCATGTATAGTTACGAAATTTTCCGACATCGCAACTTTTATCGAGCGATACGCCCAGAAAGCAACTCATTACCCATGCACTTTTGTGAAATGCCATTGGCAACATTTCCAGATATTGCAAAACTCTGAGCAATCACCACTAGAGAAAGGAATCAGCACACAGCGGACTCATCGCAGCGCTTGTCAGCAGAAAATCCACCTGCGGACATATGCTCAAACTGCGGCACAAAAATTGTCTAGTCAGACTCGGAAGTTCGGAAACTCATGATTCTCAAGAAAAATGGTCTTTACTGACACAAAGTAAGCACATTCCACTAAATTAACTCCAGGATATGACTAATCTGTTTAAAGACTGTCTCGAAAATGTATTCTCTCACATGACACTGCCCAATTATAAAAATTATCACCTATTCGTGATAAAAAAAAGTTACGATAAACTCGTAATGCAGCAATTATATGAATCCAAAAATAACACACTTGTGAACATAAAAAATGCACATCTCCATAGGACCACAACGCAGTAATGTCACTCGCCTCCAAATAGTCACGAAACCAAAAAGAAAGAACCACAGAAATCTCCTCTTGGCTTGAAAAAAACTCCATAACCACAGGTGGTCACCAAAGATCAATTCCACCTCCATATTTCAACCATATTAATAAAAAACCACTCCGGTGATCAAATATTTCTTCCATGTAATTAGTAACCACACCCACACCATATTTCCTCTTATTTCCCCGATAGCCACATGTTAATAAAAAACCACCACTCCAGGAATAACAAAATATTCACCTCTATTTCGACAAATAAAAAAATATTTACCTCTATTTCACCAATCACTCATGTGATAAAACAAGGCTCCAAAAATATTAAATCTCCAAAAAAGGATAATCGAAAATGAAATCCCACTCCAAAAAAATTTGCACTCAAAGCATCCAGCTCACACACTCACAAATATTGCCCATATATCTCCAAAAATGTGTCTCCATTTGCAACAAAGATGGCTGCAAAATAATTGAACTAAACATAGCTCTCACCACCAAAGGCAAATATCAAATGGCCAAAAATATATATCTCCAATATATTATATCTCAAATTATAACTCCAAAATAATATACCTCCAATTATATCTCCAAAATAATATATCTCCAAATCTCCAGAGAATAACTCAATGTTATAGTCAAAAACTATAAACTCTCTCCTTAGCATAATTGCAGAAAAAGGGCAAAAACTCGGCAAATAAAATTGTCCAGGAAACTCTAGAAAAAATCACCAATGTGCCACAACTCATTATAACAGAACTCCAAATTCACAGTGTCTAAGCCAAGACTTCTCCATATGCACTACGACATAGGCCATTAGAAACTTAGCCAAGTTTCCTATCTCTGGCAATTGTCACAAATACAACAAACGTATTGTGCAAGGAAACTCACAATTTCTGGAACACAAATATCCAGAAAAAAAAAATGTAGTGCCATTACGTATGCATTCAAAAAATGCAAAAATTCTCCCATATATCTCTTTGTGCAGCGTCAAACAACTGAAAACACAAACACGTTCCCGAACAATGACTCTAAGTCACGAACTGAGACATTAAAAAATATTCACACTAACCGGAGAGAAAAAATAAATTCAAATTTACCCATAACAAAAAAACTTGTGCCAGCGATGGCTAACTTCCAAAAAAAGGAGAAAAGAAAAATCAACGGCATTGTTAATTATCTTCCATGACTCACGTATGTCAAGCAATTATCTGCTGAACTCATAAAAAAAAGAAAAACAAAAATAATGTGTTGTTAGTTCCTCCCAAATTCAAAAAAGATTTCACCACCCTTGATAGCATTACAGCACCCACATATTAGTATATATATAAAAAATCAATATCAGAAGTATCATTTTCAGCAAAACCACAAAAAATTGCTATCATCAAAATCACTAGTATTAGTACTAATAAAACATCACCAACGTTAATGCTTGTCCTTTCACCAAAGATTCAGCACAAAATTCAGCACAAAATTCACCAAAAGTTCAGCAAGATTCATCAAGATTCAGCAAAACTCATCACAACTCACCAAGATTCAGCCAGATTCATCACTCATGAACTACTGAAATATTCCCCAAAGTTATAGAAACTCAATAAATAATTAACCACAAGATTCTCCCATAATTCATTGTAATAATTCTCCATAAATAATTATCTGTAATAATCATAAAATAATCTCCCATGAAA
>NC_061097.1:42705025-42708082 GCF_015104395.2 Macrobrachium nipponense
CAGTGCACCCTCATGTGGTGCACTGTAGGTACTACTTAAGGTTCTTTGCAGCGTGCCTTCCTCAGGCCCCTTTCATTACTTTTACTGCAACCTCTTTCGATTAATTCTCTTTTCTTCATCTTACTTTCCACCCTCTCCTAACAGCTGATTCATAGTGCAACTGCTTCGCGGTTTTCCTCTTGTTACACCTTTCAAACCTGAATGACCTCATAGTGCTTGGCTTTTGGCCTAAATACTATATTCAACTATATTACAAGGAGTTACAAGGATTAGGATGTCTCAAAGATTTGTTAGTCTATCCTAAGAGGAGACATCGTGCGCTCACTTATCTCTAGGAGCAGGTTTTACTGTTCATTCACAGTGTCCTTCTAATGATTTTTGTCTAGCTTTCTTCTAAACTTTTCAACGCTGTTGCTGTTTACAACTTCTGGTGGCAGTTTATTCCACATGTCACATATCTTGTATGTGAAGAAGTTCCCGCAGTGCTTCTATTCAACTAAAATTATTCATTTTTGTTTTTTATTTTAAGTTTCTGGTTCTTTTCTGCTCTCTAGGAGCAGGTTTTACTGTTCATTCACAGTGTCCTTCTAATGACTTTGTCTAGCTTTCTTTTAAACTCTTCAACGCTGTTGCTGTTTACAACTTCTGGTGGCAGTTTATTCCACGTGTCACATATCTTGTATGTGAAGAATTTCCCACAGTGCTTTTATTCAACTAAACATTTTTATGTCTGTTTGTTTTAAGTCTCTGCTTCTTATCTGCTGTTTACAACTCCTGTGGCGTTTATTTCACGAGTTATTCTCTCATATTTTCTTGTATGTAAAGAAGTTCTCACAGTGCTTCTATTCAACTAAACATTTTTATTTCTGTTTTTTTTTTTTTTTTTTAAACTCTACTTCTTATCTGCTGAGGCCACGTTGATGTTTTTGTGTATTTCTGTATTTCTGCTGCCTCTCTGCTGGCTAATAGGACACAGCAGATGATTCCCTCCGTATGCGAGGATACAGATCTACAAACTTTCGTTTTTTTTTGCTTTTTTTTTTTTTCCAGGGAAATAGTCGACCTGGAAATGTACGTTTCTTTTTTTTTCCGGACCGGATGTTGAAGAGGAGTTAACGATTTTCCGAGTCTCCTCCCACGGGAGGGCGTCAAGACAATGATTTTTCTCTACCGAGCTTCTTGAGAGAGGGAGAGCGAGAGAGAGACAGAGAGAGAAGGAGAGAGAGGCCGCCAAGGAATATTTTCCTTTCTGTCTCTCTCTCTTTCTGTCGTTTGTTAGAGCAGGGTCCCATGAGCTGCGTTTTCATAATGGGTTTTGTTTAATCTCTCTCTCTCTCTCTCTCTCTCCTCTCTCTCTCTCTCTCTCCTCTCCTATTTTTTTAAAGATAACTCGCGTGAGTTTCGTTTTCAAAGAATTAGTTGTTTTTTAATCTCTCTCTCTCTCTCTCTCTCTCTCTCATTTATGTTTTTATAGTACTTGTTTTATATATATATACAAATGTGAATATGCTATATATATATATATATATATATATATATATATATATATATATATATATATATATATATGCACATTGATTTAGCTCGATTATAATCCGCTAAGAATAACTGGGGTTATTTAACCACACATCTATATCCTGATAGATATATAGACAATTCTCTACCATAAGAGGATTATCACGACTTTCAAACCATTCTCATTGAGGGTCAAATGGTTGTTTTAAATTTTTTTGTTTTTTTTTTTTTTTTTTTTAGTTTCCGTAGTCTCCATTCGACCATTTAACATTTGTGTACACTTTTCAATTGGAAGTTTTTATCTAAATAAAATAACTCTTACTGTTCAGCGTTTTAGTAAATTTACCCCCCACCCCCTTTTACCCCCACCCCCCCCCCCCCCCCCCACCCCCCCCCAATTTGTTTTTATTTAATTTTTTTTTTTTTTTAAGTCCAGACTTTTTTTGCAAAGGGCGCTGCTCTCCCCTTGTCATACTATCAGCACTGAAAAAATTGGGGATGTTTTTCACCATGCCTTTATTTTGCCATCTCTCTCTCTCTCTCTCTCTCTCTCTCTCTCTCTCTCTCTCTCTCCCCTTTTCTGTCGCTCTCTTTTTCTGCGTATCTCTCTCTCTCTCTCTCTCTCTCTCTCTCTCTCTCTCTCTCTACATTTCTGTCTCTGTGTTTCTGTGTATACCTCTCTCTCTCTCTCTCCATTTCTGTCTCTCTCTCTGTTTCTGTGTATACCTCTCTCTCTCTCTCTCTCTCTCTCTCTCTCTCTCTCTCTCTCTCTCTCTCTCTCTCTCTCTCTCTCTCTCTCTCTTCTCCATTTCTGTCTCTCTGTTTCTGTGTATACCTCTCTCTCTCTCTCTCTCTCTCTCTCTCTCTCTCTCTCTCTCTCTCTCTCTCTCTTCTCCATTTCTCTCTCTCTGTTTCTGTGTATACCTCTCTCTCTCTCTCTCTCTCTCTCTCTCTCTCTCTCTCTCTCTCTACATTTCTGTCTCTGTTTCTGTGTATACCTCTCTCTCTCTCTCTCTACGAAGAAATAAATTACGAATATGACAACAGAAAAGCAAAATCCCGAAGAGGCTCTACCCAGATCTACACAATGACGGGAAAGAGGAAAAAATAGACAAGAAAGACAAAATCTGCAACCTTTTGAAAAGAGGGAATTGCAGATTTGAGAAAAGATGTTTTTTACTACAAAAACATCCTAAGGTATGTAAAAACTATGAATATATGGTAAATGTGCATACTTAGATGGCTATGGGGATGATTGCAGAGATCTGCATCCAAAAATATGTAAAAACCTAAAAGAAGGAAAAGGATGTAAGTCGACAAAAAATGCAAATATATGCACCCTGTTAGCCATGAATCATAATCAAATAAATAACCAACCAAGTAATAAAATCCAAAATAAGAAAGAAACAAATAAGAGAGAAATCAAGAATATCAGGTAAAAGAGAAAAGCAAACCACCAATGAGATATGCAGAGGTGTCAGCAAAAAAAATTTCAAAAGCATCAGCTCCGAAATTCTACTCAAGAGATAATACTTGTATATA
>NC_061097.1:42708582-42713582 GCF_015104395.2 Macrobrachium nipponense
TATATACAAGTACTATAAAACATAAATGAGAGAGAGAGAGAGAGAGAGAGAGAGATTAAACAACTAATTCTTTGAAAACGAAACTCACGCGAGTTATCTTTAAAAAAATAGGAGAGAGAGAGAGAGAGAGAGAGAGAGAGAGAGAGAGAGAGATTAAAGAGAAGAGAGAGAGAGAGATTAAACAACCCATTATGAAAACGCAGCTCATGGGACCCTGCTCTAACAAACGACAGAAAGAGAGAGAGACAGAAAGGAAAATATTCCTTGGCGGCCTCTCTCTCTCTCTCTCTCTCTCTCTCTCTCTCTCTCTCTCTCTCTCTCTACTTCCCAAGAAGCTCGGTAGAGAAAATCATGTCTTGACGCCCTCCCGTGGGAGGAGACTCGGAAAATCGTTAACTCCTCTTCAACATCCGGTCCGGAAAAAAAAAGAAACGGTACATTTCCAGGTCGACTATTTCCCTGGAAAAAAAAAAAAGCGAAAGTTTGTAGATCTGTATCCTCGCATACGGAGGGAATCATCTGCTGTGTCCTATTAGCCAGCAGAGAGGCAGCAGAAATACAGAAATACAAAAACATCAACGTGGCCTCAGCAGATAAGAAGTAGAGTTTAAAAAAAAAAAAAAAAAAACAGAAATAAAAATGTTTAGTTGAATAGAAGCACTGTGAGAACTTCTTTACATACAAGATATGAGATACGTGAAATAAACTGCCACCAGGAGTTGTAAACAGCAGATAAGAAGCAGAGACTTAAAACAAACAGACATAAAAATGTTTAGTTGAATAAAAGCACTGTGGGAAATTCTTCACATACAAGATATGTGACACGTGGAATAAACTGCCACCAGAAGTTGTAAACAGCAACAGCGTTGAAGAGTTTAAAAGAAAGCTAGACAAAGTCATTAGAAGGACACTGTGAATGAACAGTAAAACCTGCTCCTAGAGAGCAGAAAAGAACCAGAAACTTAAAATAAAAAACAAAAATGAATAATTTTAGTTGAATAGAAGCACTGTGGGAACTTCTTCACATACAAGATATGTGACATGTGGAATAAACTGCCACCAGAAGTTGTAAACAGCAACAGCGTTGAAAAGTTTAGAAGAAAGCTAGACAAAAATCATTAGAAGGACACTGTGAATGAACAGTAAAACCTGCTCCTAGAGATAAGTGAGCGCACGATGTCTCCTCTTAGGATAGACTAACAAATCTTTGAGACATCCTAATCCTTGTAACTCCTTGTAATATAGTTGAATATAGTATTTAGGCCAAAAGCCAAGCACTATGAGGTCATTCAGGTTTGAAAGGTGTAACAAGAGGAAAACCGCGAAGCAGTTGCACTATGAATCAGCTGTTAGGAGAGGGTGGAAAGTAAGATGGAAGAAAGAGAATACGAAAGGAGGTGCAGTAAAAGTAATGAAAGGGGCCTGAGGAAGGCACGCTGCAAAGAACCTTAAGTAGTACCTACAGTGCACCACATGAGGGTGCACTGACGGCACTAACCCCCCCCCCCCCCCCCCACCCCCCCCCCCCCCCCCCCCCCCCCTCCCCCTCCTATGTGGTTTAAAAATGTTAGATTTGCTTTCTCGTATTAAAGGAAGGAAACAAAAGCCTAAAAAATATTTATCTATTAGCTAAACAGATAGAATGAAACATGGATTAAAAATACAAATAAAATATAGAGATAGAAAGATGTTTAGATTTGCTTTCTCGTATAAGGAAAGAAACAAAACCCTGAAAAATATGGCTCTATTAGCCAACAGATAAGAAAGAAACATAAATTAAAAACACAAATAGAAAAAAGAAATAGAATTTTAATAGATTCTAATTCTCGTATAAGGGGGAAATAATCGTTAATCTATTAACTAACAGTAATAGAAATATATAAATTGAAAAACCATAAACGTCGCCTCAGCAGAAAAGAAGCAGAAATGGAAAATAAAATCAGAAATAGAAAGCTTCCAGACTTTCATTGGCAAATAAAGATCAAAGAAAATCATTGACTTACCAACCAGCACATAGGAAACAGAAAACTGAAAATAATACAGATAAATAGAAAAAATTCGAGATTTTCATTCTCAAAAGAAGATAGAAAATCATTGACGTTTCTACGAGCAGAAAGGAAACAGAAATTGAAAATAAAAAAGAAAAATCAATTACAAATGTCTAGATTTTCAATCTAATATAAGGAGAGAAAATTTGGATGGAAGAATTATTGATCTATTGGCAACAGATAGGAAACAGAAATTAAAAATAGAAACAGAAAAGAGAAAATTGAATGTGTTCGGATTTTAATTTTCGTGTCTGGTAGAAAAATCATTGGCATATCAACACACAGATAGGAAACAGAAATTACAAAATAAAAAAACTAAAACAGAAATATTAAATTTCTAGCTTTTCACATCATAAAAGGAGATAAAAATGATTGAATCCTACGAACCAACAGATATGGAACAGAAATGAAAAAACAAAAAGCCATTAAACAGAAACAAAATTTGCGCACTTGTAAACCAGACATCCACTTTTCTACCTAATGAGCTTTTTGGCAACCAGATATCGCGCGCGAATGAAAAGCTAGTGGTCTTGTTTTTCAATCCTCTTGGCCAAAAAAAAAAGAAAAAAGAAAAATATGGACACCGACATGCAATTTCGTGTTCAAACGCACGTTAAGTAGATTAACTATGCGTTGCTTTTTTTTTTTTTTTTTTTTTGGGGGGGGGGGGGGGGGATGGGGGGTTGTTCGTGAAATTCTGTAAACAAGCTGGTGATTTGAACTATTTTTGGACAGACGAAAAAGGGCAATTTTGGTGGTGGGGGGGTGAGGTAGTTTGTCACAGCTTTCATTGAAATGTGAGTGTTTGATAACCAGAACATAAAAACGTTGACATATTCCAAATTATCATTCGATCCTAAGAAATTAAAAATATGGATGTTTGAGGACCAAAACATAAAAGCGTAAACATTTCTATATTTCTAAATTAAAATAAAGAGGAATAAAAATATGAATGTTTGATACCCAAAACAAAAACATAAAAATTTTCAAGTATATTTAAAATAGAGAGGAATAAAAAATATGGATGTTTGATAACCAAAAAATAAAAACATCAACATTTTTCAATATGTTTGAAATAGAGAGGAATGAAAATATGAATCTTTCATAACCAAAACATAAAAACAAAAATATTCCAATCTGTTGAAAATAAAGAGGAATAAAATTGTGAATGTTTGATAACCAAGATACAAATCAAAACATATATCCAATATTATTTAAAATAAAGAGGAATAAAAATATGAATGTTTGATAACCAAGACATACAAACATAAACATATTCCAATATTATTTAAAATAAAGAGGAATGAAAATATGAATGTTTGATAACCAAGACATATATACAAACATAAACACATTCCAATATTAGACAATAAGAGGAATATATATATATATATATATATATATATATATATATATATATATATATATATATATATATATTCTTATAGTATAAGTTTTATGATGCAATTATAATTGTGGTAATACGATGAATTCACCTCAGAACCTGTGTATCATGTTATGAAATGTATGTTTTGGTGTGTTCAGATTCCCAAATTTAAAGATAACGTCTTAAGTGATCCACACTTTTCATTTTTAAGTACGTAAGACAGAGAGAGTGAAAGCTCAAAAGCCTTTTGAAGAGGGTTGTTGTCACACTTTGAGAATGTCTTAGCTAAGCTGATTTCTTTATCGGCGCAAACAAGCGCAAGACCTCCCAGGCCGCAATGTTATTCAACCCCTTGAAAATAGATGAGTTAAGCTAATTTTTTATCATCCAGGTCGGGCCTGTAAAGGAACAAGGGAGCCTTATTCATAGACATATGTGAACGCAGTCAAAGAGGCTCTGTATTAGATACCCCTATAGAGATGACGTAATATGTTTCCATCTCAGACGTGTATACTGAAATACACCCATTCCTCTGATACGCATAGTTACGCATATAAAAGATTCATTCGCTTTTGAGACAGGGCGGCGTGCATTAGAGAGTTTAACATTGCTCTCTCTCTCTCTCTCTCTCAAAATCTCTCTCTCTCGCTCGCTCGGTTGCGAGGCTGTTTCAGTAACTTAACGTAACGAACTGGTCACTCATTTTTATATAATTCTTAGTAATATATGCGTTGTTTGTGGAATCTGAACATAGTATTATATCTATTGGTTTTGTGAAGGCGCCCCGAAAGTGTGTAACAGGCCTTAAAGCTGCAGCTGTGTATAAAGTATTTTTACAAATGTTTTGAAGTGCACTTCGAGGGTTTTATCATTTCTAAACATTTATCTTTTGCTTTGTAGTCTTTTGACATATCCATTTTTGTTTATATGCTTAATGTTTGTACTGTCAAGCTTTCAATTAATTTTTTCATATTATGCATATGTTTTTCTGCATTGTCTTTATTTTGTTTATTAGTTTGAATAATATTCTATTGTGTAAATTTTGAATCATTACACTGTGAATTATGCATTTAATTAAATTTAATTTCAAATTTAATTATTGCTTTATGATTTAATTTAATTAATTTTCTTGATAAACTTTGACTTAATTTTGCTTAATAATTAACTCAAGAATTAATTAAACTTTTGCTTTCAAGTAATAACAATTTCCCTGAGATTGTGAATTTCATTTATAAATTTTGAATTTAGAAATAAATTTTTGTATTTAAAATCTATATGAGCATTTCATTCCACCAGTATATAACAATTAAGTATTATGCTTTATTTTTTGTCTAGGTAGAAATATAGAGTGATAATTGTGCCGTTTCCCGCAAAATAAAATCATAATCAGGGAAATACTTAGATTTTAAATTAGTGAAGGAGTGATGCCCTTTAATTAAGATTACCTCACATCCATTTTGTAATGAACTTGGACTGATTGTTTTCTTGATTGTTCAGTTCTATAAGGGATCACTATTACCTTTAGAGTATTCAGTCGTTTAGTATTTGTGATGAAAGGTCAGGTG
>NC_061097.1:42718582-42728582 GCF_015104395.2 Macrobrachium nipponense
CTCTCTCTCTCTCTCTCTCTCTCTCTCTCCAGCTTAATGCGTAAATATATATATATATATATATATATATATATATATATATATATATATATATATATAGTATATATCTATATATATATATATATATATCTATATCTATATATATATATTATATATATATATATATATATCTATATATATATATCTATATATATATATATATATATATATATATATATATATATATATATATATATATATATATATAGATATATATATATATATATATATATATATAGAGATATATATATAGATATATATCTATATATATAATATATATATATATATATATATATATATATATATATATAGATATATATATATATATATATATAGGTCTCTGTGTGTGTGAGTCCTAGGGGTTGCAATTAATAATATATTTAATATGTTCATTGTGACCTTTTTGGAATGCGGAGAACACAGCCGAAGCAACGACCTGAGAAAAGCTGATAAATGATTTCTGGGTGGCGTGATGTGAAAAGTGCATGAGAGCGGTCAATGTTCACGCGTTCATGGGTCTTTTCAAAGTGCCTTTTGAGAAACTGGTGTAGCCAGTAATATTGAGGCGTTGTCGAAGTGTGCATTCGTATGTGCGTGTGTGCCTCTTCTATTCTTAATGCTATCATTAGCCAAGTCTATGGAAGACTGCACAGAGATCCGAGGGAGAAAGGCAGAGCCACGATGGCAGATGCCAAAGAGGTTTTGTTTATCAATTAGTGAGAATCCTGGTTGGCAATGGGTGAGTGTTGAATTACTTTAGCCAAAGGGATGGCTTGTTACACATTGTAAGAATGTTTAATCTTTAACTTTGTCTTTAAACTTATGTGTGCTAATGAGTGTGTTTCTCGTGTCTTTGAAACAGACGATTCTGGCAAGGGAATTGAGTGTTCTGGCAAGGGGGGACCGAGGGTCCCGTATGGGAGTATAGACAATTGGTGTGACAAATTACTGTTTTAGAAATTTTAATGTTGGGGGGTTAACTGAGTTAAGTTAGTCTGTGAGACTTGAGTTATTATCTTTCCATTGTTAAATAAACATTATTTTTTATATAACTTTGACTCTCATTTTGATTACCTGTCAGAATAAAGAGAGAGAGAGAGAGAGAGAGAGAGAGAGAGGAGAGAGAGAGGGGGGGGGGGAGATTGAGTGTATCGGTTTGCCTGACGCTCGGGGTTCCATGTTTACCAAATAAAAACGAGATTAATATCTGCGTTTAACAGTTTGGTGGCGAGCGGTATAAAAGGCTTTTTTTTTTATGCCTAGGTACGCTAATGAAGAGACAGGTGACCAGTTAAACATAGAGGTGCTATGATCATGTCACAGTTTTGTTGGCTTAGCGACAGTTTTCGAACGACAAAGCCTTTGTGGGATTGTGGAAAATTGTTAAATTGTTAGATTTCAGTTACTAAGTGAGAGGAAATGAGAAATATCCATCCGTGAGGATTGTTGCTGAGGAGAGAATTGAACTGGACTCAGCATTTTGCCCAGGCGGTCTGCCTCGAAGCAGATGCCGCACTCAGTTGACTTTTGCATGTGATGTCGAGTGCATCCCGAGATGCCTGTGCGTGTGTTATTAGAGTGTCTTGCGCGAATTACGAGTTTTTTTTTTCTCATTATGAAGGGGTAAGTGTTACGGTGTGTTTTTTTTTTTTTTTAAATCCTGGGGGCTTTTTTTGAAATAACTCAGTGTAATGGGACTCGTTTAAGATGTCAATTTTTTTTCCTATAGTAGTAGAAAGTGACATGTTTTCTTTATTGGCGCGTGTTTATAAAAGATGCATTCATCTTTATTAGGTGTATACGTGTTTATGAATATTTTTCATGCATGCGGAACTGTGCTTGGGTTGCATATTTGGCTTGGAGACAGAGCGCCCACTTGTTCTTGCGGGCTCAGCAAATTTCTGCTAACGAATGCAGAAGGGCATTGCAGGGGAGGGTAGTGGCCTGCCTCGTGGGTATTGCAAGGGAGGGTACTACTACTGGTGGTCTGCCTCGGGGGTATCGCTTGACTGAGGGGGGTGGTCTATCGCTCAGTGGGGGTGAAACTCTTTTTTTTTTTTCTCAGTGGGGGTGAACTCCTGTCGGGGTGTGCGTGTTGGGAGACCAATTTGGCCTTGAAAATGATTTTCTAATGCCAAGACATCAGCTGATTGATTAGTTGATGACGTGAGATGCCCGTAGGGTTTTTTTTAGAAAAGAAATTTTCTTTCTCTTGAATGAAGAGGAAAGGAAATGAAATGCATTGTATTGGTGTATGTTTTCCTTATGCTTTGGAAGACACAAATATAATGGGGACACAGAGATTGTTATTTTTTTTTATTGTATTGGAGGGATTATTTTAAAATGCTGGTGATTGGTGTTGCATCTGGTGTTGATTGGTATCATGGGGTTTGGCAATACTGGTGTATGCTATTTGAATTACACCCTTACTTGAGATCTTTGCAAGAGAATTATTACTATGGAGAATTATTATTATTATAGTATTGTTTATTAGTAATTGAGATATGTCACGGGAGGGTTGCTAAGTATAATTATCATTACGGGAGACTTGTTTTACGAGAGATTTGAGATATTTTCATGGAAGATTATTTTAATGATTATTACGTATATTATTTATGGAGAATTATTACATGAATTATGGGAGAATCTTGTGATTAATTATTATTAGGTTTTTATACTTTGGGGAATATTTAGAAGTTCATGAGCGATGAATCTGGCTGAATCTTGGTGAGTTGTGATGAGTTTTGCTGAATCTTGATGAATCTTGCTGAACTTTTGGTGAATTTTGTGCTGAATTTTGTGCTGAATCTTTGGTGAAAGGACAAGCATTAACGTTGGTGATGTTTTATTAGTACTAATACTAGTGGTTTTGCTGAAAATGATACTTGTTCTGATATTGATTTTTATATATATACTATGTGGGTGGGGCTGTAATGCTATCGAGGGTGGTGAATCTTTCTTTTTTGAATTTGGGAGGAACTAACAACACATTATTTTTGTTTTTCTTTTTTTTATGAGTTCAGCAGATATTGCTTGACATACGTGAGTCACGGGAGATAATTAACAATGCCGCTTGATTTTTCTTTTCTCCTTTTTTTGGAAGTTAGCCATCGCTGACACAAGTTTTTTTGTTATGGGTAAATTTGAATTTATTTTTTCTCTCCAGTTAGTGTGAATATTTTTTAATGTCTCAGTTCGTGACTTAGAGTCATTGTTCGGGAACGTGTTTGTGTTTTCAGCTGTTTGACGCTGCACAAAGAGATATATGGGAGAATTTTTGCATTTTTTGAATGCATACGTAATGGCACTACATTTTTTTTTCTGGATATTTGTGTTCCAGAAATTGTGAGTTTTCTTGCATAATACGTTTGTTGTATTTGTGATAATTTTGCCAGAGATAGGAAACTTGGCTAAGTTTCTAATGGCCTATGTCGTAGTGCATATGGAGAAGTCTTGGCTTAGACACTGTGAATTTGGAGTTCTGTTATAATGAGTTGTGGCACATTGGTGATTTTTTCTAGAGTTTCCTGGACAATTTTATTTGCCGAGTTTTTGCCCTTTTTCTGCAATTATGCTAAGGAGAGAGTTTATAGTTTTTTACTATAACAGTGAGTTATTCTCTGGAGATTTGGAGATATATTATTTGGAGATATATTTTGGAGATATAATTGGAGGTATATTATTTTGGAGTTATAATTTGAGATATAATATATTGGAGATATATATTTTTGGCCATTTGATATTTGCCTTTGGTGGTGAGGGCTATGTTTAGTTCAATTATTTTGCAGCCATCTTTGTTGCAAATGGAGACACATTTTTGGAGATATATGGGCAATATTTGTGAGTGTGTGAGCTGGATGCTTTGAGTGCAAATTTTTTTTGGAGATGGGATTTCATTTTCGATTATCCTTTTTGGAGATTTAATATTTTTTGGAGCCTTGTTTTATTCCACATGGAGTGATTGGTGAAATAGAGGTAAATATTTTTTTATTTGCCGAAATAGAGGTGAATATTTTGTTATTCCTGGAGTGGTGGTTTTTTATTAACATGTGGCTATCGGGGAAATAAGAGGAAATATGGTGTGGGTGTGGTTACTAATTACATGGAAGAAATATTTTATCACCGGAGTGGTTTTTTATTATTATGGTGAAATATGGAGGTGGAATTGATCTTTGGTGGGTGACCTTTTTTGTGGTTATGGAGTTTTTTCGAGCCAAGAGGAGATTTCTGTGGTTCTTTCTTTTTGGTTTCGTGACTATTTGGAGGCGAGTGACATTACTGCGTTGTGGTCCTATGGAGATGTGCATTTTTTTATGTTCACAAGTGTGTTATTTTTGGATTCATATAATTGCTGCATTACGAGTTTATCGTAGCTTTTTTCTATCACGAATAGGTGATAATTTTTATAATTGGGCAGTGTCATGTGAGAGAATACGTTTTCGAGACAGTCTTTGAACAGATTAGTCATATCCTGGAGTTAATTTAGTGGAATGTGCTTACTTCGTGTCAGTAAAGACCATTTTTCTTGAGAATCATGAGTTTCCGAACTTCCGAGTTTGACTAGACAATTTTTGTGCCGCAGTTTGAGCATATGTCCGCAGATGGATTTTCTGCTGACAAGCGCTGTGATGAGTCCGCTGTGTGCTGATTCCTTTCCTCTAGTGGTGATTGCTCAGAGTTTTGCAATATCTGGAAGTGTTGACAATGGCATTTCACGAAAGTGCATGGGTAATGAGTTGCTTTCTGGCCGTATCAGTCGATAAAAGTTGCGATGTCGGAAAATTTCGTAACTATACATAGGGCATTTCTTGAGGAAAAACGTGGGATTATGCATATTATGCATATATTATGTGTTTTGTGATTGGGAAGTTTACTTGTGATTATCTTTTTTTTATTTTCTTCCTTTTCCTATGAGAGATGTAATTGGGGGTTGAGTTTTAAATAGCATTTCTTTTTGGACGGGAGATGTAATATCTCGGGGGTTGTTATTTACGTAAATGGGCGTTTGACATTGAGTCTCATTGTAATTTAATTATATGAGCAGTAAGGGGTTTTGCTGTTAAAGATTGGAGATTTTACTGATTTTGTGAGTTGCTGTAATATCAGAGCTTGAGAGAACATTTTTTTGGGGGGTCTGGGCTCGTTACATTCTTTTTTTTTACTTACGAGAACATTCGAGTTTGAAATGTGAGTGCAGAAGTCCGTGGAGTTGCTGTGAGTTCTGGATGGTGTGTGCTGATGTGTGAGTTTGGAGAGTTGAGTTAGAGAACTTGATATTTGTTTTTTTTCTTTGCGAGTTATGATAATGATTTATGATTTAGTGGTCATATTGGATGGAGTTAATTGGTAGACGTTCAGTTAGTATTTCTGAATTTTTGAGGTCACTGTTTGATAGAAGTAGTATGTCTGGGGTTAATTCTTTTTTGAATGACCGATGACTTGACTGACACACATACACACCAAAAAAGTCGTTTCCCGACATTAGCAAGACGTCCACCAGCCATGCAGAGAGATTGCTGTCGCTTATCCAGGGTGATTACGAGAGTTTCTACGAGTCTACAGAGTTCTGCAGCAGTTTTTCGTCTACAAGGAGAGAGGCCGTTCGCCTTCCTACAGCGTACTACAGAATGCTGCCAGTTGCAGACAAAGAGGGATATTCAAGAATCCAAAATGAGAGATAATTCTAGTGTTATTTGAGCTGAAGCGTGATAAGACTTTACTTTATAATGCCAGAGACGTGCAGTTATTACTTATATTTTCTTTTAAGCCGGCCAATATTTTCTTGTATGTATGAGCTCTTTTTGTTTGACCATTTGCTAGGCGGGAGCTAGCAATTTAGCATGGCCGAGCTCTGTGAGTCCTAGGGGTTGTAATTAATAATATATTCAATATGTTCGTTGTGACCTTTTTGGAATGTGGAGAACAGAGCCGAAGCAACGACCTGAGAAAAGCTGATAAATGATTTCTGGGTGGCGTGATGTGAAAAGTGCATAGAAAGGTGGGTCAATGTTCACGAGTTCATGGGTCTTTTCAAAGAGCCTTTGAGAAACTGGTTGTAGCCAGTAATATGAGGCGTTGTTGAAGTGTGCATTCGTATGTGTGTGTGTGCCTCTTCTATTCTTAATGCTATCATTAGCCAAGTCTATGGGAAGACTTGCACAGAGATCCGAGGGAGAAAGGCAGAGCCACGATGGCAGATGCCAAAGAGGTTTTGTTTATCAGTGAGTGAGAATCCTGATTGGCAATGGGTGAGTGTTGCATTACTTTAGCCAAAGGGATGGCTTGTTACACATTGTAAGAATGTTTAATCTTTAACTTTGTCTTCAAACTTATGTGTGCTAACGAGTGTGTCTCTCGTGTCTTTGAAACAGACGATTCTGGCGAGGGAATTGAGTGTTGGCAAGGGAAGGGGACCGAGGGTCCCGTAGGGGAGAATAGACAATTGGTGTGACAAATTACTGTTTAGACATTTTAATGTTGGGGGGTTAACTGAGTTAAGGTAGTCTGTGAGACTTGAGTTATTATCTTCCATTGTTAAATAAACGTTATTTTTTTATATAACGTTGACTCTCTTTTTGATGACCTGCTAGAATGGTGAGAGAGAGAGAGAGAGAGAGAGAGAGAGAGAGAGAGAGAGAGAGAGAGAGAGAGAGAGAGAGAGAGAGAGAGAGAGAGATTGAGTGTATCGGTTTTGCCTGATGCTCGGGGTTCCACGTTTACCAAATAAAAACGAGATTAATATCCTGCGTTTTAAACATATTATATATATATATATATATATTATTATCTATATAAATATATATATTATTATATCTAATAATATATATATCTATATTATATTATATTATATATATAATACAAGGATAGAGAGAGAGAGAGAGAGAGAGTGAGAGAGAGAGGAGAGAAGAGAGAGGCTCTTATCATTATATTTATACATATGTTGTGTAATTTTATATAAAAACATATTTTAAATACATGCCATAATACAATTATCTTAATTATATCTAATATATATTGATATATTAATTTATATAGTATATATATAGATATATATATGATATATATAAGAGTAAGAGAGAGATTCGAGAGAGAGAGAGAGAGAGAGAGAGAAGAGAAGAGAGAGAGAGAGATTAATTCCTCGAGCATTTACGTATATCCTTTTGAAGAAGATAGATGAAACAGACGGGGAAAATCCCATAAATACCTGGAGGCCGGGGAGTGGGGGGTTGGGGGGGGGGGAACTCCCGACATGATCGTGAGCACCAAATAAATAAAAAAAAAATGAGAAGGAATGCTTCTGAAGTATCCTACGGAATAGCATCGTTGTGCTCTCAAACGTTTGAATGAGAGAGAGAGAGGAGAGAGAGGAGAGAGAGAGAGAGAGAGAGAGAGAGAGAGAGAGATTGAGAAGAGAGAAATTCCTTAATTCAAGTTTCCATGACTATAAACCTTTGGAGAGTATTAACACGGAATAATATTGGCGAATTGCAAAAACAAAAAAAAAAAATTTACAAAAAAAAACATAAAATAAATAAAAATTTGGTGTGGTTTTTTTTTTTTTTTTTTGGGGTTGGTGGTGTGAGGAGAGCGAGACGAAATGAGAGAGAGAGAGGAGCGAGAGAGCGAGAGAGAGAGAGAGAGAGATTCCTTAAATCAAGTTTCAATAACTATAAACCTTTGGAGAGTATCAACATGAAATAATATCGGCTGAAATCTGAGAGAGAGAGAGGAGAGAGAGAGAGAGAGAGAGAGAGAGAGAGAGAGAGAAAGAGAGAGAGAGAGAGAGAATCAAGTATAACTAGACACCTCCATGTAAACCTAATATCTTCAATGCTATATCTTATTAAACAAAAATCATATTAATTTTAATTTTTTTCAAACCCCTCCCGATATATACACACAAAACATGACTCACAGGGGTCAGCCGAGGTCACATCGGCGCAATTTAGCCACAGCATAAAAGCGCGGTCAAAAATGTATGAATACAGCCGAGCGGAAGCTTTTCATAAAACGGGGAAAAAAAAAAAAAATTCAGTGTATAACCGTTGCATGACTAGTTAATACATTTCACTTATCGGCCACTGTTATAATTGCTACCGATACTATTTGGAATTTCAGGACAATTGCAATTAACTGAGGGCTCGAGTTATCTAACAAAAACATTTCGTAGTTCAGTTGTCATTTTAATTAAATATATATGCATATACATTTTACACACACACACACACACACACACATATATATATATATATATATATTATATATATATAGTATATATAGATATATATAAAGATATATATGTGTATATATATATATATATATATATATATATTAAAGATATTATATTTATATATATCATATATATATATATATATATATATATATGTATATATATATATATATAATATATATATATATATATATATATATATATATATATATATATATATTATATACTATATATATATATATATGAAGATATTAGATATATAAAGATATATATATATATAAATATATATATATATATATATATTATATATATATATACATATATATATATATATATATATATATATATATATATATATATATATATATATATATGTATGTATATATTTACATATATAAACATATAATCTTCAATTCGTTTTTAACTAAACACTTACGCAATTGCAATAACCACAACGCCCTATTAACTTCTAGAATATCTCCACACTCTTTGGGGAGAATACAATTGCCACTACAAAGCCTGAGATCCAAATGCAAGCATACGAAGATGCTCTTTCGTCCGCAGCAGGGCTCGAACCAGAATCCTGAGTATCGGAAAGAAAGACTTCTGATGCTTCGGAAGCAAGTTCGAATGACTTCAAATTCTCGCATTTGGATTCGAGGCAAGAAAGAGGACATTGTTGGTATTACAATTTGTATAATAATACGTTGGTGGCTAAGCACGTCGTTAATTTAAGCTTTTAATAATATACCGGGCACACATCCACACAGACACAGCTGCTGCAGACGAGAGAGGTATATACACACACACCTACGCACGCAGCTGCAGACGAGAGGGCCCCACACCTCCACACAGATGCAGACGAGAGGTATACTACACCACCTACACGCAACCGCACAGATGCAAACGAAAGGTCCAGCCAGAAAAATATATGTCAGTGTGGGTCGAGTTAATATTACAACTCTCCTAATTAAGCGCGTACTGGCTATCATAATGAGGGGACTTTTCCCGCGTGAATCATTTCAAACGACCTAAACTTAGCAACAACAACAACAACAAAAAACTCGTGACAAGCGTAGGTTGCCGGAATGACGGGAGAGAGAGAATTTGTAGTTTGTGTTTCTCTAAACAAAATTTCATCCGAAATGCCAAGTCGTCAGAGCTACCTGAACAAAATTTCTGTTCGGTGAAAATTACGGCTGTTTATGTAAGTTACTTCTTGTTGCGTCAGGAATAATAATGCTGTTTCAGAGAATGAATTTTATGCGTGAGATAATTATAGATAACTACACTGAATTATAATTTTTTTTTCTCGCGTAAGGCATAATAGTGTTTCAGAAATTATCAGGAATATACAAGAGAATGCATTACATACATAAAAATTATAATTGCTTAAAAGAACACTGAATTATCATTTTACAAAATGTCGGGATATAAATAAACACACGAGATTAAATCTGTAGATTTTTCCCTCTGAGGTTAATGCATTACTTGGAGCTATGACTGAAGAATATATTTAAGTTTATTTTTTTTATATGTTATAATAAGCGATCTCTTCTTTCAGTATTTCTCATTACCATCTGTTTTCGTTTCAACTGAACACCATAATATTCTATGGAAGCTTGAATTTCAAGTCCAATAACCCCTATGGGGGGTTGGGAATGTTCCAAATAAAAAGGGTTCATCTTTCTGAATAAAAATAATAATAATAATAATAATAATAATAATAAT
>NC_061097.1:42733582-42755861 GCF_015104395.2 Macrobrachium nipponense
GAGAGAGAGAGAGAGAGAGAGAGAGAGCGAGAGAGAGAGAGAGAGAGAGAGAGAGAGAGAGAGAGAGAGAGGGGGGGGGGGGTGGGACAACAGTTATAATACTACCAGTAATGTCAGGCTATAATCGAATATGATTGGTTGAAGAAGTTTACATCCACCAATCATGAAAGGCTGTAAGCTATATAACTGTCCTTACGGAGTGTTGCCAACATACGTGTCCTTATTTAGGTGAATATCAGCAAGGGCTCTTGTCCAAAACATGCCCGTTCTATTTGGTATGGTGCCTAAGGGAAAAAACAAGGCTTATGTTGCCCACTGGACTTAACCAACCAACCGAGAAGGTTTCCAGTCCATTTTACCGTATGCCAGAAAGTCATCTCGACTCTCTTTTACATTACCATAGTTAGTGATCGTAATTACAATCGATAAAAAAAAGAACACTTAATAACACTTATTATTCATTTGTACATTATCTATTTGTATAATAATTTTAAGGTTGAAAGTGATGGTAGCATCAATAAAATAAAATATTTCTATTTCGTCGTCGAAAGGAAATTCGGTATCTGGCAGTGACAGTCTTCAGTAATTGAAAGAAAATCTTACAAAGTCATTTTTTTATCTCAACGTCAACTTTCCAGTAATTCGACATAATTCGACATCAAAGTTCTTCTTCTTCTTCTTCTTCTTCTTCTTCTTCTTCTTCTTCTTCTTCTCTGTTCCTTTCGTTGTCTCCAGAAAGTTCGTCCTTAGTAAGCGGCGAATAATTCCAAGACCTTCGTGTAAACATATTCGTTGGCGTGGATTCCCCTGTTGGTACGGAAAGAGAAAATCCAAGGCTTTAGAATTCTAGTAACTTCTTCGTCTCCACCTGCTATCCTTTTTAAGGTAAGGGGGTCGGTTGCCTTAAAGCTTCTTCTCCAAGTACTTTTACTCAGCAGCTTCTCCTTCTCCCTCTGTGAGTAACTTCTTTCGTCTCCAAATTCTCCATGTTATTCTATTCGTCTTCATCTCAACCTACTATCCTTTTTAAGCTAAGGGGTCGGTTGCCTTAAAGCTTCTTCTTCAAGTACTACACTCGACAACGTCTCCTTCTCCTACATTTATTTATTTGCCTTTTCCGTCCCGACTTTTCCCCACGCAAGTCTAATTCTTTACAGATGTGCAGACCATCTCAGTCTCGACTCTTGTCATATAAGTAATCTTTACAACTCCTCCACTTTTGTTCGCTCCTTTACTTTTTAGTCTCTCACGCTGGGAGGGAGATCCTCACTTTAGTTAATGTATTCTAATTCCTACTACAACACTTCTTTCGTCTCATTTTTATTCTTCTTTCATTAATATTATTACAATAATTTTCCTTACTCTCTCAGGACAGCGATGGAGGGTAACAAGAATTTCGTTTGATTACTGCTTCCTATCATCAATTCCTTTTGAAGACTAAAAGGAGAAGTTACATTCTTTAACAAAAGAAGTGGATAAGTAATGTGACCCCTTTCTCTACTCTAAATCTAGATATGTTGTTAAGGATACTCTTAAACTCCTTAAGCTTTAAGGGGACTTTATAGTCTCATTGTAACAAGGAATGTCAGATTTCAAGAGTATAACATTATATCAATATTTACACTCACGAAAAGGAGTCTTATTTTATCTTCATTATTTTCTTTCTAAATCATAAAATACTTGTCATCCGATAAATTCAGGACCTTCCAAGTCTAACAGTAGAACATTTATCTTACTAACTCGAGAGAGAGAGAGAGAGAGAGAGAGAGAGAGAGAGAGAGAGAGAGAGAGAGAGAGAGAGAGAGAGAATTTGAAGGGTCTTCAAGCTCCTGTTAAATTTAGGACCTTCCAGTTTTAACAGGAAGCCACTTACCCTACTAATTCTAGAGAGAGAGAGAGAGAGAGAGAGAGAGAGAGAGAGAGAGAGAGTTTGAAGAGCTTTCAAGGTCCTGCTAAATTTAGGACCTTCCCCGTTTTACAGGAGACATGTGATCAGTATGTCATTTGCCTTACTAATTCTAGAGAGAGAGAGAGAGAGAGAAAGAGAGATGCTCACCATCCAAAGTCCAGGTGATTGAATTCCTCCTTTGGCACGTTGTAATTCAGGACTAAGTTGGGTAGGTCAGCTGCTAAGCGAGCAACGTCCTGCAAATGAGGCAATGCTTAATGCTTGGTACAAGTTCCAAGTGTCAGATTGTTCGCGCTTGCAGTTTGTGGAGATCGTTGGAATACGTGTGTGTGTGTGTTTTTGTATACACAAATCCGCAACGCTCAGCCACTTACACATAAGCTTCATTGGCCACAGTTTAATCCCAAAAATATTGTGAATATATTTCAATCACTTCAATCTGATTTAAGTACTCCTCTTTATGCAAAAATATCTCTATTATATATGAATTACGAGTATGTGATACATTCATCTTATTACAATGCCTCGCGACACGAACTCATATTTCATTTCGGTATTAATGTCATAAATTAAGTCTCCAACTGAAAATTCTTGAAACAGAAAAATGAAATGTAACACCAATGTTCTTCTTCAGATCATCAAATATGACATATGAACAGTCAAGCCAAATAATTAATACATTTCTGCCTTATTATTCCAACTGCAAGGAAAACGAAGAGGCCATTCGTTCAGCCTCTGCGTTTTCATTGTTTGTAAGTGTAATTCGTTTGATGAAATTTACGCTGCCAAGCCAAAGACTGATGCATTTTTTGGCCACTCAGCGCTTAAGACATCGGAAAATGGAAGTAGCTGGATATATATATATATATATATATATATATATATATATATATATATATATATATATATATATATATATATATATATATATATATATATATATATACATACATATATATATATATATATATATATATATATATATATATATATATATATATATATATATATATATATATATTTATATATATATATATATATATATATATATATATATATATATATATAAATATAAACGCCAGAATATAGAAAGTGCTTACTTTCTATATTTTGACGTGTTTATGGGCTCCTTTTATTAGATGAAATTCTGTTGTAACAACATTTTTACCAGTCATACACTCACACGCTCACACACACACACACACATATATATATATACATATACAGCAAGAAGCATAATGTATTAAAAAAATAAAGTGGGTAAAGCTAGAGCCTTACGGAACGCCATTTAGTAATGCCCACAGCGCACTTACTTACTATACAGGCGCATTTACGTCACCGCCCTTTACATAACGCGTAAGTTTACGTGTTTGACTGATGGAGAGGGGCATGGCACAATCGTATGACCCCAGTGGTCTTACCGTAGGGTCAGCCAGCCAGTCGGTGTTCCCCCAGAAGAGGCCCACAGGGGCGGTGACCTTCGCCAGGTTGTACAGGGGCGGTTCCCTCTGGCCGTAGTGCATGATATTGCCGATTTCTCCGTAGTCGAATTTACAGAACTTATCTGTGAAGAAACATGTTTGCAGTTAGTCATGTATATACTATGTATATATATATATATATATATATCTATATATATATATATTATATATCTATATATATATATATATATATATATATATATATATATATTATATAGATATATATATATATATATATATATATATATAATATATATATTATATATAAATATATTATTATATATCAATAAAAGGAGCCCATAAAAAGGCTAAAAATATAGAAAGTAAGTATACCACTACATTTTAGAGACTGCTGTCTCTCTCTCTCTCTCTCTCTCTCTTTCTTCATAAACCTACTTCAAGAGAAAGAGAGACAGTAGTCTCTGAAATATAGTACTTTCAATATTTTGGCGTTTTTATGGGCTCCTTTTATTAGGTGGAATTCTGTTGTCATAGAAAGATTTTTTACCAGCCATATATATATATATATATATATATTATATATATATATATATATATATATATATATATATACATATATATATATATATATATATATATATATATATATATATATAATATATATATATATATATATATATATATATATATAAATATTGGAATCTTTATCACATCACCGTGAGGCTCACCTGTCGGCCGAGTCGGTAATGTCACTGAAGACCTGATGATTTCTCCTCCGTCTGTCAGCTGGTTCGAATCCACAAGAGGACTAAATTCTTATCAACTAAGAAATTCCCTTTCGGTTAAAGTTTATGGAAAATACAGTAATACCGAGGTAGAGCAAATTGGATATGAAAGGACATTTGTAGCTTAATGCATATATATATATATATATATATATATATATATATATATATGCATAAAGTCTCGTCAATTACCAGGAATTGATACCTACCCCAAATCAATTCACGTTGCGCCAGTAAAAAAACTATAAAAAAAAATATGAATTTTTCATTTATCTCACCACTGGCGGGTCATTGAAGTCATTATACGTGATATTAAAAACATCTAAAAAAATATATAACGTAAATATCCATATATATAATTTTTATAATATGAACGTTTTGACATAGTAGTCATGAATATTTATTTCACCTCCCAGTGCAAAATCTGCGTATGTACGTATTTTTCATGATGCAATATTTTATCCAACGAGTGTGCAGCAAATGCCATATTTTCCCTGTAGTGAGAAGCTGACTTTGCCGATGGCGTTTCAGAAGCTATGGTCATTCATGTCATTTTACATATATATGTACATATGATGCATGTATGTATGTATATATATATTATAAACATGTATATACATATGTATATTATTAGGGCTTGTGCCTTGCATGATAAGGCGCCCTATGAGGTAATGTTAGACTAGCGATAATCTATACGCTAAGTCGGTTGGTATTGCACTTCCATCTTCAAATGGAGTGTCTGGGGTTTTGTAGATCACTTACGAAGTCGGTATTATCTTTACGACGATGTGTTAAACTCATGGTTCGGTGAGGTTCTTGTAGAAAACACAAGGTATAAAAAATAGTATATTCTTCTGAAGTTTTACATGATGAAGATCAGGTATGATCGTACAAGTCTTCTATGACGATAGCTTGATCGCTTCTGCCAATGATGATGGCTAATCCTATTCCTCTACATGATAAAGCTTAGGTAAAGAGGTACAGGTCTTCTAATGACGATAGCTAACTCTGTTCTGCTGTCTACCATCTCTGTTACAGTTATGAAGGAACAGACAGTAGTTCGAACATATGAACATACATACAATGACATAGTTTCATACGAACACACAATCAAATGAGACACGCTACAGATCACGTAGGCCGTTTGAATAATAGGTCGGGGTAGTTGTCTCAAGCAGGGAGCTTGGACTAATGTTTAAAATAAACAATTGAATGACTACAGGTGACGGCATGTTATCTTAGCTTACATATTTATTGTATACGTCATCTTTAGGCGTCTCTAGTCTGATCACATTCCTGCAAGCAATCTGGTTGACCTCTTTAGTTTTAGACTTTTATATATATGGACTAACATTCCATATTTTATTATGTAAACACTTACATTAGCTCGGTCAGCTACCAAAACCAGCTACTGAATATTACTCAAACTTGACTTGCATTAGACTATAGGAGTGTGATACAGACACTATGTGAATATATATATATATATATAAGTAAAGAATAAAATTCATTGTGTACATGAATTGATTCAAGTAATAAAATATAAAACAATGATATTGGTAAATAATAGTGATCACATGATATATAATAATGATACAGTTTTTCACTTCATCTCATTAAGATAACTTATGCTACAGAAAATACTAATGTACTTCTGATAATTGCATAGAATGAAGATTAACATGATAAAAATCATATTTTAACTGATAAAAAATTTCATATATGAATTGATAACATTATTAATGTTTATTCTGATTGATTCGTTGATTTTAATGCTAAATGTTATATATCTGATTCTTAATTCATATACTAACTCATAAATAACTGCAGATAATGTAAGATATAAGGTAACAGATTGATTATAGGCTACCTGATTTGTTTATACATATGTATATGGATTCATATAATTATGATTAATATATGTGCACTTTAAATAGATTCCTACTGCGTACACGCAAAGATATATTTAGATTCTGTTATTTATGATCATCTATATAAGAGATTCCTATTGCGTACACGCAAAGATATATTTAGATTCTGTTATTTATGATCATTTATATATATAGGATACATGACCGAGGTTATACTACTTCACATTTAACTAGCTTTCGAACCACTTTTCGTCAATTACACAGTTCCAGACAACCACCTATAGCCAATTGAAAACGGCCTTTTCAATGGTTAAAACAAGGGGAAAATTTGCCTGGGCGGGTCCAACGTTCCATTTTGCGCTCATACTTATTCTCTGCATCCTAAGCTACACGATTACGTTCCGCGATGAATAAAAAAAACATCCCAGCACGAGTCCTTCGCCAGCAAAGTAGAGTTGAATATCCTTCGGGTCGTAATTGTCGGAAGTATGTCCCTTTATGTAGTCGATTCCGACAGCCGCCGGAGCGTTCCGTATGAAAACGAGATTAACGACGAGATACGGTGTCGGTCGAAGAAGTCCATGAATTCCTTTCACATTGTAGGCGGTTGTTACTTGACTGTAGTCGTCCGCCACGACGAACGATTTTTTTTTCGAAGTTGCGATGTGAAATTCTCGTACTGCAGGATACTGTAACCAGGTTCCATTAATCAGCCTGCAAGTAAATTATTACTTGTCACAAGGGCAAAGTAAATTCAAACGACATCCAAATACAGGGGGGGGGGAAAGAGAGCCATTTAGACCAGACTTAACCCACATGAATTCGCTGATATTTCGGAATTCAAAAGAGTCCCGCTGTACAAACTTTTTTATCCATGGCATTAACAATGAGTGAACCTATCCAGGTCTATGATGACTTGTAAAAATATCCAGAATTTATAAAAAATAAATAGATATCATTACGAATCTCAAAGAAAATTCGATATACTGGTAGTAAGTTACTAGACAAAGAAGTGGAAAACGGAGCTAATTGTAAGATTGCCAGGCAACATAAGAGTCAAAGAGAAGATTAATCATGATTCTATGTGCCCTAACAAAAGTTTCATATTCATTTTCTCGTGCGCATCCTTCTGAGGTTAACTTTTAAAACATTATTAATAGGTAGGAGATGCAACGAAAAAAAAACCCACTATGTAACTAATTTCTATATAAACTTTGGTTTTTCCAAGAAAATGTGACATTTTCCCATGAATGTGATTTTACTTGAATTGTAATAGGCTAATGTGCAAAGTAAATATTTCTTATCCACAACTTGATAATTCTAAATGTCCGTTTACCCATGTCATAAGCTGAATTATTGACTCTAATTGTCTATGAGGTTCAGAAAAAAAAATTAACTTCATTTTGTTGTTATAGAAATTCTATTTGCTTATATTGTTCATTAATTTTAAAATGATTACAAGTCCTTAACTAATTGCATTACACACACGGATAAGAATATGTTATGTGGCCTGTCAATGTGACCTATGAACCACATGCGAAGTTCATGAGCTGAGCATTCCTTTCTCCAGTCAATCTGCTTTTGCAAGCAGAGACGACACACAGATGAAGCCTGTGTAAGCAGATTATTGAGGTTAAAAGGAACAAATGCTGATCGGCAATGATGACGTCGTCACTTGGCAGGAGATTGCTCTCAGCCAGCTAAGAGTTACGTTTACTTGCGTAAGAGATACGACTTTAGTATTTTCAAATGATATTTTAGTGTTTTAATTCACCACCCGCATGAGAAGAATGTCTGAAAAAAAAAAAACAACAGTACCAAAATTGAACAATATATTAGTTTCATGTTGGCATTATGTTAAAATAATATTCCTATTCAAACTATATGAAAAAGGTTTCCATACAAATTCTATATATATTATTAGCCCTGTATAAGATTCATATAGGATTATTTCATAGATAACAGGTTTCACTTCTAGACTCCTGACCTTAAAAATCTCTTTTATTTTATTTTATTTATTTTATTTATTATTTATTTTATTTATTTATTTATTTATTTATTTTTTTTTTTTTTTTTTTTTTTTTTTTTTTTCATTGACTACGAATATAAATCCCCGGGAACAGACAAATATGCAGTAGATTTTGTTGGATATGTGTTTGAACTTTTAGCTTATTTGTCATTACTAAAGCGTTAAGTTAGAGTTCAAATCTTTACGCATATATATTGGATATTTAATGGTTACGTTTTGCTTATTGATATTATCGTGATTCCTTTTTTATTATAATTTGTAACCCTTCCGACTTCTTACGGAGTGTATATATTGACTCCACTTGTATCCATATTTATTTTATTTTTTTATATTTATTTATTTATATATATTTTTTTATATATATTTGATAAATTAATGGTTGGCTGGAATATGTGGAAAAGTGTTCTAGCGGCGTACCGTATAAGGCTACTTGCGGCATCAATTCTATAGATACAAGATATAAATGATAAACGTATTAAAAAAAACCCCGCAAGAACCGCTATAATCCGGTTCGGATCCAATATCACGAGTTGTACTTGTAAGACATTGACACTTTTTTATTTATCTCTTATTCTACCAAACCGATTGACTCTGGGTGATAAAATATATTATTGGTTTTCTTAATGGAAAGAATTCACACAACGTGTTAAGGAGATTATTATTGATTTACACCACCCGAGTCACAGATTATTATGTGTTGAATTCCATATTACTGATTTAGCACTCATAAATATTCGTAACGCACTCAATTGCGGGTGTTTGTTTTTAGTGCTATTAATTCTATATAACGTGTCAAGGAACTATTAACACTAAGAAGTGTTTATTCCCTCTGTCAGACTCGTAATTCTGTTAATAATTTCTACGTATCTTCTTTCAAGGATTGATTTGGCACAGGATAGGCCCTTAACTGACAGGTGTCTTAGTGTCCCTTGTTTTCATGACACGTGTTACAATCAGTTATGTGCTTTTTATATCTGTAAGCATTGTAGGCCAGTAAAATAGTGATTTGGCATTCTGTGACATAGGAGGGAACCCTGGATGACGGAATGCAAACCAGTTTATGACGATTGTATGAAAAAGATTATTACTACTACCTGGTCATTATATATATAGTCATCTGCTGTGTTCTTCGGGTTTACCTCGTCACAGACCTACATATAATATTACATTTGATTACATTATTCTGATACACATACTTTAAATATACTTGCTTTAGGGTTTCTGCTCGAAGTGTGTATTGTTTATGCTTAGCCGCTGACCCTGTTTCCGTTTTCGAAGTGTTTTATTGTTTGTTTGTTTATTGCTGCTGACTCTGTTTCCGTTTCGAAGTGTTTATTGTTTGGGTTATGTCTGTTGACTCTTGCTTTGTTCAGTTGTTGTAACAGTTCTGCGCTCCAACCCAGATATTTCAATGCTCGCGATCTCTTGGGTTAAGGAATTTTCTTGTTTAGATACGGTTTTAACAATAGGTACGGATGTTTCTATATCTTTTAGTCTAATTAATGGTTCTTTGCGGTATGGTGCGGGATTGCGGGATAATGCGTCAGCTATGATAATTGCTTTCCCAGGTAGATATCTTAACTTGGCTCCAAAGACCTGAATGATCATTTTTCACCGAGTTCCTTTTGGACTGTGATTAAAGCCTTTGAAAAACTCGGTAAAGGACTCATGTTCAGTAAGGGACTTTATCAGGATAGCCATAGCTTATGAACTTAAAATATACTAGTGAGTTAAAGATACCTAGCCCTTCCTTGCCTATTACTGTATATTTACTTTCAGAGGGCTTTAGTTTACGTGAATAAAAAGCTATAGGGAAGAACTGTTATCATATTGCTGAAGTAGTATCCCTTCATTACCCCCTTGGTCTGAGGCGTCCTGTTGCAATAAAAAAAATTCCTTATTTAAATCAGGGATTTTTAAGTTAGGTAAGCTGCATTATTTTCCGCTTTTAAGATATCGAACGCCTGTTGATGCTTTTTAGACCATAATCAATCTACGCTCTTCTTCGTAGATCTGTTAAAGAGCTGTCATGATTGAAGAGTTACATATTTACATACGATTGTAATACCCCACTACAGCGCAAAAGTGCTGTATCCCCCATTTTACGTTTAATAAGTACCGGAAAGTTATGAATAGCCGACACCTTACCATGGACTACTTTTAAGACCTTGACCAGACACATAAAACCTAGATAAACATGTTCGGTTTTAAAAAACTCACATTTAGATATTTTACTCTGAGATTATCTGTCTTTGTCTCTGTAGCACTAGCTCTACTTTATGTGAATGTACTTCTAAGGTATTAGAAAAGATTACAAGATCATCCATATAGGCATGTAGGGTATCCCCTAAAAATCTCCAAACACTATATTGTAATTGGGGTGCAACGTAAGCCGGAGGCATACGTAAAAATTGATAAGTGCCCCTGAGTGTGCTGAAAAAAACGGTGTATGAGGTACAATCACTTAGGTATGGTATCAGGTAAAAACTTTTTAAGTAAGTCCAAGTTGGTGAAAAAAATTTATTCTAACCTAACAGAGATAAGATGTCGTCGGTACATCGCACTGGAAACTATCGGAAGTCGTTTCCTTGTTTAAGCGACAGAATCTACGCAGATACGCCAAGTCCGATCTTTTATGGCATGACATTTGAGGGAAAAAACTATATGGGCTTATTTGATTTCCTAATGGCTCCTATTACTAACATTTTTCAACTTCGTCATTTATCTCTATTTCGAAATTTCATTGAGAGTCTACACGAAGGTACGTATATAGCTTTATGTTTGTCCTTAGACCGTTTTGTTTTTTTTCAATGACATCCGTTTTTCTCCCAGATATCACTCGCTAGTGGAGAAACTTCCTGGTATTCAGGTAGAAGATAAAAAAAATTCTGCTGAATCACCTCTGCTTGAATGACTTTACGGATATTACTTTAGATAGATTATCAGAGAGATTCATCCACGACTGGTTGGGCGGGATTAAAAATTAGCAACAATAAAAAATGCGATATTTATACTTTCGTATCCACGATATGTATACTTTTAGGGCTTTGTTCGCGCGAAATCGTTATATTTCAGAGTGTCGGGAAGGATTAAAAATTTCATTTCCCAGCAAAGTCTTTTTACACGCACTAAGACATTCGAGGGTGCATGCTTCTCGAGATTTTTGCGTGCAAAGTACGACTGCGGTTGTGGGAGAATTCTGTTGGGTCATTGAACAATGTTTACGATTTATGAGACAAATGTTATAGTTCCTTTATATAAGTTATTATTTGATTAACTGTCTCATTTTTGTTCAAACGGATTTTAATATGTTTGAAGGTTTATAGGATTTCCCTTTGATAAACACGCCTTATTTTGCAGAATGTAAGATAATATTTTGTATACCCCTAGATGGATCTTACAATACACTAGTACAGATCAATGTTTTTTATAACTATAGAGGTATCTGTAAGCGCTCGCTTATCCGGACTTCTCATTAGAGAAGTTCGAACAACAGACGGTGAGTCCGTAAATACAGGATATTACGTGTAGTAAAGGAATAAACAAGATATTCTAATTTTACGGCGCGTACAGTCGGGCTTAATCCACCAGTATTTATTATAACTTAATGTATTAAATTAAACGAAAACCTGCTCTGATTACTTATACGGTCGTGTGTTTCATAGGAAAAATCATTTTTAATTCAAAAAGATATGGTATGAACCAACATCGCTTTTCCCCACTCTGCTAGAGTCGCTTATTGTGTGGAATTTGCTATGCTTTGAACACTTTCGGCAGTTTTTGACTAACCTTGACCGCTGACTAGGGTGACACAGTCACCGAGTTTGCTTGTTTGATTCTGAACGGGCTACTGTTTTCTATTTCTTTTTGTAATAATTAGGATCCTTCTCTTTATTACCATCGGCAACGTATTGTGTGTTTTTTAGCATTATGTTGCTGGCTACGTATAAAGCAATGAATGACGAACTATTAGGAACTGAGCGTTACTAATAAGACAAGTTATCTCTACTGTATTCAATATTAACTGTTTGTACTTCATTCTTTGCTAAAAATTTGAAATAGTGAGGGATCCTGGTCAGCGCATTTAGCCTGATGAAAGTTTTTTACAGACATGTTATTCCTTGCAATCCAGCCATATTTTTAAAAGTTAAGTTGAGTCATTGAGGTTCGATATTTTATATAACTCAAAAAATCAAAAAACTCAAGGCTAAAACTGCGATCGGGACTTTGCAAAGGAGCATTTATTGTCATGACCCGAAATAGTGTTACCTCTAATTTATATAGATTTGTACGGGTGTTCCACTTGTTTTTTGTGTGTTTTCTAATCACTACGGTGCTTAACGACCCTATCCATGCATCTGTATAAATACAGACGTCCACTGCGTAAACGCATATTCACTGTTTAATATGATTTGTTACGTAAGGGATTAATAATCACCCAAAATGATAAAATTAACATAGTATATGATTAGATATTTCAGTAGAACTTCTGGAAACAGACACTCAAAGATAAAAACTCGCAGTAGCGAAATCTCAATGATATAGATAATTTCTGTAAAAAAGTAAGATTAAGAATGTCTCGTAACTTCAGCCACAGGAATAACGAAATTCGACCTGCAAAGGAAACACTCAACGTTACTCCAAATGAATAAAAAATTGTACTTAGCCTGCTTTTGTGGGAAGTCACGGTGTTCCGATAACGACACACGGCCTTGGTCCTCCTTCTCTATTTAGCGGACGACCTGGTTTGGCTTCAGTTTCCCCCGTTCGCGTTGTTTCGAAGATTCGAGCCCTTGAAAGATCCGATGCTGCAGACGCGTTCGGTTTGTTTCTTGGAGTGCCGGAAACGCTCACTAACGATGTTTCTTGAATGAGTTCTAATGAGAGACGAAGCTGCGTTGTCGTAGGAAAAGGACACGTCGGTTTTTGTTTCTTGAAGTTATTCACTAACGATGATACTAAGTTGCTTGACGAATCTTGTTGTTCTGAAGTCGCTCACTAATGATGATACTAGGTTGCTTGAAGAATCTGCTGCTTCCGTCGTCGTTGACTTCTTATGATACATGATTTATATTCTGGTTTTTCTTCGTAGGACGTTGTAGAGTTCTTCTGGTCCGCTGGCCACCAATTATTAGGGCTTGTGCCTTGTATGATAAGGCGCCCTATGAGGTAATGTTAGACTAGCGATAATCTATACGCTAAGTCGGTTGGTATTGCACTTCCATCTTCAATGGAGTGTCTGGGGTTTTGTAGATCACTTACGAAGTCGGTATTATCTTTACGACGATGTGTTAAACTCATGGTTCGGTGAGGTTCTTGTAGAAAACACAAGGTATAAAAATAGTATATTCTTCTGAAGTTTTACATGATGAAGATCAGGTATGATCGTACAAGTCTTCTATGACGATATGCTTGATCGCTTTCTGCAATGATGATGGCTAATCCTATTCCTCTACATGATAAAGCTTAGGTAAAGAGGTACAGGTCTTCTAATGACGATAGCTAAACTCTGTTCTGCTGTCTACCATCTCTGTTACAAGTTATGAAGGAACAGACAGTAGTTCGAACATATGAACATACATACAATGACATAGTTTCATACGAACACACAATCAAATGAGACACGCTACAGATCACGTAGGCCGTTTGAATAATAGGTCGGGTAGTTGTCTCAAGCAGGGAGCTTGGACTAATGTTTATAAACAATTGATGACTACAGGTGACGGCATGTTATCTTAGCTTACATATTTATTGTATACGTCATCTTTAGCGTCTCTAGTCTGATCACATTCCTGCAAGCAATCTGGTTGACCTCTTTAGTTTTAGACTTTTTATATATTGGACTAACATTCCATATTTTTATTATGTAAACACTTACAATATACAGAGGGTTAGTTATGATTATAGATACATAGATATCTATATAAAAATAATGTTATAATAAAAAAATAATAGCAATAATATAATTAATATTATCATTATCATAATTATATATATATATATATATATATATATATATATATATATATATATATATATATATATATCAATTCTTGGCTGATTGGATAGCGTCACTGACTGTCCTGATTTCGTCCCCGTCCACTTGGACGGTGGTTCGATCCCATGGGACGAAATTATTATCAATTAAAAAATTCCCCTCGTACATATATGAAATATATCATTTGGGAGTAAAGTGAATTTAGATATTAAAGGACATTTGTAGCTTGAATTGATATATAAAGGATCACGGTTCGATGTGATAATTATTCATATATATATATATATATACATATATATATATAATATATATATATATATATATATGTATATATATATATATATATATATATATATATGATATATATATATATATATATGTATATGTATGTGTATAGAGCTAGTTGTTTTATAGATATATACTAGATATTTATATAATAAGAACAATTAAAATAAAATAATAATAATAATAATAATAATAATAATGTCTTATTATTATTATTATTAATTATTATTATTATTGTACTTACGAAGCAGACCCTCTCTCAAGCAATACTTTATTAAAAGTAATGGCTACTTCAGCAGCATTACACATGTAGAGATTCTTCTCTATTTTGCGAATAGCGGCTTTTTCAGTGCTACTTAAACAGGCTAGTAGAGCGCCTATAGAGGTCATGGTAAAATACAGGGTCAAAATAGGTGTATATATTTGAATTTTACAGATAAACTATGATACCATAGTCATCAAAGTCATTAACGATTTTCTCTCTCTCTCTCTCTCTCTCTCTCTCTCTCTCTCTCTCTTTCTTTAAAAGCGAGCTTTCGTCTGGAGCTGCCAGACATCCTCGGGCTGGGAAGCTGTAGGGTGGACTGATCTTGGTGCATGTTTGTTTGTTGTTTTTTTGATTTAGCTGACCTTGTGTCAGCACGGGCTCTTGCTCACAGAGCAGCCCGTAACTCAGGATGGTGAGAAGGTGGTAATGGTAGGATATGATTCTTTATTTGGTGATAAATGCGTGAGTTGATGAGTGTGATATTGAAAGAAACTTTTGATGGGTAAGGTTGTCCAACCTTTTTAAACCCTAAGGTGCCCTTCAGTAGTAGGAAAAGTGCTATAGTAGTGAGTGTTGGCAAGTCAGAGAGGCCAACAGATGAGAAGAAGGAAGGGTATGAGTCTGAGAAAAAGTTTGCTAGTCAGTTAGCTTGTGATGTCCACAAAACATTTCCTTATTCCGTTCCAATTCCGAGTGGGAAGTAGTGTATGTTGTTGATGCACGAGGCTGAGGAATGCTGTGCATGAGGTGAGGTAGTGATGAAGGATGTCAGAGTCGGGGCTTTCCTTTTGGATGTTGGGTGATGTAGGTGATGTTGCTGTCATTTGTGTCAGTCATGCACGTGGGTGGATTGTTTGTTTTTCTGTGTTTTGTGGTTTGTATGTGAGTGGATGGGATGGAGGGGGTGTGAGGGGTCTTGACTGATGTCCCGAGATTCTGCTATTTAGGAGTGTTTTGCACCTACCTTGGTGGTGGTAGGGTGGGAGCATAGGAAGCCTGTAAGCTGTTGGGTGTTGTTTAGGATGTGTCTTGTTATTTGAGTGACTGATTGTTGATCTCCTTCATGACTTTGTCTTAGTTGTTGTGTTTCTGGGCAGTGTAATATATAGTGTTCCAGTGGTTCTTCTGTATTTGTTTCGCAGTATTTACATGGTTTAGGGTTGTTTTCTATTTTTTGCCATGTGCATTGGTATCCGAACCTTAGACGGTGTATTATTACCGCTAGTGCTCGTGTCATGTTCTTCGGTATGCTGTGTGGTTGAAGTTGTGTGGTGTCTGCATACCATTTTGCAGTCTTGGAGCCTCCGAAGATGGCTCTCCTGATTTTGCTTTCCTCCTGGTGTTTTTGCAGTATGCTGCTGCTATGCTTTTTAGTTGGGTTAGTGAGAGGTTTATTTTGATGTTGACATTGTTTATGTGAAAAAAAAAAAAATAGCCCGCTTTTTGCCAGGGAATCAGCTTCCTCATTTCCTTGTATTCCAACATGGCTCGGGATCCAGTTGAGAGTTATTTGTCTGTTTCTGCTTTGATGGAGTTTTGCCAGTGCCCATATGCTCGTTTAGGAGTTTGATATTTTCCTTTGCTTTGCCTTTTGTGATGGCTTGTATTGCTCCTTTCGAGTCGGTGTGTATTGTAGTGTTGCCCAGTCTGTGTTGGGAGTCTTTCTAGTGTGGCGATAGCTATCAGCTCTGTCTGTAGTGTGGAGGCATTGTCGGAGAGTCTCCAGCTTCCTTTGAGTGTTGTTGAGTAGACCCCTGCTGCTGCCGCTGGGACGACTGAGGTCTACTGATCCATCTGTAAAGTATATGTTTTGTGGCGGTTGTCAACTGTATTGCTTCTTGTGCTGCTTGCTTTAACTGTGGTGGTGCATGCTTCCTTGCTTGCTGGAAGAATTGTGTAGTTTGTGTTAAAAGGTTCTGGTTCCCAGGGTGCTGATTCTGTGTAGTTCCCCACTGAATTTGGGGTGTCTTCCCTGATGGCTGCGGCACGATTTTGCATGCCTACTCTTCTCAGTGTATCTAGAAGGTCTCCAGCATATGTTTTGGGAGGGTCTAGCTCTTCATGGAGATTAATGCATTTCCTGATCTCCTTTTTGAGTGGACAGTCTCTGTCATTTTTTTAAGGTTTTTAGCAGGATGGATGTGTTTCTCTGATCTATCCTATGAGTCAGAGATTGTAGTTTGTTTCAATGTCTCAGGATGCATAGGTTGGTCCACAATTGGTGCTCCTGTAATGAGTCTTAAGGCATTGTTTTGGATTACACCCTCAAAACTTTTTGTTCAGTGCTTGTGAGATTAGTGAGGACTGGTGCGGTCATACTCTACTGTTGATCTTATTGTCTGTATGTAGAAAATTCTGAGGGCATGGTATACGGCTCCCTGCCTTAGCGAGGTGATTCTTTTCATGGCGTTTTGTCTGCATTTGATCTTTTGTTTAAGTGTTTCTATTTCTTTGTGTGGTGAGAGCTGTATGTTGATGTTGACTCCTAGGTACATGAAGTTGTCTACCCATTCGATGGGTTCTCCCATGAGTTGTATTGGGTTCAGGTCTGTATTGTATTTGATTGCCATTGCCTTGGTTTTTTTGCCGTGTTTATTTTTAGTCCTAGGACTGTGCATTTGTTTTCAATCTGTGTTATCGCGATTTGCATGTGTTGGTGGGCTCTATGCCTGTCTGTGCTGACCAAGCACACATCATCTGCATATATGAAAATTTCAACTCCATTTGGGAAGTTGCTGTTGGCTAATTTCTCCATTAGTATATTGAAGAGGAAGGGGCTGAGTATTCCTCCTTGAGGTGTTCCATTTTCCAGACTGAGGAATTCGGAGGTTGCTCCTTGAAAGGTGACTCTGGCTTGTCTGTTTTGCATGTATCTTTTGGTCCATGCTAGAAGGTTGCCTTTAACCGTCTTGTTGGCTAAGGCTGCCAGGATAGCAGCTGCAATTGCAAGTTCGTAGGCTTTTCTAGGTCGAGAAATACTACGATTGCTTTCTTGTTATTTATTGTGGCCATCACATCTGCTAGACATTCCTGTGTGCCTATCCCCTCTTTGTAGGCATATAAGCGGTGGTGTAAGGGCCCATGTTTTCCACAGCAGTCTGTTTTAACACCATTCTCTCTGCCGTCTTTTCTGTGCAGCTGATGAGAGAAATGGGTCTGTAGGCGTTGGGCTCCTTGGTTTGGGAATTGGTTGTGTGTTTTGTTGGTTCCATTGTGTGGGTCTGATCTGCTCTGTGTACGTTCTGTTTATTATGTGGAGATGCACTGTCTTTGCTGCGTTTCCCATGTTTTTTAACAATGCTATATGTAATCATGTCTGCTCCTGGTGCTGTGTCTGTTCCCTTTTGGAGGGGCTTTGTCAAGTTCTTTCATTGTGAATGGTGTGTCCGTGTCATCAGAATTGCTGCAGGCTGTATTGATGATTCTCCATCTTCCAGGATTGAGTGCCACTTGTCTTTCTCGTGTGACTGGTGGTAGGTGAATTGATTTGGTTCTGTCTGCAAAGTGTTGTGCTAGTCTGTTTGCTTCAGCTAGAGGGTTGGGATGGTGTGCCTGTGTTGGCCTGGTCTTTCCTGATACCTTGTTTGAACCACTTGAACATCTTTGCAATGGGCGTCATTCGAGTGGTTTCTGAGCACCATTTTAGCCAGGTTTCCTGCTTAACCTCCTTAGCAGTTTGGGCTGCGTGGTTTACGACTTCTCTTAGGATCGTGTGCAACTCGTCGGTGGGGTTCCTTCTGAATATTTTCCTTATTCTGTTTACTCTTGAGTTCATTTCTTTGATTCTAGAGTTGTAGTACCAACTGTCCTTGTGTGGGTTGCATTTGTTCTAAAGGCTTTCTTTGGCATGGAAATGTTTGCTGCGTTGTGCAGGCTCTCTACAAAGTCCTGTTGAGCGTGCATATATTGAGGCTGGATTTTGAATGTATGTGTTGCCCATGTGTTCATGTGGTTTTGAAATGTTGGCCAGTTTGCTAGGTCCGGTCTCCATCCTGCCGGAGGGGGCGGTGGTGGGAGAATTTTCATTATCTTTAGTTTTGTTTCAGTTGCAAAATGGTCACTGGTTAGAGTTGGGTGCACTCTCCATGTGCAGTCTTCTTTCAGGTTTCCAGTTATGAAGCTTAGGTCTAGCCTGCCACCTCGTAGGTGTGTTGCTTCATTTGTGTCATTTATTAGTGCAACGTCCGGAAATTCTTCCATTAGGATGTGTATGTGTCTGCCTGTTGCATTTGTGTGCTGTCTCGACTGTAAGCATGGGTGGTGTGCATTGAAGTCTCCTGCAAAGAAAGGTGTTTTCTCTGGAGGCTGCACTGAAGAGGTTCTCTCCTTCAAAAGATTTTTTTCATGCCCTTTGTAGATATTGTGTAGGTGAGTGACGTGTTCGCTAGTCTTATGAGGACACTTAGTGTCTCAATCCCATCACCACAGTTTATGTTTCTTATTTTTTCCGAGGGAATTGTTGTTTTTATTAGGGTGATCAGCCCTCTATTTGAATCTGTATGTGGAGTTTTATAAACTGTGTATCCTTTGAATGTGAAGTTGTTGTTTTCCCTAATTAGTGTTTCCTGCAGCAGGATGACGTCGTGTCTTTCTGAGAGTACTCTTTGATTGTAGTATGGCATATTTTGTGTTGGCACTGTTTATGTTCCATTGTAAATATTTTTAGACTGGTGTATGATGAAATGTCTTTCAGTGTTTTGGGGGCGTGTTTGGTGTTGATTGTTTCCTTCCATCTTAATAAGGTGTCAGTGCTACAATCGTTTTCCTGAGGTCAGCTGTTAGGTTTAGTTTGGAAACAATTGTTGAAAAATTACCCTCACAATTTTCTCTATTTCCCTCCTAAAGTCGTCTTTACTGAGGCGGTAGGTGGGTTTCTCTGGTGACTGCTCTACGGTGTTGTGCTGACTTTCGGCACTGGTACTACCGTCACGGGTGGAGTTGGGGGTGGGGGGTGTGTCGATGTGATTGGGTGGGTGGGAAGTAGGGGTGTTTTTCCGAGTTGATGTGGAGTAGAAGGACATGGGGTTTGAGGCAGGTGTGGGTGTGTTGTTTGTGTCTTGGTTTTTGTGTCTGTCGGGGTCTCTGTGGTATGTGTTTCGTTGTTGGTCTTGTTGTGGTTGTTGTGTAGGTGGATTGCGTCTCTGATTGTGGGGGTTTCTGCTGCCTATATCTGGGTTCTTGGTGTCTGTGTTGCTGTGGTTGTTGTTGCTGTAGTGGAGGTGGGTATTCCGTTGGTTGCTGAGGATGTGATGTTTGTTGTGGGTGTGTTGTTGTGTGGGTGGGTGTTGTGGTAGGTGTTGAGGGTATGATGTGTGTTGTGGGGGGTGGTTTGTGTTGCTGCTTGTCAACGTTCTGGTGGTGGTCTGGGGGTTCTGGCCTTTCATTCGCCAAATCCTCTTAAGTCTTTCCGGACAGCCTTTATGCCAGGCGTGATGCTGCCCTTTACAATTCGGGCATTTTGCTGTCGTCCTCTCTTTCCTTTTGTAACGATCTAAGCACTCTTGTGTTGGGTGTTTGCCGCTACAAATCCCACAAATGTGTTTGTAGCCGCATTCACGTTGATGGTGTCCAAATCTTTGACACCTAAAGCACCTTAGTGGTTCAGGGGTGAATTCTTCAGTGGGGAAGATTCCCCATATTGGTATGTTCACTTCAGCAGGCCTTTCCCTTGGAAAGTCACAAGAACCTTTCTTGTTGGTTCTCCTGCTTTGTTTGTGCACCGGGTGGCGTCTTAACACAAAGGAGAGGTCTTTTATGGGGTCGATTGGGAGGTTTTACTGGTATCTGCATATGAGTCCTTTCCGTATTCTGTCGTTTGGGTCCAGTGCCTTGCAATGTCCGTCCTTCTTGAGTACTTCTTCGGCATGTTTGTCTTTAGGTATCAGAATGAATTGTCCTGTTCGGGTTGGTCGTGCCTGGAAAACGATGTCCTTGTGTCTGTCTTCAATGGCTTTTATTGTGGTGTAGGCTGTTTCTCCAGGTTTTTTGTATTGGTTTGAATCTCAGTCGTGGGAATTTCGGTGTCTGATTGCAAGTTAAAAGTGTCCGTGTTTTGTGTTGATTTCTTCATGTTTTTTTCTTACTGCGTACAAGTGTGAAGCCATCATTGTCCTGTGAAAGGTCGTCTTCCGTGTCAGAGCAGTCTAGGGAGAGGAGCTGTTGGTTGGGATGTTCTTTTGAGTGTGCAGGAGAGTTATCAGGGGGAGAGGAAATCCGTGGTCGTTGTGTCACGTGTTCGTCCGAGGGGGAGTTGGTACCTGATCTATTTCGTCTTTCTTAGTCGGTGTCATGGCTGTGATGGGGGCTGAGGAGTCGTCATGGATGATGTGATCTTGTGATATGATAGAGGTTGAAGGTTCCATGTCTATGGAGTGATATTATGAGGGGTGAGTGAATAAGTTGATTGGTTGTTGTTTATGTCGCCTGAAGGGCTTGGGATGTTTGTTTAAGTTATCTTGGAATCTGGCTTATGGAAGGCGCCAGCCTATGGTTTCCTGTGCTACTTGCAATATAGTATTGCGACAGTAGGAAGATTTGTCTCTTTGGTCTTGCTTCTGTTGGAGTTTTTAGACCTCAAGGGCTACCAAATGTTTCACAAGAGAGACGGTGTTAATAAGAGAAAGTTATTTTTAAGAAAAGGAGGAGTGATTTTAGGTCTTCAAAATTGCTATAGGAGTGAGAGAGCTCTCTCAAATCTTATTCTCCCTTGCTGAGCGCGCCAACTATAAAGTCGGCAGGGCTAAAATGCAGGGAAAGTCTGCAGCAAGCTGATTGGCTGGTGAGAAGCAGCACAAAAGCTTGAAAAACCTACAAAGAAGCTTGAAGGTTTTTGTGCTAGCTTCTGATTGGTCGGTGGCTGCCGGTGGGGGAGGAGTCTGGGCGGAGCTGGGGCTGGAAGCGGGGCGGAGTCTAGGAGCGGTGTGAGCGGAGGTGTTGCTACCACGGATCTTGGTGCGTGTCCGTCCCCCTTATATCTGTGGTTGACAGCAGGGGGTTCTGTCCCATGCTTGTCTTCTATTGGCTGGCGGCGGTGAGTCTTGTTTTCATTGGTCTGCCTGAGCCAGGTCTCAAGCCACTTTCTTCTTCGGCTCGAAGAAAGTGGCTTGAGACCTGGCTCAGGCAGCCAATGAAAACAAGACTCACCGCCGCCAGCCAATAGGAGACAAGCATGGGGCAGACCCCCTGCTGTCAACCACAGATATAAGGAGGACGGACACCGCACCAAGATCACTCCATTCTATCAGCAGACCTCGCAGAGAGCAGACGTACCGAGAGATCGCTCCACGTCCTCGCCGCCTATTTGGTAGAGAGAAAGCCGCCCTCCCATTGGCCGACAAACCGCAACCTTCAAGCTGTTCTCAGCAACCAAGCTTGAAGAAAGTTGAACTTGCCTCCTATTGGCTGAGAGCACATCTGTCAGAGCTGCCTTCTCATTGGCTGCTGGCACAGAGCTTCAAGCCACTTTTACGACTGCTGCCAAATTGGCGCAAAACTAGTAAGTGAAATTCCCACCCTCCCCTCCATCCCCATCCACCTTCCCTACCCCCATTCCCCCCCCAACTTCCAATCCATCACCATCACCACCATTCCTAGTCCCATTCCTACTTACCTTCCCACCTTATATCCTCCCATCTTAACCATTAGTCAAGGCAATCCCAGCCTTGTCTACCCATTCTATTGATTCAGACCTCA
>NC_061097.1:42756361-42776361 GCF_015104395.2 Macrobrachium nipponense
ACTTGTATATATATATACAAATGTGAATATGCTATATATATATATATATATATATATATATATATATATATATATATATATATATATATATATATATATGCACATTGATTTAGCTCGATTATAATCCGCTAAGAATACTAGGGTTATAACCAACACATCTATATCCTGATAGATATTATAGACAATTCTCTACCATAAGAATTATCACGACTTTTCAAACCATTCTCATTGAGGGTCAAATGGTTGTTTTAAATTTTTTTTTTTTTTTTTTTAGTTTCCGTAGTCTCCATTCGACCATTTAACATTTGTGTCACTTTTCCATTGGAAGTTTTTATCTAAAAATAAAATAACTCTTACTGTTCAGCTTTAGTATTACCCCCCCCCCCCCCCCCCCCCCCCCAATTTTTTTTTTTAATTTTTTTTTTATTTAAATTTTTTTTTTTTAAGTCCAGACTTTTTTTGCAAAGGGGCGCTGCTCTCCCCTTGTCATACTATCAGCACTGAAAAAATTGGGGATGTTTTCACCATGCCTTTATTTGCCATCTCTCTCTCTCTCTCTCTCTCTCTCTCTCTCTCTCTCTCTCCCCTTTTCTGTCGCGCTCTCTTTTTCTGCGTACTTGAAGAACTAACCCCAAAATGAAAAGAAAATAGATATAATGAATATAAGTGAAACCTGTATTCCCAAGAGACTGGAATGATGATCAAATAAAAGGGTTCCAAACTTATAGATCAGATAGAAAAAATAGGAATCAAGGGGGAACCGCAATATATGGGAAAGACAAAAAACAAGGAAAAATATATGAGAAATATAGTACTCAGAATGTGGAACTAATAGCGGTAGAATTTGAATCTGAAAAATTGATGAACATAGTAATATATAGACCCCCTAATACTAAAGAGTTTGACTTAATAATAGAAAAATTGGATGATATATGTAGAAATCACAAGGACTGTACTATTTCCTATCTGGTGACTTCAACTTTCCTTTCGTAGAATGGAAAAGAAACGAATAGGAGATTGTGGTTGTACTTATACATATAAAAAAGAGAGTAATAGTAGTGCAGAAGATAAGAGGCAATTTGAAAAGCTATTAGATATGCTACTAGAATACAACATTCAACAAATAAATCACCTGCCAACAAGAAAGGAAAATACTTTAGACCTAGTATTTGTGAACGAGATGAATTATGTTAAAGAAATAATAGTTTATAATGCGAGTATTTCAGATCATAATGTCATAGAAATTAAACAGTTTCATTTCCCAAAGGCAAGTGAAAAATAGAAGATAAGCAAGAAATGAAAAGTGGGAAGGATATGGAAAATACAACTTCTACAGTAAAAATATAAAATGGTCAGAAATTAATGAAGAATTAAACAAAGATTGGGATAACATTTTCGTAAAGTGATGACATAAGGATAAATACGGAGATATTATATAAAATATTATTGGAGAAAATAGTGGAAAAATATATACCGAAGAAGAAAAGTAAACATCATTCATGCATACCAAGAGACAGAAGGATCTTGTTCCAGAAAATCAGAAAGTGGAAAAAAAAAAGGGTCTTGTGCAAAAGAAAAAAATGCATGGAAAGTTATAGAACTAAAAAGTAAGATAGAAAATGCAGAACAAAAGATTATACAATCAAAAGAAAATGAAAAAACGGGACTTGGAAGAAAAAACCCTATTAAATATCAAGCAAAACCCCAAACTATTATACTCATATGCGAAGAAGATGAATAAAAGAAGAATAGAAATAGGCCCTCTGAGAATTGAAGGGAGATTAACGAATGAAAAAAGGAAATTTGCAACATACTGGCAGAACGATATAAGAGAGAATTCACCCCTAGAATAGATAATGAAGATAATGATATAGAAGTAAGGGACGAAAATAGTGAATATTTAGCTGACATAGATTAATGAAGCTGATATTGTGCAGGCAATTAATGAAATTAAAAATGGAGCTGCTGCAGGGCCTAGATGGAATTCCTGCTATTTTTGTTAAAGAAAGTAGTTCATTCTATCGCAAAGCCACTTGCAATATTATTAAGACAAAGTGTAGATACAGGCAAGATTTATGATCACAAATTATCATAATTACCCCTACTTTCAAAAGTGGATCAAGACTAGAGGCAAGTAATTATAGGCCTGTGAGTCTAACATCACATATTATGAAAGTGTATGAAAGGGTAATGAAGAAAAATATTATGAAACATTTAATAAAAAATAATTTTGTTTAATAGGACAACACGGTTTTTCTACCCGGAAAAAAAGTACACAAACCCAACTGTTAGTCCACCGTGAGAACATATTCAAAAATATGAAAAGCGGAAATGAAACAGATGTGGTTTATCTAAGGGAACTTCTTTGGCCAAAAGACTTTTGACAGAAGTAGACCATAATATATTAGCAAAGAAAATTAGAAAACACAATACGTAGATAAAAAGTATGAAGATGGTTAAAAGAATTTTTTATACAACAGAAAACAGATAGTTATTGCAAACGATGAGAAATCGGATGAAACCAAGGTAATATCCGGTGTGCCACAAGGTACGGTGCTAGCTGCAATATTGTTTGTTATTATGATTGAAGACATAGACAGTAATGTTAAGGATTCGGTAGTGAGTAGTTTCGCTGATGACACAAGAATAAGTAGAGAAATTACTTGTGATGAAGATAGGAACGCTCTACAAAGAGACCTTAACAAAGTATATGATTGGGCAGAGGTAAATAGGATGGTATTTAACTCTGATAAATTTGAATCAATAAATTATGGAGACAGAGAAGGAAAGCTATATGCATATAAGGGACCTAATAATGAGACCAATCACAAATAAGGAAGCATTTAAACGACCTTGGTGTGATGATGAATAGGAACATGTTATGCAACGATCAAATAGCATCTGTTGGCAAAATGTAAAGCAAAAATGGGAATGTTGTTACGGCACTTCAAAACAAGAAAAGCTGAACACATGATTATGCTTTATAAAACATATGTTCGTAGTCCACTTGAATATTGCAATATGATATGGTACCCACACTATCAAAAGGATATTGCACAAATAGAGAGTGTACAAAGGTCCTTTACAGCTAGAATAGAAGAAGTTAAAGGACCTAGACTACTGGGAAAGACTACAATCCTTAAAATTATATTAGTCTAGAAAGGAGAAGAGAACGCTACATGATAATTCAGGCATGGAAACAGATAGAAGGAATAACAGAAAATATCATGGAACTAAAAATATCAGAAAGAGCAAGCAGAGGTAGATTAATAGTGCCCAAAACTATACCAGGAAAAATAAGGAAAGCACACAGGACATTAATCCACTACGCACCAGCATCGATAATGCAGCGTCTATTCAATGCGTTGCCAGCTCATCTGAGGAATATATCAGGAGTGAGCGTAGATGTGTTTTAAGAATAAGCTCGACAAATATCTAAACTGCATCCCAGACCATCCAAGATTGGAAGATGCAAAATATACCGGAAGATGTACTAGCAACTCTCTGGTAGACATTAGAGGCGCCTCACACTGAGGGACCTGGGGACAACCCGAACAAGATGTAAGGTCTGTAAGGTAAGGTAAGGTCTCTCTCTCTCTCTCGTCTCTCTCTCTCTCTACATTTCTGTCTCTGTGTTTCTGTGTATACCTCTCTCTCTCTCCTCTCTCTCCATTTCTGTCTCTCTCTCTGTTTCTGTGTATCTCTCTCTCTCTCTCTCTCTCTCTCTCTCTCTCTCTCTCTCTCTTCTCCATTTCTGTCTCTCTGTTTCTGTGTATACCTCTCTCTCTCTCTCTCTCTCTTCTCCATTTCTGTCTCTCTCCTCTGTTTTTCTGTGTATACCTCTCTCTCTCTCTCTCCTCGTCTCTCTCTCTCGTCTCTCTCTCTCTCTCTCGCTCTCTCTTCTCCATTTCTGTCTCTCTGTTTCTGTGTATACCTCTCTCTCTCTCTCTCTCTCGTCGGGGGGTCTCATCATCTCTCTCTCTCTCTCTCTACATTTCTGTCTCTGTTTCTGTGTATACCTCTCTCTCTCTCTCTCTCTCTCTCTCTCTCTCTCTCTCTCTCTCTCTCTCTCTCTCCATTTCGGTCTCTCTGTTTCTGTGGATACCTCTCTCTCTCTCTCTCTCTCTCTCTCTCTCTCTCTGTTTTATGTGTATACCCTCCTCTCTCTCTCTCTCTCTCTCTCTCTCTCTACATTTCTGGCTGTCTCATCTCTCTCTCTCTCTCTCTCTCTCTCTCTCTCTCTCTCTACATTTTCTGTCTCTCTCTCTCTCTCTCTCTCTCTCTCTACATTTCTCTCTCTCTCTCTCTCTCTCTCTCTCTCCTCTCTCTACATTTCTGTCTCTCTCTCTCCTCTCTCTCTCTCTCTCTCTCTCTCCGCTCTCTGTTTTCTGTGTATACCTCTCTCTCTCTCTCTCTCTCTCTCTCTCTCTTCTCTCTGTCTGTTTCTGTGTATACCTCTCTCTCTTCTCTCTCTCGCTCTCTCTCTCTCTCTCTCTCTCTCTCTCTCTGTCACCTCGTATTAAATACATTCAATTGATTTTGTCAGTGTCTCCCTTCCACCTTTCTCATGCAATTAAGGGAGGAGAGACACACACAAGCTTTCCCCGTCTGAAATTATTCCTCTCACGGCTTTCACTTCATTTTCCCTTAAAAGTATCTCACTTTTAATTTTTCCCTTAAGATTTTTCCCATAAATTTTTCCCTTTAGAATTTTCCCCTTAAATTTTGCCTTCAAATTTTTCTTTAGAATTTTCCTTTAAATTTTTCCCCTTAAGATTTTCCCACATAAATTTTCCTTTAGAATTTTCACTTTAAATTTTCCCTTCAAATTTTCCTTTAGAATTTTCCGAGTAAATTTTTCCTATAAATTTCAACTTAAAAGTTTCCTTTGGAATTTTCCCCTTAAAATTTTAACCTAAAATTTTCCCCTTGGGATTTTATCCTTAAAATATTCCCTTAAAATTTTACCTTAAAATTTTCCCTTTAAATTTTAAATTAGAGAATTTTCCCCTTGGGATTTTTCCCCTTGGGATTTTATCATTACAATTTTCACTTAACATTTTTCCTTTAAATTTCATAATTGTTTTTTTTCAAAAACATTTATGAAACAGCCAGTGGATACATTTCCATGTGTCCCTTAAATATTCATTGAATAATTCCCCCTATTTATAATAATAATAATAATAATAATAATAATAATAATAATAATAATAATAATAATAATAATAATAATAATCTTTATTTCAGATCAGGGCCATATACATGGGATTTGCAAAGTAGACACAATACGATAAACACAATGTATAGATACACAATATAATATGATATTATTGTAAAAATAGTGATTATAATACTGGTAATTTTGTATAAGGTCCACAATGATATGGGTTCAACTTCAGTCTAACTGGTATTGAGAATAGCAGTAAAAATACGTATTAAAAAAGAAAATAGTGAAAATTTACGATAAAGCGTATAAAAAGCTTCAGAACCATGTCCTGAGTCCATCTTCAGTCAAACTGATATTGAGAATAGTAGTAAAAATACGTATTAAAAATGATAACAGTGAAAATTTACGATAAAACGTATAAAAAGTTTTCGAACTATATCCAAGATACATCTTCAGTCTAACTGTTATTTAGAATAGTAGTAAAAATACGCATTAAAAATGATAATAGTGAAAATTTACGATAAAGCGTATAAAAAGCTTTCGAACCATATCCTGGGTTCCAAAAGCTTTCGAACCATAATCTGGGTTCAACTTCAGTCCAGCTGTTGAGAATAGTGAAAATATTAAAAAGGATAACAGTGAAAATTTACGATTAAACCAGACACCATTGCCTCGTCAGTCAAAAATAGCTCGGATCTACGTTTACCAAATGCATTTCGTTCGCCGAACTGCGCTTCGTAAATACTGAAATGATTACAGGCAAATTAATGCAGTCCGCACCCAAAGAGAGCTTCCGTTTACACTTGGTAATGACCCCATAAACATTATTTTTTTTCCTCGTTCGTTAAAATATTAATGGAATGAAATATAGAAATTTTTGCCAGGGAAACTGAGAGTGAAAAAAGTTTGAAAGGCGTAACAGGAGGAAAACCTCAAAGCAGTTGCGTTATGAAATTAACTGTTAGGTGATGGTGGATAGCCAGATGGAATAGGGACTCTGAATGGAGGCACAGTAAAAGGGATGGAAGGGAATGCAGGTAGAGGTCGCAGGGGTGCTGCAGAGAACCTTAAGTAATGCCTATAGTGCACCGCATCAGCTTTCCCGTGCTTAGAAATAACTCATTTTTGCCCTCTTCAACGTTGCAACAGTTATTGGAATGATTTTTGCGTGTTTCGCTTTGAGTACTTCCCATTACGTAATTATAACTTTTTTTCCGTATAATAAATACATCGTTTTGGTTTTTTTTATACCTTTTTTCGTATAATAAATACATCGTTTTGGCTTTTTTTTGGGCACCTTTTTTCGTATAATAAATACATCGGTTTGGCTTTTTTTACCCTTCTTCGTATAATAAATACATCGTTTGGCTTTTTTTTTTTACCTTTTTTCGCATAATAAATACATCGGTTTGGCTTTTTTTTTACCCTTTTTCGTATAATAAATACATCGTTTTAGTTTTTCTTTAACCTTTTCTCGTATAATAAATAAATCGTTTTAGCTTTTTAAAAAAAAAATTTCCATAATAAATACATCGTTTTGGCTTTTTTTTTTTTTTCGTATAATAAATACATCGCTTTCGTTTTTCTTTAACCTTTTTTTATAATAAATAAATCGTTTTGGCTTTTTAAAAAATTTTTCCTTTAATAAATACATCGTTTTGGTTTTGTTTTACCTTTTTTCCTATAATAAATACATCGCTTTGGTTTTTTTTTTTTACTTTTTTTCGTATAATAGATATATTGTTTTCGTTTTCCTTTAACCTTTTTTCGTATAATAAATAAGTCGTTTTGGCTTTTTTAAAAAAAATTTCCTGTAATAAATACATCGTTTTGGCTTTGTTTTACCTTTTTTCGCATAATAAATACATCGTTTTGGCTTTTTTTCTAACTTTTTTCATGTAATAAAGACATCGTTTTGGCTTTTTACCTTTTTTCGTATAATAAATACATCGTTTTGGCTTTTTTTACCTTTTTTCGTATAATAAATACATCGTTTTGGCTTCTATTTTACCCTTTTTCGTATAATAATTGCATTGTTTTGGCTTTTTTTTTTTTTTACCTTGTTTCGTGTAATAAATACCTCTTTTTTTTTTTTTTTTATAATATAATACATCGTTTTTTTTTTTTTTTTTTTTTACCTTTTTTCGTATAATAAGTACATGGTTTTCTTTTCTCGAACTGGATATTAGTACGGCAGCCGTATCCCTAATTGCGATAGATATTGGTACGGCTGTGAATTGCTCATGCGCGAACCTTTGTTTACCGCCTCAGGCATATCAGTGACAGCAAGAAAATGACGACCTAACAACGTGAACCGGGAAATAATACATCAGTTTTTGCTGAAAAACAGATGTTTTCAGGTTTCAACGAGCTGGAAAAAGCAATAGACTTCTACGAAGAGTCAAACTTCCAGAAATTGTATATCCGTAGGTCACGAACGATCGAATCGGCCCTGAAAAGAGCTCCGAAGAGGAGATTCAAAGATTTGAAGTATAGCCAGTAAGGTAGTGCAGCAGTCAGAAGTGAGTCCAATATGGGAAACATGATATTAATATAGACCTGATTTGGATGATTACTTACGATTGACTAGGCTGTTTACCACAGGATCGACTTTGGTAGTTTTCCTTACTACCATGAATACAGCAGAGCACGATTTCTGTGTACTTCAATTCTTCTTGGAATCTCCTCTTGGGAGCTCTTTTCAGGCCGATTCGGTAAGGTCGTTGAAACCTGAAAACATCTGTTTTTCAGCGAAAACTGGTGAATTATTACACGGTTCAGAGGAGATTCAAAGAAGATTTGAAGCACACAGATAGATAAGTTTAGTTTTATTTTTCATGTATATGGTCAAAATCTAAGTATGTTTATTATTGTGATTTTATATATTTTCATTTACTGTCAAAATGTTTTGGTGCTTTGGTGATGACAGTATGGTGCTTCACTTTGACATTTTGAATTGAACATCTTCAGCGAAACAATTCAGTTCGACTATTATTACTACTGTCGCTGATCTTCTAGTGCCCTACCTATAGCTCTTAGCAACAGTATACGGCAACTGCTGCATGATTAGCAAACTGCCGTACCTACAGCAAGTCAACAGCACAATACGGCACCACTGACAGAATCTGACGTACCCCCACTACACTATGTTATTTGTACGGCAGGAAGTCTGAAACTGACCCATGTGCAATTCACTGCCGTACCAATATACTGTGCCCCCTTTTTTTTTTTTTTTTTTTTTTTCGTATAATAAGTACATCGTTTTGGCTTTTTTTCTATTCGCGTGCTTTCTCATTTTTATGTAGCTTAAAGCCTCTGCATCGCAGTTTTGCATTTTTCGCTCCAAGTTCTCCATTAAGTGATTATAAAATTTTTATATGAAATATATACATCATTTTTGCTGAGTTTATTCATGAGTGTTCTAATTTTGGTTTTGCTTTTAGGTAAAGAATCTTATGGTGTTTTAAGTGTGTCTCTGTTAAAACGTGGAGGGATAAAACATACCATAACATAACGTAGCATAATGTAACGTAATATAACAACATAACAAAACATAATATAACATCCGCTTTAATTGTGTTTTTCAGATGTTTTTATTTCTATTTTTGTCCGGATGTTTCTCTTATCAATATTCTTCCTTCTTATAATTCGCAATCGCTACCGTTGAAGAGGTGTAACTTCAAAATTAGTTCCAAAACATTATTCCCTACTGGTTGTAGAGAGAGAGAGAGAGAGAGAGAGAGAGAGAGAGAGAGCAAAAACAAATCATCAGAAAAAATTAAAAAAGCTTAAATAAAAATTATCAATCCACAGTTCATGAGATTATGCTTTTATAGAAGCTATCGATGATAAATGATGAATCATAAGTAAATGTAAAATACAGATATATATTTATACTATACATATTCTCCAATACATTAGAAACCCTCTGAAAGAATTATGCAAATATGTCTATACTTTAAAGTTAAAATTATTTGCCACTGAATCAAAAGAGGCAGGCAGTTTCTTGCTGGTAAAACCATGCGCGAACAGATCTTCGTTTTCAGTTGTTTGCTGTAAAAGCAGTCTTGACTCTTGAGGTCAGTGGCTCGTCAGTAAAGGTAGAAGAAGCACCCGTTAGTGCAAAGTGTTTGTTTTTATTCCTCCTCTGAAGGCTTCAAGATAATTTTGAACATTCTGCAGAGGTCAGGGGCACGTCTGCTTTCTGTTGGAGCAAGATCGGGATTGCTTTAAGTTACAAGGACTGCACAATCACAGACAGTGGGAGTTTTTCTTACTATAAATGCAATTACAGAGAACTTTTCCTCCAACAGAGGCGAGCTGTATTCCGATGTTATTGCCACGGGGACTTTTTCCTTTAATAATTAGAACAGGCAGATTTTCTGCTACGAGCGTTACTACAGAAAGTGCTGTTCCTGCCAAAGTTCAACAACAGATAGGACTTTGTTGGCAAGCGGTAAACGCAGAGGGGACTTTTTTTCTGCTGCAAGTGAAACTGCAAAAGTTTCTTTACTTATGCAACAGGTACGACTACAATAGACCTTTTTTTCTGCTGCAAGTTTAACAACAAAAGGCCTTTATTTCTGCAACAGTACAACTACCAAAGGGCCTTTATTTCTGCAACAAGTGCAACTACAAAAGGCCCTTGTTTTGCAACAAGTACAACTACAAAAGGATCTTTATTTCTCCAACAAGTGAAAGTATAAAAAGTCTCTATTACTGCAACAAGTGCAACTGCAAAAAGGCGCATTATTTCTGCAATAGTGCAACTACAAAAGGCCCTTTATCTCTGCAACACGTGATAGTGCAAAAGGTCTCCCTATTTCTGCAGCAAGTACAGCATCCAAGAATTTTCCTGCAACCAGTAAATCTACAAAAGGCCCTTTTGCATGTGACAAGTCAAGCTTTAGATATGGGTATTTTTGCAACAATTGTAAGATTTTTTTTTTTTTTGCCACAGATGAAACTAAAACAGACTCCTACCACAAGTACAACTACAAAGAAGGCGTATCCTGCTGTGGATAGACTCAAAACCTCCTGCAGAAGCGGACAAGGGCAGGAAAGGTCGCCAGCCTATGCCATTAAGTCAGATCATAATTGAACTGAATTCAATTATTATTCAAATCATGAAGAGGAAAGACGCAATATCAAGAATTTACAGTGGGAGAAAGGTAGGTTTTAAAGGATTTCAGATACTGATGGTACGGGTGTATGGTATTTTAGTAGTACGAGCGTATTGCTCATACAATTTTAACATTTTGTTGACTTATTTTACGTATTTGAATAATATTTATTTACGGTTTGTATGTCCTTTTAAATTACTATGAGGGTGTGGGTGGTGAACTATTTATATATATATATATATATATATATATATATATATATATATATATATAGATATATATATATATATATATATATATATATATATATATATATATAAATATAATATATATATATATATATATATATATATATATATATATATATATATATATATATATATATATATATATATATATATATATAGATATATATATATATATATATATATATATATATATATATATATATATATATATATATATATATATATATATATATATATATATATATATATATATATATATATATATATATATATATATATATATATATATATATATATATATATATATATATATATATATATATATATATATATATATATATATATATATATATATATATATATATATATAATATATATATATATATATATATATATATATATATATATATATATATATATATATATATATATATATATATATATATATATATATATATATATATATATAATATATATATATATATATATATATATATATATATATATATATATATATATATATATATATATATATATATATATATATATATATATATATATATATATATATATATATATTTATACTTATATATATATATATATATATATATATATATATATATATATATATATATATATATATATCTGGAATCGTAAATGTAATCGTATGTTGCTTCCTACTCTGAAAGCAGCTGAATGTAATTGTAGTTGAAATCCATTCGCGTTAAAATAGTTAAAAATGTATTGAATATTTTTGTTTAAAGGAAGCACGATTACTTCACCTAAGGACAAGTGTATCGTATTGACGTGAGAGAGAGAGAGAGAGAGAGAGAGAGAGAGAGAGAGAGAGAGAGAGAGAGAGTGAGTGAGTCAAAAGGGATATACAAGAGACAAAGATAATTCGAATGAAGTGATCGTTAGAATTATACGCCAACTGTGTGTGTGTGTAGAGAGAGAGAGAGAGAGAGAGAGAGAGAGTCAAAGTGAATAAACAAGAGACAAAGCTAATTCGAATATAAATATTGTAAATGTACGAGCGTCAGTGGTATGAAGTGATCGTTAGACTTAAACGCCAGCTGTGAGAGAGAGAGAGAGAGAGAGAGAGAGAGAGAGAGAGAGAGAGAGAGAGATGACATTCGGGATATCATGGCTAGCTATCATTGAGTCTCTCAGGGAAGTTAAGCTATTGACTAAATCAAAATGATGAAAACAGCGCCACACTTTACCTTTGGAATATGATACTGGACGACTATTGTACGACTTCTTACGATCACTTAAACTGTTTCGTTTGCTCTCGTGTGTGTTTGTCTGTGTGAGAAGTCTTGTTACAGGATCTGGTTTGTTGACGGTCTTCTGATAAGAACAGGAGAGCAAATTGAAATGGGCTAATGTCTCCAGTATTTGAGTCGGGTTCGCCAAGTGGAATCTTCATTATGTGGCCATTGTTTCGACATCAGCTGCGAGATAATGGAAAGGCCCATTGGCAGGTGAATTTGTAATGTAATTGCGTGGCTGTGGTTACGTATATATTGTTATAATGTTATTTCAAGTTTTCAAAGTTATGCTACTTTAGTTTTTAGTTTTTAATTGTTCACTTATATATATATATATATATATATATATATTTTTAGTATTGTTTTTCACTTATTATATATAGTATATATATATATATAGATAATATATAATATATATAATATATATATATATGTGTGTGTGTATATATGTATGTATGTATATATATATATATATATATATATATATTATATATATATATATATATATAGATATATATATATACATATTATATATATATATATATATATATAGCATATATATATATACTATATATATATAATATATATTAAGATATATATATATATATATTTATATATATATATATATATATATAGATATATATATATATATAATATATATATATATATATATATATATATATATATATATAATATATATATTTGTATATATATATATATATATATATATATATATATATATATAATATATATATATATATATATCTATATATATATATATATAATATATATATATATATTATATATATATATATATATAATATATGTAAATACAATATACTTTGTGCATTTTATTTGTCTAGGATTTTGCTTTTGTTTGCTAGGATTTAGTATTTGTTTTTTAGGTTTTGGTATTTGTTTGCTAGGGTTAGCAGTTGTTTGGTAGGATTTAGTATTTGTTTGCTAGGATTTTGCTTTTTTGTTTGTTGAGAATCAGCATTTTCTTGTTAGGGCTTGTATTTGTTTGCAAGGATTTAGTATTTAGGAAGGATATAGTACTTATTTGCTAGAATTTAGAATTTATTTGCTAGGATTTGTATTGGTTTGATGCCATTTGATATCTGTTTGCTAGGATTAAGTATTTATTTGCTAGGGATTAGCATTTGTTTGCTAGGATTTAGTATTTGTTTGCTATTATTTGGTATTTTTGTAAAGTATTTAGTTCTTGTTTGAATTTAGTATTTATTTGCTAGGATTTGTATTGGTTTGATCGATTTTGTATCTGTTTGCCAGGATTTAGTATTTATTTGCTAGGATTAGTAATTGTTTGGTAGGATTTAGTAATTGTTAGGTAGGATTTAGTATTAGATTGCAAGGATTTGGTATTTTTTATAGGATTCCTTTCTTGTTTGCTAGGATATGGTATTTGTTTGCCAAAATTTAGTACTTGTTTACTATGATTTGCAAGGATTTAGTATTTATATGCTAGGATTTAGTACTTGTTTGCTAGGCTTTGGAATTGTTTGCCGGGATTTGGTATTTTTGTTTGTTAGGATTTAGTAATTGCTTTGCTAGGATTTGGTATTTGTCTTCTAGGATTTATATTAGTTTGCAAGGATTTGGTATTTGTTTTTTAGGATTTAGCAATAGTTTGCTAGGATTTAGCAGTTGTATGCTTGGATTTAGTATTTGTTTGCTGGAATTTTGTATTTGTTTGCTAGGATTTGGTATTTAGTTGCTAGGATTTAGTACTTATTTGCTGAGATTTGGTATTTAATTGCTAGGATTTAGCAATTGTTTGCTAGGATCTGACAATTGTTTGCTAGGATTTGGCAATTGTTTGCTGGGATTTAGCAATTGTTTGCTAGGATTTAGTCATTGTATTCTAGGGCATATAAACTTGTTTGTAAAGACTTAGTCCTTGTTTACTAGTATTTGGTATGTGTTTTCTAGGATTTAGTACTTGTTTGCAAGGATTTATCACTTGTTTTGCTGGGATTTGACATTTGTTTGCTAGGGTTAACCAGCGCTCTTTTGTTGTCTTCAATGTAAAATCCTAACCCAGACGTTAGGATATCTTCCCGTTCCAGTCCTACGTTCCTCCAGAAAATGCACTCAGCTCTTAAAGAAAGTTTCCAGAACTTCTTATCCTGGAAAAGCCCGGCTGGAAAAGCGCTGGAAACAAAATGTGTACAAAAGGCCAAAACTTTTGAAAGTTTTGCCAGCTCTTCCTCTAATGATGCTTTCCCCCCTCTCTTTGTTATTGTACCTCCTGGAAAATAATGAACCTTCCAGTTTTTATCTTTTTTGTTTAATCTTTTCCTTTCACTTCCTGATAAAGAGCATTCCAGCGCATTTCCTGGAAGGCTCGAAAAATGACGTTAGCGTTTCTGAAGTCAACTGGGAAAAAAATGGATCTATATTTTTGGACGTTTGTTTGCAGGAATGGGGTTATTCCAGCGACGTTTTATGTCGTTCCCTGTGATAATTCTGGAAAGTCATTAACTGGAAAAGTGCAAAACCAAAGCAGTCTTTGAAGCGATGATTTTGATGCAAGCTCGAATTGATGTTGGCCAAAGAACGCGATGGAAAAATGATTAAGCCAGAAGATTTTTAAATCTGATTTTTATCTATTTATTTTGTTTTTTGTTTTTTTATCGAACACCTGGACAAGGCAACTTTAGTGGGCGTTAGACTTTATCTGCTTTTGAGTGTTAATTTCTTAAAGAATAAAAGGGAAAATCTAATAATGAAAGGGTAAGCATATTATCTGAATGAGGTGCTCTTGTTGAAGTAAGAGTAATCCTAGGATATATATATATATATATATATATATATATATATATATATATATATATATATATATATATATATATTATATATATATATATATATATATATATATATATAAAGTCATATCACATTTCCGTGATTCATATACATATATCGAGCTACAATGTCCTTTAATATCTAATTCGCTCTACCTCGGAAATAATATATTTTCATATATGCTTAACCGAGGGGAATTTTTTTCTCGATAATAGACTTGCCTGGACCGGGGCGCGGACCCACGGAGCCTTTCAAATCCAGGAACGTCAGTGAAGCTTTTACCTACTACACCACCTCTTGCGGTGGTGTAGTAGGTAAAAGCTTCACTGACGTTCCTGGATTTGAAAGGCTCCGTGGGTTCCCGCCCCAGTCCAGGCAAGTCTATTATCGAGAAAAAATTCCCCTTCGGTTAAGCATATATGATATATTAGAGGAATCCGGTAGAGCGAATTAGATATTAAAGGACATTGTAGCTCGATATAGATATTATTAATATATATATAATATTAATATTATATTAATATTATTAAATTATATACATATATATTATAATAATATATATATATATATATATAGATACATATTATATATATATATATATATATATATATATATATATATATATATATATATATATATCCATACATATAATATATGTGTATATATAGTATATATATATATATAATATATATATATATATATATCTATATACCATACATATAATATATGTATATATATATATATATATATGTATATATATAGATATATATATATATATATATATACTATATATATATATATAGATATATCATATATATCTTAAAGCACTGATATAAGGTAATATACAGTATATTACAGTAAAAATATACCACAGTAACAAGACGTATGAAACTTAACCCTTTGATCGCTGTTCACAATTCTGGCTGACTCTTTAACAAGGAAGGCCAACAGAGTGCAGGCTCAAAAAAAAAAAAAAAAAAAAAAAAAAATTACCTAGTACCATTTTCCTTCTTCCTCCGTCCTTCACATAAAAAAAAAGTAATTTCTCCTCATGAAGTCTTAAAAGTTCAACGTTGTCGTCAACGCCTAAAAGATAATGCTGAATTTCCGCTAAGAAAAGCGACCCTTGGAAAACTCTCTCTCTCTCTCTCTCTCTCCTCTCTCTCTCTCTCTCTCTCTCTCTCTCTCGTGGGGGGTGGGGCATGACAAGTCAAAGGCTGGAATTCTTGCAAGCAAGCAAAACTCTTTCTCTCAAATTGTTTGTCAGTGTCTTTTTATTGGGAGGTTGTAACGTAAGGTTCTTCTCCGCCTGCTTCTAAGTCTTCTGCTTGAACTTCCTCCCGATGGATAAATACTTTAGAGAATTCTTATATTGCATCAGGTTGGTCTTACGTTGATTGATGTCGCTGTCCTAGTTTTGCATGTTTTAGGGTATCTGGTCTTGCAAAGTAATTCAATTCCCAGTGTATTATTTTGTCTCTTGGAAATTTGTTCAATGCAGGTGGGTAGCATTATCAATGCATCTCACATAGTGCACTGCAGGCATTGAAAAATGTTTGCAGCATTTTCGTTAGCCCCTAGCTGCACCCACCATTTAGCCTATTTCTTACTTCCGTTTGCACTTTCTTTCTTCAGTCTTGCTGTCCAGCCTCTCCAACTTCATCTTTTCACTGTATTAAGGGCTAAGTGGCTGAAAGTGGTCCCTGTGCTTGGCTTTACAGCCTAATTTTCATGAATCACTTAATTAGTGGGCATTGTCTCACCTTCTTCTGTAATGTGATGCGACATTAAAATTTTCATAACAAAATTAATTAATATATATTATTATAATATATAATATATATATTATATATATTATATATAATATAATAAATTATACACATAACATATTTATATAACATATACCACATATACATACATATTATATATAAATATAATATATATATAATATATATAATATATATATATATATATATATATATATACATGATATCAACAACATATATATACATATTATAATATATATTATTAATATATAATATAAATATATTATTATTATATACATATATATACACATATTAAGATACACTAATTATAATATTATAATATTATATATTATATATATAATTATTTATATAACAATATAATAATATATATAATACAACTATATTACAATATTCAATATATATATATATATACATATATTATATTAAACATATTCATATTAATATATATAATAGTATAATATTATTAATATCTAATAATAATTAATATAATATATATCTAATATATAATATATATATAGTATATATATATATAATATATATATATATATATATATATATATATTATATATATATATACGTTATGTATATATGTGTGTGTGTATATATTATCATATATATTATATATATATATATATATATATATATATATATATATATATATATATATATACAGTAACCTCTCAGCTTGGCGACACGTAAGCTGGTAAGAAATCTTTGACATGAAGCACTGATTAAGATTTTTATTTGGTTTTTGACTTGTATCCAGCATGTTTGTGATGTGTACATGTTAAGTTGGTGACATGTTAAAAGTATTTCATATTATAGTGTGGATGCACCCTACATGAAGAATGAATCTCTGGCAGATGCTGGATAACAGTATGAAGCACTGGTTAATATTACTAGTAGGTTTTTGACTAGTATCCTACAAGTTTGTGATATGTGCTGGATAAGTTGGTGACATTGTTATGGTATGTCATATTGCAATGTGGATGCACCCTAGGTGGAAAATAAAGCATTTGCAGATGCTGTGCAACAGTATAAAGTATTGCTTAGGACTACCGATAAGTTGTTGACTTGTATTCAACATATTTCTGGTGTGTGTTATAAGTTGCCAACATGTTTATGACATGTTTCTATTGCAGTTTGAACATAGTTTTAGGCTCGTTTACGTTATGTAATTGGTTATATTCATGTTGTCGTGCTATTGGAACTTCGAAGCCCAAGCAAAGATGCAATACATTACTATCCCAGTGCCATTCTCCTTGCATTTCAATACATTTATCTATTTAATAGTTTTATTTTTTCGTGTCAAGTGAGATCTCTTCTTTCTGTATTTCCCTTTACCTTCTCTTGCTCCCTAATGAGCGACATATTCTTTGGAACCTTGAATTTCAAGTTTGTGGCCCCTTTGGTGGGCTTGTTACATATGAATGGGGCTCGTCCTCTGAATAATCTTACTATACTATAATGAGCGTTATGTCTGTCTGTCCGTCCATCTGTCATTCAATCACGGCCAAACGGCTGGTCCGATGGGCATGAAATATGGCAGGGTTGTAGTGGGGACCCTTGAGGTGGTTTATAATGGGGGTTCATCCTACCTCGCCGACCCCCCCCCCCCCTCCCCCTCTCCGAAGTGGGTGGGTGTGAGAAGGATTCCCTGAGGCAGAGCTGGTTCTGGCCGTGAAACGAGGCTGGTTATGCCCGTAGACATAGTTACTTTACGAATTTATCATCCATATTAGCTGAAAAACACTATTGGAAACAGCGGGTGAATATGCTTTTAGTAAGGATTGGTAAATTCCTAGTATAATAATAATAATAATAATAATAATTAATGAATAATTAATAATACCCCAACTACCGGTATTTTTTAACTATGCCCCTCATCTCTTAGAACTGGGCTATCCCAGAATTCTAGACGTGAATTTCTGTCACGTAGTTTTAAAGGAACATTGAAAAGACCCGGAATAAGTGAACTGGGCACATTTTTGTTTAGTTTATCGCCTCGCTGAGCTGTTTTGCGAGAAACCCATTTCTTTCTGCCTTCTTATCACTGGGCAATAACACTTCATACTATCTTTTTCCTCTTCGTATCTCGGGCGCTTGAGCTTATCCTATATTTACCCGGCCCGAGTTTCGTATAATTCCTCCCCGAACGATCCATAACTAGTCCATTCTTTTCCTCAAAGTTGGAGCTGCCTATTTTATGGTACGCGCAACGAAAATTCTTTAGTGCGAGCAGGTTCATGATGTGAATTGATTAGGTTGTTTATAGAGAGAGAGAGAGAGAGAGAGAGAGAGAGAGAGAGAGAGAGAAGAGAGAGAGAGGATGATTATTTATTGAAACTTATTTGATAAGTTTACCAGTGATTTTATACGATCTTTTTTTTGTAGCTGTGCTGAACAAAAGTAGAGAGAGAGAGGATAATTTTACATTGAAACTTCCTGATAAGTTACCAGTAATTTTTAATTTTTAAACGGAATCATTTTGGTAGCTGTTGTCTGGACACAAAAGTAGAGAGAGGAGAAGAGAGAGAGAAGAGAGAGCAACGAGAGAGAGAGAGAGAGAGAGGGGGGAGGGGGTGGGGGGAAGTATTGGTTTATTTGAAACTGTTCTTAGGTAATTTTGTTACTAGTAATTAATTATTCACATGAACGAAATAGCTTTAATTATTTTGTAGTAGTGCTTAAAAATTACAGAGAGAGAGAGAGAGAGAGAGAGAGAGAGAGAGAGAGAGAGAGAGAGAGAGAGAGAGAGAGAGAGAGAGAGGATAATTTTACATTGAAACGTCTTGATAAGTTACCAGTAATTTTTATGCGAATAGTTTTAATCATTTTGAAGTGTTGAAAAGTAGAGAGAGAGAGAGAGAGACAGAGAGACAGAGACAGAGACAGAGAGAGAGAGAAAGGGATAATTTTTTATTGAAGCGTCTTGGTAAGTTACTAGTAATTTTTATACGAACAGATTTAATAATTTTGTAATGGTGCTGAAAAGGAGAGAGAGAGAGAGAGAGAGAGAGAGAGAGAGAGAGAGAGAGAGAGAGAGAGACTCTTGATGAAATATCAATAATTTTTTGTTTCGACATTTTGATCATTTTATAAACCACTAAAAAGTAAAAATATTATGTTATTCATATAATAGACATTTTAATAATTTTATAAACCACTAAAAATAAAATTATGTCATTCGTATAAGAGTAATTCACCAATAACATTTATATTATCCGCAAATACTTTATCAGGATGCGCTTGCGAGACCCATGACCACTTTTTATAAATGTGTTTCAACCTAGCGCGACCAATTCCCCTCCACAGCCGGGAATCGAACCTTGGTGGGGTGGGGGGGCTCTCGCTTAGAAAATAGACCAACAGAATATTTTATATGGTAACACGCCAACCCTCATCAAAATACCAGCCTAGAACATTTACTGTTAATGGCTTTTACGCATAATTAGAAAAATAATTATGGGTAATTATCATAGCTGAATGGCGTAGCAGGCCATTATGGGGTAATGCGTCGAATATGCAAATGATTTTGTCCTAGTGTCAAACAGGCCGTTACATTCATATGG
>NC_061097.1:42781361-42788861 GCF_015104395.2 Macrobrachium nipponense
ATGTATATATATACGCGTATATATAATATAGTATATAATTATATATATATATATATATATTATTTATATATATATATATATTACATATACATACAGACATCATGCTTACATACACACACACACACATGACAAGAATTAAGATCCCGTCATCATCTTCAACGTTATATATCCGACGCGAGAGAAAACGGTTTAATCTGACGCGAATATCACGGGAGGAAAACCGAAAGCACCTCATCAATATCTTCTTCTTCTTCTTATTCTTCTTCTTCTTTTCTTCTTCTCCTCCTCCTCCTCTTCCTGAAAAATGATTCAATAGGAGGTAAGAGCCGGGGGAGGAGGAAGAGGAGGAGGAGAAGGGGGTTGGGGGAAAGAAAGGGGTGGTTAGTTACACCATGGTCACCCATCAACGTTATCGGGTCGGGAGAGACGTAACGGTTTTACGTTGCGCTTCGCTGGAGCTAATGAACGCCACGCCGGCGCTGCTGGTATTGGAGGACGAATTCATCTTTTTTTATTTTTTATTTATTGTTTATTGTTAATTCTTTGTTTATTGTTTCCTTTGCTGAAGCTTGACTGACGATAACAAGAACAAGGAAAAGAACAGACTGCCTGAATAATAATAATAATAATAATAATAATAATAATAATAATAATAATAATAATAATAATAATTAATAATAATAAAATAATAATAAATTGGGAATCGCTCCGGAAGATATGAAACTGTCATTTACGGACCGCGGAGCAGAGCTGTTGCTAATTAGATGATACTTTGAGCGACTTAATTTGCATAAACCTGACAGACAAAGGACGGTTATTGCCAAGTCGAGTGTGTGAGATTTCAGATTTGTGGAGTATCAGTGAATTCGTTGGCAAGAGAAACCAAGTGTGTATATATAGAAGAGTATATAAGTATGTATATGTATATGTAAATATACATAATATATATATATATATATATATATATATAATATATATATATATATATATAGTTTTATTTACTTTTCTATTAAGATAGAGACCTGAAAGAGAGAGAGAGAGAGAGAGAGAGAGAGAGAGAGAGAGAGAGGATTATTTCTATGTTTAGATATATTTATTTATTTACTTTTGTATTGAGAGAAAGGGACATTTGAGGGAGAGAGACCTTACAGACCTTACCTTACCTTACATCTTGTTCGGGTTGCCCCAGGTCCCTCAGTGTGAGGCACCTGTAATGTCTACCAGAGAGTTGCTAGTGCATCTTCCGGTATATTTTGCATCTTCCAATCTTGGATGGTCTGGGATGCAGCTTAGATATTTGTCGGCTTATTCTTAAACACATCTACGCTCACTCCTGTTATATTCCTCAGATGAGCTGGCAACGCATTGAATAGACACTGCATTATCGATGCTGGTGCGTAGTGGATTAATGTCCTGTGTCTTTCCTTATTTTTTACCTGGTTAGTTTTGGGCATATTAATCTACCTCTGCTTGCTCTTTCTGATATTTTTAGCTCCCTGATGTTTTCGGCGATTTCTTCTATCTGTTTCCATGCCTGAATTATCATGTAGCGTTCTCTTCTCCTTTCTAGACTATAATTTTAAGGATTGTAGTCTTTCCCAGTAGTCAAGATCCTTAACTTCTTCTATTCTAGCTGTAAAGGACCTTTGTACACTCTCTATTTGTGCAATATCCTTTTGATAATGTGGGTACCTTATCATATTGCAATATTCAAGTGGACTACGAACATACGTTAGATAAAGCATAATCATGTGTTCAGCTTTTCTTGTTTTGAAGTGCCGTAACAACATTCCCATTTTTGCTTTACATTTTGCCATTAGAATTGCTATTTGATCATTGCATAACATGTTCCTATTCAACATCACACCAAGGTCTTTAACTGCTTCCTTATTTGTGATTGTCTCATTATTAGGTCCCTTATATGCATATAGCTTTCCTTCTCTATCTCCATAATTTATTGATTAAAATTTATTTTCAGAGTTAAGACCATCCTATTTACCTCTGCCCATTCATATACTTTGTTAAGGTCTCTTTGTAGCGTGTTCCTATCTTCATCACAAGAAATTTCTCTACTTATTCCTGTGTCACTGGGGAACCTACTCACTACCGAGTCCTTTACTATCTATGTCTGCAATCATAATAACAAACAGTAATGCAGCTAACACCGTACCTTGTGGCACATCGGATATTACCTTAGCTTCATTCGATTTCTCATCGTTTGCATACTATCTTGTGTTTTCTGTTGTGTAAAAATTCTTTTAACCATCTTTCTACTTTATCCACTATATTATGTTTTCTAATTTTCTTCGCTAATATATTATGATCTACCTTGCCAAAAGCTTTGCAAAGTCTAGATAAACCACATCTGTTTCTTTTCCGTTTTTCATATTTTTGTATATGTTCTCACGGTGGACTAACAGTTGGGTTTGTGAACTTTTTCTGGGTACAAAATCATGTTGTCCTATAGTAAACAAATTATTTTTTATTAAATGTTTCATAATATTTTTCTTCATTAGCCTTTCATACACTTTCATAATATGTGATGTTAGACTCACAGGCCTATAATTACTTGCCTCTAGTCTTGATCCACTTTTGAAAGTAGTATATATGCTAATTTTGTGCTCATCATAAATCTTGCCTGTATCTACACTTTGTCTTAATAATATTGCAAGGGGCTTTGCGATAGAATGAGCTACTTTCTTTAACAAAATAGCAGGGACACCATCAGGTGCAGCTACTGCTCCATTTTTAATTTCATTAATAGCCTGCACTATATCGGTTCATTAATATCTATGTCACCTAAATATTCATTATTTTCATCACTTATTTCTGTATCATTATCTTCATTATCATTCTAGGGATAAATTCTCTCTTATATTTTTCTGCCATTATGTTGCAAATTTCCTTTTTTTTCATTCGTTAATCTCCCTTCAATTCTTAGAGGGCCTATTTCTATTCTTCTTTTATTCATCTTTTTTGCATACGAGTACAATAGTTTGGGGTTTTGTTTGATATTTACTAGGGTTTTTTCTTCCAAGTCCCGTTTTTCATTTCCTTTTGATTGTATAATCTTTTGTTCTGCCTTTTCTATCTTACTTTTTAGTTCCATCACTTTCCAAGCATTTTTTTCTTTTGCAAGACCTTTTTTCCACACACTGATTTTCTGGAACAAGATCCTTCTGTCTCTTGGTATGCATGACTGATGTTTACTTTTCTTCTTCGGTATATATTTATCCACTATTTTCTCTAATATTTTATATAATATATCCGTATTTATCTGTATATCATCAATTACGAAAATGTTATCCCAATCTTTGTTTAATTCTTCATTTATTTCTGACCATTTTATATTTTCACTGTAGAAATTGTATTTTCCATATCCTTCCCACTTTTTCATCTCTTGCTTATCTCTGTTTTCACTTGCTTTGGAATGGACTATTAATTCTATGACATTATGGTCTGAAATACTCGGATTATAAACTATTATTTCTTTAACATAATTCACCTCATTCACAAATACTAGGTCTAAAGTATTTTCCTTTCTTGTTGGCAGGTGATTTATTTGTTGAATGTTGTATTCTAGTAGCATATCTAATAGCTTTTCGAGTTGCCTCTTATCTTCTGCACTACTATTACTCTCTTTTTTATATGTATAAATACAACCACAATCTCCTATTCGTTCTTTCCAATCTACGAAAGGAAAGTTAAAGTCTCCGGATAGGAGAATAGTCCAGTCCTTGTGATTTCTACATATATCATCTAATTTTTCTATTATTGTGTCAAACTTTAGTATTAGGGGGTATATATATATTACTATGTTCATTAATTTTTCAGATTCAAATTCTACCGCTATTAGTTCACATTCTGAGTTACTATATCTTTCATATATTTTTCCTATTTCTATGTCTTTCCCAGAGAGAGAGAGAGAGAAGAGACAGAGGAGAGAGAGAGAGAGAGAGAGAGAGAGATTCGGAAACGCGAAACCAAAAATGGGCTGTGGTCCTTGTTCCAAATATTTTTGTGTGTCCTCCACAAAATACATGTTTCGGACATACACAGTTTTTCTCTTATTCCCGGCCCTTCCTGCCTTTTGGAGCAAAGATTGTGCGTTCGTGCGTGCGTTTGCGTTCAGGTGATAGAGAGAGAGAGAGGGGGGGGGGGGAGAAGGAGGGGGAGAGAGAGTGCTTGATTGAATTCTTCTCCTCTTCTTCCTCCTTTCTCTTCTTCTTTAAAAGTCTCCCATCGGAATTCAAGTCTCTTTCCAAGATCTGATTTGAGGACCAGCGTGTGTCCTTCCTCTCTGTCTAACTTTGTTTTCATTCAGTTTCGTCTTTTCTGTGTTTCCATCGATTCTTCTCCCTATTTACTCATTCGTAAGTCAGAATGTTCTTTTGGATGATAATAATAATAATAATAATAATAATAATAATAATAATAATAATAATAATAATAATATAATACTGTTGAAAAAAATGGCAGAATTCAGCGAATTAATCCTATATATTATCTTTTCTATTTTTCTTATTACTCGCTTTTCTGGCTCAGCGATACTTCGCAATAATTGGCCAATATTCATATTGGGGATAATGCAGAATATTGGTCAATTATTGCGAAGTATCGCTGAGCCAGAAAAGCGAGTAATAAAAGAAAAATAGAAAAGATAATATATAAGATTAATTCGCTCAATTCTGCCATTTGATTCAACAGAATTTGTTTAAAAGAGGGTCTTCTTCCAAATAATAATAATAATAATAATAATAAAATAATAATAATAATAATAATATAATAATAATAATAATAATATAATAATAATTAATAATCGAAAATTAAATTTAATGATGAATTGTTATATACAATCGTTCTCGTCAAAATGAATTTTTAGAATGCCTTATAGTCTGTATATGAAATGAAATCATTTTAAAAGTAGTTAATTTATCCTAATATCGTTCAGAATATTACCCCAATTCATATGGTGTCGTCAGTGCACCTCATTCGGTGCAAGATATGGCATTACTTAAGGTTTTTTTGCAGCGTCCCTTCGGCTCCTAGCTGCAACTACTTTCATTCCTTTTACTGTACCTCTGTTCATATTCTTTTTCTTCTGTCTTACTGTCCACCCTCTCCTAACAATTGTTTCATTGTGCAACTGCCGAGGTTTTCCCCTCTTTGTTAGCGCCTTTCAAACCTTGTTTTATCAACTCAATTCTTCCGTTTTCAACGTGCTGAATGGGCCTTAGTTGCCCCAATGCTTGGCATAATTGCCCATAAACTTCCAATCCACTCCATATGGTGTACCAAGCCCACGCCAACGATAAGGTCCCAACTGACCTTGAAGGAATTTCAAATCCTCCAAAAACAAACATTCAGGGTATTCATCTCCTGAAATAAAATTATTAGAAACAAATTTATTATTATTAAGTTAATTACTTTTATTAATTAATTATTATTAGTTATTATTTATTTATTATTATTATTATTGATTATTATTATTAAGTTTATTATTATTTATCTTTACTTTTTTTTTCTTTTTGTCTATTACAAAGGGTCCTCCGATTCAAGCTGGGTGGTATTACACATGTGGGGTTACCCGGGTTTACATCCTGCCTCCTTAGGAGTTCCTAATCAACCTTTTCTTACTATGGTGCGGTCCGTGCTTTCTAGGTATCACACCTCCTCTGCACTGAGGTCACCTGGAGCTACTTCAGCCTCTACGTTATTATTTATTATTATTGATTACTTAATTTATTATTATTGATTATTATTATTATTGTTGTTGTTGTTGTTGTGTTGTTGTTGTTGTTGTTGTTGTTGTTGTTGTTGTTATTATTATTTTCATTCAGAAGATGAAACCCTATTCATATGGAACAACCCTACATTGACCATTGACTTGAAAATCAAGCTTCCAATAGAGTTGTTTGAAAGAGGTAACATAAAGTAATAAGAAATACAGAAAGAAAAGACACCAGTTGATTAGAAAATGACAAACTTGACAAATTGAATAAATGAATGAATAAAAATGGATGTCATGATTGAAATATAAGGTGAATCGTCTTCGGGGTTTGTGTAGTTTTAAACTCTATGGGATTTCCACCGTTCTACTTTGACGATGTTTAACCAAAATGAAAAGAAGTCACTGGGGCGGAATTTTCGCCTAGGAAGAGGACCGAAAGGAGGGTTGTTGGGGGGTTGTGGTGGTGGTTGGGGGAAGGGGTGAGAAGGGTTTTTGGGGTTTAGGTTTTTGGACCGAAAGCCCGAAAACTCTCTCTCTCTCCGGATTTCGGAATCAGATTTGTTATCAAATATGATTTTCCAATACGAGGGGAGGGGGGTTGCATTCCGTTTGCTTCTCTTGTGATATATTTGTCTTTCTTACAAATGTCTGGCTGTCTATCGGTCATCATCTATTATATATTGTTAATATAATATGTGTAATATATATTTACATCTCATATACATACATACATACACACACACACACACACACACACATATATATATATATATAATATATATATATATATATATATATATATATATATATGTAAACATCTCTTCTATATACAATAATATATATATATATATATTTATATATATATATTATATATATATTATATATATATATATATATATATATATCCCTTGAAGATCAGATAATTATTTTTAAAAGTTGACATTGGTATTAAGGCCACAAATATCGTTGAACAGAGGAGAGAGAGAGAGAGAGAGAGAGAGAGAGAGAGAGAGAAGAGAGAGAGATGCAGATGCAGAAAAGGGTGGACGTGATTCAGATGCCATTTTTATGCTTCGTTTTGTTTTTGTTTTTGTTAGTTCCCCGACGAATACACGAAAGCGAATGTCAGCTTTTTCCCAGAACTCGCAACGCACTGCGTTTGTTTCTTGTTTATTTTGGCTCCAGGGCTTCGGAAGAGCGGTGCTGAACGGGTCTTTTTTTTTTCTACTGTATTTTGGATTTTTATATGCTTATATATATATATATATATATATATATATATATAATAATATAATATCTATATATATTATATATATTTTTAAATATATATATATATATTATATACATATCATATATATATATGTGTGTGTATGTATGTATGTATCTTTTATGTATCTAGTATTATTTAATATATTATTATATTTATTATAGATATATATATAATATATATATATAAATATATATGTGTGTGTGTGTGCGGGGTGTGTGTGTTATAAGTATGTGTATAAATATACACACATGTATATATATACATACATCAAGCTACAAATGTCCTTTAATATCTAATTCGCTCTACCTCGGATTACTATATTGTCATGTATGTTTAACTGGAAGGGGATTTTTTTTTTTTTTTTTTTTTTAGTCGATAACAGATTTGTCGGTTCACGGGCGCGAACCATCGAAACAAACAAATCCAGGACGCAAAGTGATGACGGTGTGGTTTAAAGCTTCACTGTGCGTCTTGGATTCCTTGGTTTCGATGGTTCGCG
>NC_061097.1:42790666-42793166 GCF_015104395.2 Macrobrachium nipponense
TGTTCTAGATTTGGCCATAAAGGTGCCTCCAGGAACTCGTCATTTTTTTATATGGACTTTCAAGTATTTGTTTGTCTCATATCACTTAAAAAAACGAGTGGTACAGGACCATGATGTACGATCACGATATACCACCCTCAAGAAAAGTACATTATAACGCATCTTACTAACATCGGAGTAGAAAAGATCTTTATCTCCGTTTATCACCAACAATGTTGGAGGATGCGTTATAATGTACTTTTCTTGAGGGTGGTATATCGTGATCGTACATCATGGTCCTGTACCACTTTTTTACCCTAGCGCCACTTTTGAAAACAGTATTTCGGCAATGTCTCTCACAAACTTTGTTGGTTTGTTCTAAGACATGCCTACGTATTGGAGCTGGTATCTCTCACACACAGCGAATTATGGAATGGCCGGAGCTCACTGCAGCAGCATTGATGTATCGCAACACCTCAAGTATAACCACACCACTGATCATTTAATGATAGCCCAGAATTGTCAGGCTGTTCAAGATATGCTGTATTTCTCGGAAACTTGTCCTGAAAAACCGTTTGAGCGTGAATAAAAAGAGAAGGCCATACAGAAGACAGAAGAACTATTTCGACTAGTAATAGCTAGCTGGCAACGGCCGCCATTTTTGAGCGCTGTTTGTTTACGTCTTACGCGTATGAAATGCATTCCAGGACAAACGTCCACTTGTAGAAAAAAAAAACTATGCAAACGCGGAAAAAAAACTAGCAAGTTGCAATGCGATTTGTATTAGAGACGTAATTATTATTATTATTATTATTATTATTAGTATACTTATACAATGGCGAAATAATCCCGGTTAGAACAGCTGATTTCAAACCAAAATATTTCTCTCTCTCTCTCTCTCTCTCTCTCTCACTCTCTCTTTCTTAACGAGACAAATTTTGTCTTCTACAATTTTCTCTCCTTTTACTTTGCACAGTTTGAGTAATTAACTCTATATTTAGGAAAGATTTCTGTACAAGAATGAAATATTTCTCCTCTTATAGTAATTTTAATTTTGACCACTTTTTTTAATTCACCTGCTGAAAATTATGCTTAGGTAACGAACTGTAGTACGCATCCTGCTTTCACTCTCAGCCTGTCAACCGTTATCTCAAGCGGACGACGGATAGGAGATTACTCGTAAATCTCTCTATCTCTCCTCTCTCTCTCTCTATTGCCCCTCCCTCTCCATTTCTTTTCCCTTCTCTACCTGACACATTGAGCTAAATATATATATAGTATTTTAACATAAAGCTAGTTCGTAGTATCTCACAACAATTAGACCAAACGCAAAGAATCGTATATCTACAAACTTCTAGGAATTTCGTCTCACTGTCAAAGGCCACTCACTATAACGGTGTTGACAGTAAAATGTTCGCAGCACAATACTCCAATGTTGTTCACGTTATAAAATAGACTTATTAATTAATAATACATAGACTTTGCCTGTTCCACCCGTTGTTACTAAGCGTAAGTAAATTATACGCTGTTCACTGAGCCAATATGGTACTTAGGATTGTCGTCTAAAATTTTACTTACCTTAATTCTAGATTGCTGACCTGTAGCCGTCTGTTCCGAATGAGCTGTGATTAAGGAAACCGACCTATTTATATACAAATCACCATGCATAATCATGTGTGCAGGCGTACATAGTATACCGCCCGAGGCTATCATCGCTCTCATTTTATATGTACTGAGAACTAGCTCAATCCAGTTTCATCGTGTTTTGTTATACGGGAGGGAAATCGGTCTATCTTTTTTTTAATATGTCCCTGATTAACAACTCATTCCAAAAAAAAAATTTTTTCTCTCCGTAGTGAGTCAAGAGTCAAGGCAAGGTCAACAGGTCTTGGGTAATTGCTACGCATTCACGCCACACCTATCTTAATGATAATGACAAATGCCCGCCAGCGGTGAAAATTCCCTGAGATACGTAGTACCTCTTTTTTTTTGTATTTTTTACATAAAAGATTGCGCAAGTCAAAAGTTCTTGAAGAGTTCTAGTTATAGACAGAGATTCTAGGCTATATGAATAGATTTTAGTCTTATGATACTCGATTTCTCAATGATAGTCTTTTGACACAAGATTCTAATTATAAGACAAGATTCTAGTTATATAACAGAATCTAGTTATATAACAGAATATTCTAGACTTATGACACCGGTCTATCTTTTTTTAATATGTCCATATAACACTCATTCCAAAAAAAAAAAATTTTCTCTCCGTGAGTGAGTCAAGCCAAGGTCAACAGGTCTTGGGTAATTGCTCCGCATTCACGCCACACCCATCTTAATGATAATGACAAATGCCCGACAGCGATGAAAATTCCCTGAGATATGTAGTACCTCTTTTTTTTGTATTTTTTACATAAAAGATTGCGCAAGTCAAAAGTTCTTGAAGAGTTCTAGTTATAAGACAGAGATTCTAGCTATATGATAGATTTTAGTCTTATGATACCAGATTCTAATGATAGTCTTTTGA
>NC_061097.1:42798166-42800666 GCF_015104395.2 Macrobrachium nipponense
TAATGCTTTCCATGCCTCCACCGGGATCATGTCGGTCCAATTGCCTTCCCATTCTTCATCTTCTTCAGTGCATTTTAGTACCTCTTGCCTAGAAAACCTCATTACCATGCCAATGTTCACTTGCCCATCCTCTCTTATTAGTCTATTATTTTCTTCATTTAACAACTGTTCGAAATATTCTTTCCATCTCTTCACAATGTCTTCCTCCTTTCTAAGCACTACACCCTCTTGATTCTTTATTTGTTTGATGTGTGTTATATCTTTGGTGCTCTTATTTCTAGCCTTTGATAGCTTCATCATCTTCTTTAATCCTTCCTTTGTCCCCAGCTCATTATACACATCATCATACGACTTTGCTTTAGCTTGGGCTACCACCTTTTTCACCCACCTTGTTTTTTCTCTCTGTACCTATTTCTGTCTTCCACTGACTGTGACTCTTCCCATCTTTTCTTTGCCTCCTTCTTATCTTTTACTACTTTCTCAATGTCTTCATCCCACCACCAACTATCCTTTTCTTCCCATATGACCAGATGTCTCTCCTAGCAGCTCCTTTCCATGCCTTCGTATTACTGCTGCATTTCGTGCCCACCATTCTTGAACATCTTACAATCCCTATATCAATATCCTCCAAAACCCTCCTCTTAAACTCTCTCTTCTTATCCCCTCCTTCTGTAATTCGTACCATTTAATTTTCCTTATCCCTTTAGCTTTGCTTTTCTTTCCCTTTTCAACTTCAAGTCCATACATAGCAGCCTGTGTTGGGGGGGCTACATGGTCGCCTGGAATAACTTGCAGTTCTTGACCTCCACCAGATTTATCCTTTTATACAAGAAATAGTCTATCTGGGCGAATCTTCCCCCACTCCTATATGTTATTAGGTGTTCCCTTTTCTTCTCAAAAAATGTGTTTACTATTGCCATGTCGAATGACACAGCAAAGTCCACTACACTCTCTCCTTCTGGGTTTCTCTCCCCAATTCCATGGCCCCCATAGCACCCGCCCAATCGCCTCATTTTCACTTCCGACATGGCCATTCAAATCTGCCCCAAACTATCACCCTCTCATGCTCTTCCAGTTCTTGCATTATTCCATCCATGTTTCTCCAGAAATTTCCCTTCTCTCTTCTGTGCAACCAACTTGTGGTGCATATGCGCTTATAATATTCAGAATCTCTCCTCCATAACATATCTTCAATCTGATGATACGGTCATTCTTTCTATGCACTTCTATTACCGAGTTCTTTAGTTCACTAGACAGTACTATGCCAACTCCATTTCTACCTTGTTTATTTGGCTCCACTATAAATATAGCTTATATCCATCTCCCAACTCTTTAGCTTTATTTCCTTTCCACCGTTTCGTTTCTTGCACACACACAACATCTACTTTCTTTTCTCTCATCAAGTCAGCCAATTCTCTACCTCTCCCAGTCATGGACCCAACATTTAGCCGACATACTCTGAACCCAATGTGAGCTCGCTTCTTTAGCTGCACCCGCTCCTGATGCAGTGCCCTCGCTTACCACAGAGTTAGGGCGATGTCTCTGTGCGTCGTTTACGGAGTACGCCCTAGCATTACCTCTTTCCATATTTCGGCTCATTCCATTTTTGGCTTTGGCACAGATTTTTACAGCCGGATGCCCTTCCTGACACCAACCCTCCCTATTTATCCGGGCTTGGGACCGGCACCCATATACATATATAAAAGTAAAACTGACTAAAGTTAGGTTTAAAATTTGGCATACAAAAATCCAAACCCAATGACAGTAGAAACTTTTCTCTCTTAGACAAGACATAACTAGAATAATTAAAAACTGTATTTTTGGAATCTAGAAATTTTGGAATCTGAATTCCCAATCTTTCAAGTTTCTTGGAATGAATATTTTGTACATGCATAGAATAAGTGTTTACATTTTTAGTTAATACATTTTTGACATAAATAAAATCAATATATGATTCAGCATTCTTTAAGACATTACATAAAGAGTCAGATGTGTCCTTGTGCCTCGCAAAAAGCTTTTCTTTGTGCTTGATTTCGATATCCAGTAGTTGTCGTGTGCTATCACGGTAGAATTCTGAGTGATACATGGAGGCTAGGTACACCTTGAACTTGACGAAGTTAGGGGTGATATTATTAAGACTGCAGTATAACAGACCTCTTTTAAGGGACGTCTCCAACTGACGGTAGGTACGTAGAATCTGTTGCCCATATTTAGTTCGTAGATATACTGGAAGATTGGGGCATCTAGAACGCCGCAGATTCAGTAGGAATAAAACAGCAAACAGGCCAACGTAGCATTTTAAATTTATTGGCCAAATTTTCGAGACCACATGTCTCATCATCAGGGCTGTAAAATACAAAGAATAAAAATTAAAAAAAGACTCAGTTAAAAAGACACTCAAAGTCTAAAAACAAGAAACTTGAATTTCAAACAAACAAAAACAAGTTAAAACATTATTAAAAAACATTGAAAACCTAATACTGAAAAAACTTTTAAAATT
>NC_061097.1:42808166-42815666 GCF_015104395.2 Macrobrachium nipponense
AATGAAACTAATAATAATAATAATAATAATAATAATAATTAATTATTTTATTATTATTATTAATTATTAATTATTATTATTAATTATTATTATTATTATTGTATTATTATTTTAGTTATTATTATTATTATTATTATTATTATTTATAGAGTCTGACCGTTGAGTGAAACACTGAAAGAGATGGCAGAAAAAAGGCTAAGAAGCGAGAAAACAAGGGAGGAACTCAACGAGAAATACAAAGTACAAGAGAGGGGACTAAACAACACAATAGAAGATGTAAAACAGAGGCTTAAGGCCAAAGCACATAAGATCCAACAGTACATGAACAGGAATAAGGGATACCAACAGAACAAACTATTTGGAACCAACCAGAGAAGACTATACAGCCAACTAAGAGGGGAAGACAACCACCAAGAAATTCCTGGAGCCGAACCAAGTAAGAGACTCTTATGTTCATGGACGACACCAAGCTGTATGGTAAGAGCATCAAGGAAATAGATACCCTAATCCAGACTGTAAGGATTGTATCTGGGGACAACAGGATGGAGTTTGGAACAGAAAAATGTGCCTTAGTGAAAACAGTTAAGTTGATCGAATTGGGAATGCAATGAAAACACAGAAAAATGTGGAAAATACCAAAATTGTAAAAAGCACCAATCACACAGAATATAAAATAAAAACACACGCTTCAATAAGAAAATGGATAAATGCACTTCAAATGAAACAAACACAAAACACAAAAAGTTGCAATGTGTAAAAATGTAAATTATTTTTCTATCCACTGTAAATATTAGTTTAAATTTTTACCAAACCACTGTAACTATTAGTTATTAGTTGCAACTAATAAAAATATAACACACTTTACCTTGGTATACCAATTTCTGCTGCAGCTTGTTTCACAATTTCACCACACAATATTTCAAAAATGAAAATAAAAGGAGCCATTACACACTTGTACAATATTTGTTCAGATTCCACAAAAAGCACTAAATAATACTAAATAAACTCTAAGAAATATCAAACCTGAAATTTACAAGTTAGAGTGACAATTGTCTAAGTAGAAATCTTTACGTTACGTTGTAAGTGTAAATCTTTATGTTACGTTGATAAGAAATCAAAAGTGGCGTGAGAGAGAGAGAGAGAGAGAGAGAGAGAGAGAGAGAGAGAGAGAGAGAGAGAGAGAGAGATATGTCTGAATGCTTTGAGGATTTAAGTCTAATGAAATCTTTTGCTCTCCGAAACTGGACAGTGGAGATGGCACAAAACGTTTTGGGCATGCAAAAGATGATGTAATCTTTCTAGAAGCTTCTAATATGATGTAACTTTACAGAAAAATCGTGAAATCTGCATGTGGTTTCGGCAAAGACGAACTTGTATGAAACAAGTCATGAACGTATTAGCTCTACAAAGACACGACTCGATCGAAACAGAAATCCCTTATCAGACGCGATGGCAGAATTCCCAAAGCACAATGGAGACCTCGAGATCTCTAATCAAACATGCTGACAGATTAGGAAAGCAAAGCAGAGACATCGGGGGTCTCTTATTGCAAGGCGTTGACATAATAGGGAAACAACTCTAGCTTCGAACGGACAGAGATAATCTCTCTCTTACTTTACATTCTATGTTATATACCTTTAAATTATGTTATGCGAAATCTGAACACACATTTTAAGACATCCTAACTCTAAGCTAGCTAAGGAATCTGAAAAATGTTGCAAAACTCTATATATAACATTTTATACAGTCAAAGAGGGGATATGTGTGTTTTGAAAGTAGCAACATATAAAAATATATATTATATATATATATATATATATATATATATATATATATATATATATATATATATATATATATATATATATATATATATATATATATAATATATATATCAATAGAAGGATCCACAGTAATATCCTTGTTTATCTAGATATAATATATTTATGGAAATATATACAAAGCTTAAAGCTTTTCGTCCATCCTCCTGTGGACTTGATCACTAAGCAAATGAGACATGGTGTTGGTGAAGAATTCCAAATAAACATAAACAAACAGACAAAAAATTAACAAGGTTAAAAAATGCGAACAAGTCATTGGGTCGTATTACTTTCCATAATTCGCTGTGATGGCGGGACAAAGCGCCGATCTTTTTCCTGAATGACATCTTGAGGGTCGTTAGCCAAAAAGGTAGTTTGTAGATCAGACTCTGGAACGGGCGAAGGGTGGTTATCTACATTATCAGATTGAAGGAGGCTGTACACTTTCTGAAGTTTTTTTATTCTGGCCCTTTTGCAATTTCTTCACTCGAAAGTAAATTGTTCTGTATTCCAGTATTCCCCTCAAAGGTGTCATTCAGTGATGAGAGCTCCGTCCACAATTCTCCTAGTGGGTCATATCCGCACTCTTATAAAATAACTTTCCCCCCTTGGGATTCCGATCATGTCATGTTTGTTTATGTTTATTTGGAATTCTTCACCAATACCATGTCTCATTTGCTTTTGCTTAGTGATGAAGTCCACAGGAGGAAGAAAGGACGAAAGCTTTAAGCTTTGTATATATTTCCATAAATATAATATATCTAGATATACAAGGATATTACTGTGGATCCTTCTATTGATTTCTTAGAAGGCACGATACAGTGTTTTTTATATTGCAATATATATATATATATCTTATATATATATATATATATATATATATATATATATATATATGCACAGGGAAATAGTGGTATATTTGTACATGTTAGAGAGAACAATCATGCTATATATATATGCACAGGGAAATAGTGGTATATTTGTACATGTTAGTGAGAACAATCATGCTATATATATATGCACAGGGAAATATTGGTATATTTGTACATGTTAGTGAGAACATCATGCTATTAACTGGGAAGGGCTAAAAAGCTGGTGTGTTCAAATAATGCATTGGAAAGGAATATCATTGAATCTAGTTTTATAAAAGAAAGTTACAACAAATATATGAACATCAGTCAAGGAATGTATTAAACTTGATTCCTTTAATATCAAAACATTATTTGTAAACTGTTTAAATTTTAAGGTAGGCTGTAGAGATATATGAAAAATAGGATTATTATATTTGTAAACACAGTAAAGGGGGCAGTAGTGGTAATGAGATGTTCAACCCCGCCTCCCTGACACCTGTCAGGTGTGGACTTTGTAACCCTAAGCGGTAGTATCCCTTGAGAATTTATTGTAAATTTTAGCCAAATGATTTTGAAAGCCACTCCTAACTTGACACCTGCCTGTTGGTGGATCTGCAGTCTCAAACGGTTGTGTGTATGTTGAAAATAAAGCCAAAACCGGTCAGGACCTACACCCTGTCTCTTATTTTTCACCTGTGGATATGTGTGATAAATGAATCACGTGCTAAAGTGATTATAATCATATATATATATATATATATATTATATATCTATATACTTATATATATATATATATATATATATATATATATATATATATATATATATATAACTTGTAAGATTTTCGCTGGATGGCGAGCTTAAATTTCTAATAGACAGGTACAGCAAAAGACTGGAGATCATGGTGTGTGTAAGTAAGTATAAATATACGTGTATATATATATATATCTATATATGTATATATATATATATATATATATATATATATATATATATAATCATATATATATAATATATATATATATATATATATATATATTATATATATATATATATATATATATATATATATATATAATATATATATATATATCTATATATAATATATATATATATATATATATGTATATATATATATATATATATATATCTATATATATATATATATATATATATATATATATATATATATATATATATATATATATATATATATATATATATATTATATATATATATATATATATATATATATATATATATATATAACTTGTAAGATTTTCGCTGATGGCGAGCTTAAATTTAATAATAGACAGGACAGCGAAAAGACTGGAGATCATGTGTGTGTACGTAAGTATAAATATACGTATATATATATATTATATATATATTAAATATATATATATATATATATATATATATATATATCTATAGTTATATATACTATAGTATACATATATCTTATATATGTATATATGTATATATATATATACTGTATATAATATCTATATTATATATCTATATATATATATATATATATCTTTTTACAATATATATATATATCATATTTATCATATACAATATATATCTATATGGTACTATTTATATCTATGTATATATGTTATATATCTATCTATATATATATCTTATATATCTACATATATATATATATCTATATATCTATGTATATATGTATATATATATATATCATATATATCTATATATACATATGTACATATTATATATATATATATCTATATATATATATAGTATATATGTATAAATATATATATTATATATATCTATATATTATATACATATTTACATATATATATATATATGTATATATCTATATATATTATATATATAAATATATAAATATATATATATATAGTATGTATATATATATATATATATGTATATATCTATATATATATATACATATATATATATATATATCTATATTTATATATATCGTATATATCAATACATATACATATATATATATGTATATATATATCTATAATATATATGTATATATATATATAGGATATATATCTATATATATATATATCTTCTAATAGTATATTATATGGTTTATACTTACTACACACCAGATACTCCGTCTTTTCGCTGCCTGTCTATTATTAAATTTAAGCTCGCCATCAGCGAAAATCTTACAAGTTATATATATATATATATATATATATATATATATATATATATATATATATATGTATACTATATATATATATATACTATATATACATATATCATATATATATATATATATATATATATATATATATATATATATGATTATAATCCACTGTAGCACGTGATTCATTTATCACACATATCCACAGGTGAAAAATAAGAGACAGGGTGTAGGTCCTGACTGGTTTTGGCTTTATTTTCAAGCCATTGACAAAGGACTTAGCATTAGAATTCACGGGTATATATACTACAAGACAGTACTGACGAACATACCACACCAACCGTTTGAGACTGCAGATCCACCAACAGGCAGGTGTCAAGTTTAGGGAGTGGCTTTCAAAAATCATTTGGCTAAAATTTAACAATAAATTCTCAAGGGATACTACCGCTTAGGGTACAAGTCCACACCTGACAGGTGTCAGGGAGGCGGGGTTGAACATCTCATTACCACTACTGCCCCCTTTACTGTGTTTACAAATATAATAATCCTATTTTTCATATATCTCTACAGCCTACCTTAAAATTTAAAATTAAACAGGTTTACAAATTTGTTTTGATATTAAAAAGGATCAAGTTTATACATTCCTTGACTGATGTTCATATTATTGTTGTAACTTTCTTTTATAAAACTAGATTCAATGATATTCCTTTCCAATGCATTATTAGAACACACCAGCTTTTTAGCCCCTTCCCAGTTAATAGCATGATTGTTCTCACTACATGTACAAATATACCACTATTTCCCTGTGCATATCTCACACATTGTTTATGTGTTCTCTTCTTTTTTCCAGTGCTTTCCCCGCCCGTTTGACCAATGTAAAAGTTGTCACAAGACTTACACGGGATTTTATACACATCCTTTAGCATTGTCGGGGGAGTTCTTAATTAAGTACCTTTTTCATTGTTTTAACATTAACACCAAAATTCTTCAGGAGATGTGAGATATCTTTCATATTACTATTATAAGGTAGTAAAAGCAAATTTTTGTTGTTGTAAGGTATTTTTTTATTTTGATACATAGTCTTTTTTGCCGCTTTTAATGCATTGTTTAGTACATTATCTGGATATTTCAGTTTCTTGCCTGTATTCCGAATCTTATCTATCTCCTCATCTATATATTCTGGGCTACATACCCGTAGTGCTCTTAAAAACATGGAAGCAAACACTGATCTTTTAACCTTATTGTTTTGTCCAGAATAGAAATGTACATAGGAAGAAATATTAGTAGGTTTTCTGTAAACACTATACTTAAACCCACTACTATTTCTCCGTATGAGGACATCCAAAAAGGGTAGGCATTCAACTTTTTCTATTTCCATAGTAAATTTTATTGATGGTACTAATTGATTTAACCTGGTAAAAAAGTTATTTACATCTTCTTTCCCTGGCCATACACAAATTATGTCGTCAACATATCTAAACCAAGGTACATTGCGTGGTTAAATTATATTATTTAAAATTTTCTTTTCAAAAAATTCCCATATATAAATTACTTAGGTCACTGGGGGGACAGAGGTTTGTTTCCCATTGCCATACCAAAATTTTGTGAGTAGAATTTTCCATTGAATTCAAATTTACAGTTTTTAACACATAATTTTATTAGTTCAATTAAGGTGCTTTTAGAAAATGGAATATCCAGTTGTTTGTTTTCTAATAATTCCGATAGAAACTCCAATAAATCATCAATAGGCAGTTTTGTGAATAGAGATACTACATCAAAGCTCACAAGTCTCGATTCACTATTAACTTTTACACTATTTAGGTTATCTATCAAGTCCACATTATTCTTAATATTGGCATTAAAGATGTTACCTACCAATGGGTTAAGGATATCCACTAAATATTTTGCTAATTTATAAGATGCGGAACCCACTGAGCTCATAATTGGTCTGGCAGGGAAGTTTTCTAAAAGCACCTTAATTGAACTAATAAAATTATGTGTTAAAGACTGTAAATTTGAATTGTAAACACAGTAAAGGGGGCAGTAGTGGTAATGAGATGTTCAACCCCGCCTCCCTGACACCTGTCAGGTGTGGACTTGTACCCTAAGCGGTAGTATCCCTTGAGAATTTATTGTAAATTTTAGACAAATGATTTTTGAAAGCCACTTCTACCTTGACACCTGCCTGTGGGTGGATCTGCAGTCTCAAACGGTTGTGTGTATGTTCGTCATTACTGTCTTTGTAGTATATATATACTTGTGAATTCTAATACTATCTATCAGTCCTTTGTCAATGGCTTGAAAATAAAGCCAAAACCGGTCAGGACCTACACCCTGTCTCTTATTTTTCACCTGTGGATATGTGATATATATATATATATATATATATATATATATATATATATATATACATATATATATAATATAAATATATATATATATATATATATATATATATATATATATATATATATATATATGACGAGAGATAGAGAGAAAAAAAAACACAATCGCCCAGCCTAAAATGTGAGTTAACTGAAACACTGAAGTGTGACAGTTTGTTTGAATGAGTGACAATTAGCGCTTAAAACTCCAGCGAGTTGCATTTACCATATAAATAAGAGACATTTTTTCAGTTATATTGTTCAAAAATACACACAAAACATGAATG
>NC_061097.1:42820666-42830666 GCF_015104395.2 Macrobrachium nipponense
GTTTAATCTTGGCTTGAAATGGAATTGGGAAAAATATGCATATATAGCGTCTGCTTTTGCAATACGTGATTCATGCAAGGAGCTCTCATCTTTCATTGGAAAGCAAATAAAACTGCAATGCATATTAGATTAAGATGGAGGAGTCTGTCTGTCTCGCTCTTCTCTCTCTCTCCTGTCTCTCTCTCTCTCTCTCTACAGAAATATTTTTGAAATTCTGCGTCACTCCAAATTGAACAAGTAGCAATGATGTCCCCCCCCCCCCCTCCCCACCGTCCCCCTCACACTCTCTCTCTCTCTCTCTCTCTCTCTCTCTCTCTCTCTCTCTCTTTGGTATCAGGTCACGTGGCTGTCTAAAAACAGAGCCTTTGACGCGTTAAATTCATTTTACGATTGATGTCTTTCTGTTCCCGAATTGAAATGCCATTACATTCTCTCTCTCTCCTCTCTCTCTCTTCTCTCTCTCTCTCTCTCTCTCTCCTCTCTCTCGAGTATCTAATTAGGTATGATACGTGCTCCGGCTATCTGAAGTACGTAAGTAGATATGAGTGACTCTCTCTCTCTGTCTATCTCATGGTATCTCGTTTTTTTTATTTTTTCTATTTTTTTTTTTCATAGGTGAAACATGTCCTCTTATTCTCTGAACACCCCCCCCCCACTCCCCCCCCCCCTCTCAATATATCTCCTTTTTATTAGAGAGATATTTTTTACCACAAGTGAAACATGTCCCTCATACTCTGAAACCCCCCACTCCCCCCCATCTCTCTCTCTCTCTTTCTCTCTCTCCTCTCTCTCTCTCTATCTCTCAGCTGCTGCCGTGAATCTAATTCCTCGTTATTGCCTTTGCATCTATCGGAGAGTGGCTGGGTGTAAAAGAAAAGAGAGAGAGAGAAAAAAAGTGCTGGAATGTCGTTGGAAATTGATGGCAGTTGACGTAGAGCCTCAGCTGCAAAAAAATCGTTGATTGAAATGATTGAACTGTGAGCCTTTACTTTTTCCGACTGTATGTGTGCGCATGTGTTGAAATTTGTCTGTGTATGTGTTTGTGTTTTGTGCGTGCATTTAATGTAATGCGTGTGGGTGTGTTATATCGCCTGTTTAATGTAATATGTGTCTGTATTTAACAGTGTTTGTGCTAGTTTGTTTTTAAGTGTTCGTGTGTTTGTGTGTGTGTGTGTTCAAGTGTGTATCCTTGAACGTAATGTGTGTGTCTGTGTTTAATTACGTGTGTTTAAATGTACTGTGTGGCTTTTGTGTTTAAATGTTTGTTTTTGTTTTAACCGTTTGTGTGTGTGTTAGTGTTTGTGGGAGTGTGTGTTTCTTTAAGTGTGTATGTGTTTAATTGTAATGTTTGTGCGTGTGTGTATGTGTTCTTTTATGAGCTGAAACCTTGACATTTTACATTAGATCGGGAAAAGTCGTATTTTATTTCCATTTTTAAATGAGGATTTATTTACTTCAGTCTTATTTTTAGATGTTATGGGAATCAAAATTATTTTAAATTTCAATTTTTTTATTCGCTTTTTCGATGAGGCAATGGTTCAACTATTTAAGATACGTTAATATTTTACGACATTGAAACCTTTTCGTCATATGAATTTTTTTTATTTTATTTAGGACAGGACATTTAAAATAACTTTCTCTTTCATATAAAAGATACTAATCTTTTCGTTCGTCGCATAAACAGCAAATTACATTTTTATGAATAATACAAAAAAAGGTCTTATTTTAGAGATTCTGTGATATCTTTTTTTATTAAAAACAGCAAATTTCAACCTTTTCATGAATAATGAAAAAAAGACTGTTTAGAAATTCTGTTATTTTTTTTTTATTAGAAATATAAACTACTAACTTCCCTCGGTACATAGTCATACAATTTTCCCATTCATCCCTAATGTAATGTTTGTATAAGATTTAACAGGAGGCCTTTCATAGTAAAATGAGCCTTATGTACCCTGCTTACAAGGTTCAAAAGAAGGTTGCGTCCTATTAGCAGTCGACGTATCTGCCTATCTTCGTAAAGGTGGCTTTAGCGAGCTGCCTTTTCTGTGAAATCAAAAAATTAGGAAGGAACGTCTGAGCTACTTTCTTCTATTGGACGTTTCCCTAAAAGGTGGAATGTAGTTATGCTCTCTCTCTCTCTCTCTCTGTCTCTCTCTGTCTCTGTCTCTCTCTCTCTCTCTCTCTCTCTCTCTCTTTATATATATATATATATATATATATATATATATATATGTATATATATATTTGTATATATACATATATATATACACACACATATATATATATATATATTATATATATATATATATATATAATATAATCTGTGGAATCTGTTTTTATCCCACTTTTTTTTTTTTGCCTCTCTCTCTCTCTCTCTCTCTCTCTCTCTCTCTCTCTCTAATCCTCTCTCTCTCTCTCTCTTTCTCTCTCCTGAGGACTTTATAACCCCGGTGTAATTAACCACGAAATCCCTAGATCACCACAGCTTTCTTCAATTATATTACTGTCGTAATTATGTGTTCAGAAAAGTTAGAAAAAAGGAAAAAAAAAAAAAGGTTATTAAAGTTTTCTAATTCTATTTATCAATTCTAATGAGCTTTTTTTTCTTAACGGGTTCTATTTTAGCGAGTCGTTGAATCTTCTTGCTTTTATTCTTAGGGGAAGATGCTTATTCATAATAATAATAATAATAATAATAATAAAATAATAATAATAATAATAATAATAATAATAATCGCTTTGTCTAATAAGGAACTATAAGTAGCTGTATAATTGTATTAAAATTGTTGTTATTATTAGTATTATAGCCTGATGATTTTGACTAAATGTTTTCAAAATAATAATAATAATAATAATAATGGAGAAACAAATCCACAGTTATGTAAATGTACATATATTTCAGTTTAAAAACAGCAAAGATAGATTTCGGGAATCTGTACGGTTCCCCTCATCAATCTGACACGTTGATATAACTTTACAGCGAAGTAAACAAAACAGAAGTAAAAAATTAAGTGACTTGTTATTAACAATGGAACCGGTCGTCCAGTATAATCAGGCAATGCCGTCGTTTTCTGATGAAAGCCCCGCCAGTCGTCTGGAACGTCGAATTGGTCCTTGCCCAATGCGGTCGTTCTGATGGTCCTCTTCAACAGCATAGGCGCCGGCAGCATCGGTTACTGGAAGTAGCCAAGTTACCGAACGGGATAGAAAGAGAGCAACCGCAGCATCAGATGTGGCTAAAGAGACAACACTCTCATAATGTTATTTTATTCTTAAAGCCTTTTAATATATTTCTTGGAAATAAGGTTATTGGTGAATTTATCTTCTTGTGTGAAAGATTTATTGCCTTCCATGGAAAAACCACTGTTTATCGCCGCACCCTCCACTAGCCTTCTTATACCAACATCTTTACTTCTGAAAATTACTTTAGAATCTTCTCAATTTATGCGGTGATCGAGCTTAAGACTGTGACTGGCTAATAGATTGTTTTCCGCATGTAACTGGTAAGCTCTTTTGTGTTCCCCGATTCTAGTGGGCAGTCCTCCACCACTTTCCCCGAAATATTTAGAGTCACATTCTGAACAGGGAATTTCGTAAACACCAACTTGTTTGTGATTCGTTGTGCTGTTGTTATGTATAAGAAGTCTCTTAATAGTGTTATTATAATTAGACTATATTTATTTTATCATTGTGATTTTTGTTAACAGTTTTCCCTATTCTGTTTAGGTGACGATTAAAAGGGAGTGAAAGACAATTCGTAAACTTCTTTTTGTCATTTACTTTAGAGGAATCTATGTAGAATATTCTTCTGGCTTTTTTAAAGGCATTATTAATAAAAATATGAAGGGTAACAAAGTTTTTTGAAAACATCTTCAATGTGTTTAAGTTCTCTGTCAATGAAGGCGGGGTCACATACTTTCAGGGCTTTCAAAACAAAATTGACTAAGATGTTAGTTTTGACTTCACTATTGTGCCAGGAGAAAAAATGAATGTATGTTTCTGCATTGGTTTCTTTACGATAAACCGTAAATTTAAAAGTGAAAGTTACTGGGTCATGGAAGATCAATATGTCTAAATACGGCAACTTATCATCTGTTTCGTGTTCGGCTGTGAACTCGATAGCGGGCAAGATTCCATTAATATACCGAAGGAAATTGTCAAAATTTGAAGGGTTACCTTTAAAAATAATGAAAATATCATCTACGTATCTCACCCAAAAAACGAGTCTTAGTGAAGGTTCACAGTTCTGTAAAATTTCAACTTCAACAAATTCCATGCATAAATTGGCAAGAATTGGAGACAAAGGAGACCCCATTGAAACACCAAACTTTTGCCTAAATCCTTGATTGTTAAAGGAAAAGACTGTGGAGGACACACAAAGTCGAACTAGATCTGCGCTTCCTGAAAAATTGCTTAGAAGAACATGTGATTCCGAAAACCTTTAGACGAATTTGTGAAGTTTCCTTTCACGGACATGAATTTCCCGACTTCCAGAGATCATTCCTTAAAGATAAAATTGAAGAAGCGACCTGGGAAGTGGAGTGCGCTCATTTGGACCTGAGGAGACAGATGAGAGAACTTCAAGATCTTCTACATCCTGTCATGTTCGAGGGCGCCAAACGGAGAGCAGGTGAGGTAGCCTTAAGCAGAAATGTGGCACATAATTGTAAACTTGACTCAAAATTAAGAAATCTGATAGTAAACAATATGGACCAAAAATTGGCGAAATTGTATATTGTTAATTTATCTTCCATGACTATTACAGCAGAACAAAAAAAAAGAATTGCTCGTCTTGGTTTGAATTGCTGCTTAGGGACTAGTAACACAGACCTCTTACAAGGTATTAGCAATATAAACCATTTTAATTTCAGACACAATGAGTTTCAGATTAACTTTTTGAAAGGTGTTTTAATCAATAATCATTTACATGAACAAATTGGAATCTTAACTAGAAGACACAAAATAGCCTTAAAAGAATTATATGAGAACAAGGACGGCAAAATTATGAAAGCGGACATGGGAGGTTCACTTGTTACTGTGGACCATAGCATATACATTTCCAAAGGAAATTCTTTACTTGGTGATAACAATACTTGTATCAAACTTAACGAAATACCCTCATTGACTTCACTGCAATTAAAATTCAATAGAGATGTAAGAAAAATTGCTAGTACGTTGACTGAACAGGAACATAAACAAATCATAATAAGTAAGATTCCAATAAAAACCCGAGTCTTCCCTGTTTTATGGCTTTCCGAAAAAATACTAAGAGTGGTTGTCCCCTGCGTCCTATAGTTGCCACTTGCAATTCACCCCAATCGTTTTAGCAAAATGGTTAGGAGAACAACTGAGCATTGTAAGAAACGGCGGGAAAACAATTCAGGGTAAAATGATTAGCCTAGATGTGACAGCGCTTTTCACAAATGTGCCATTGGAATATGTACTTAATAAGCTCAAGGAACAGTCGGATTTAGGTAACATTAGTTTTGCTATACCCACTGAACAGTTCTTAGATCTAGTTCGACTTTGTGTGTCCTCCACAGTCTTTTCCTTTAACAATCAAGGATTTAGGCAAAAGTTTGGTGTTTCAATGGGGTCTCCTTTGTCTCCAATTCTTGCCAATTTATGCATGGAATTTGTTGAAGTTGAAATTTTACAGAACTGTGAACCTTCACTAAGACCCATTTTTTGGGTGAGATACGTAGATGATATTTTCATTATTTTTAAAGGTAACCCATCAAATTTTGACAATTTCCTTCGGTGTATTAATGGAATCTTGCCTTCTATAGAGTTCACAGCCGAACACGAAACAGATGATAAGTTGCCGTGTTTAGACATATTGATCTTCCATGACCCAGTAACTTTCACTTTTAAATTTACGATTTATCGTAAAGAAACCAATGCAGAAACATACATTCATTTTTTCTCCTGGCACAATAGTGAAGTCAAAACTAACATCTTAGTCAATTTTGTTTTGAGAGCCCTGAAAGTATGTGACCCCGCCTTCATTGACAGAAAACTTAGACACATTGAAGATGTTTTCAAAAAACTTTACCCTTCATATTTTATTAATAATGCCTTTAAAAAAGCCCTAAGAATATTCTTGCACTCCCTTTTAATCGTCACCTAAACAGAATAGGGAAAACTGTTAACAAAAATCACAATGATAAAATGAATATAGTCTAATTATAATAACACTATTAAGAGACTTCTTATACATAACAACAGCACAACGAATCACAAACAAGTTGGTGTTTACGAAATTCCCTGTTCAGAATGTGACTAAATATTTCGGGGAAAGTGGTAGGGGGCTGCCCACTAGAATCGGGGAACACAAAAGAGCATACCAGTTACATGCGTAAAACAATGTATTAGTCAGTCACAGTCTTAAGCTTGATCACCGCATAAATTGGGAGGATTCTAAAGTAATTTTCAGAAGTAAAGATGTTGGTATAAGAAGGCTAGTGGAGGGTGCGGCGATAAACAGTGGTTTTTCCATGGAAGGCAATAAATCTTTCACACAGGAAGATAAATTCACCAATAACCTTATTTCCAAGAAATATATTAATGGCTTTAAGGATAAAGAACATTATGCGAGTGTTGTATCTTTAGCCACATCTATCTACGGTTGCCTCTCTTTCTCCCGTTCAGGTAACTCTGCTACTTCCAGTAACCGATGCTGCCGGCGCCTATGCTGTTGAAGAGGACCATCAGAACGACCGCATTGGGCAAGGACCAATTCGACGTTCCAGACGACTGACGGGGCTTTCATCAGAAAACGACGGCATTGCCTGATTTATACTGGACGACCGGTTCCATTGTTAATAACAAGTCACTTAATTTTTGACTCCTGTTTTGTTTACTTCGCTGTAAAGTTATATCAACGTGTCAGATTGATAAGGGGAAACTGTACAGATTCCCGAAAGCTATCTTTACTGTTTTTAAACTGAAATATATTTACATTTACATAACTGTGGATTTGTTTCTCCATTCGAAGACTCGTGCTACTATGAGGATTTTTTAATAATAATAATAATAATAATAATAATAATAATAATAATAATAATAATAATAATAATAATAATAATAATAAATAATAATAATAGTATCATTATTTATATTTATTATATTAAATATTTATACATATGTATATTATTTAGTGCGTGTGTTTATATATAGATATATATACATATACATATATATACATATATACATATATATATATATCATATATATATATATATATATATATATATACATATATAAAACATATATGAGAGAGAGAGAGAGAGAGAGAGAGAGAGAGAGAGAGAGAGAGAGAGAGATGGGGAGAGAGAAAGAGAGAAACATAAATAAAACGAGAATGAAAAAGAAACCAAAAAAAGACATTTGTTCTCTCTCATTTCTTCACCCCGTTTGACTCCTGAGCTCAAAAAAAAGCCCTTAATGAAATATGTTACCTAATTAGAATTCTCATTATTTTCTTTTTCCCTTTTCACTTCCTACCCTTTGCGAGTCTTGCCCCTTATTGCTCTTTTTATTTCGTACCATTTAATGTATTCTCACAAGTGCGTAATATTCCTTATTGCCCAGGTGAGCAGTTTACAAAAGTGTCACGGGGAGAGAGAGAGAGAGAGAGAGAGAGAGAGAGAGCTGAAAAGTTGGCTATGAAGTTATCTCGTCAAATTATATGATGGAGAGAGAGATAGAATGTTTATGAGCTAAAAAGTAGGCTATAATGTTAATTCGCCAATATATATATATGTATATTTTTTAGGGCTGTTGCCTTTGTATGATAAGGCGCCCTGTGAGTTTATGTTAGACCTGCGATAATCCTACGCTAAGTCGGTTGGTTATGACTTCCATACTCATTGGAGTGTCTTGGGGTTTGATGATAACTTACGAAGTCAGTATCTTCTTTGGTTATGACGACGGAGATGTGTTAAACTCATGATGATAGTTTCTAATTTCATTCGATCTCTCTCTGATGTGAGGTTTCTAGTTGAAAACACTGAATACAAAAATACATCTATTCTTCTGAGATTATAAGATGAAATTGTACAAGTCTGCCAATGATGATGGCTGATTGAATTCTACATGATGAAGCTCAGATAAAAATGGACAGGTCTTCTAATGATTATGGCTTGATCGCTTCTCCTTACAATCTGGTTTACAAATCATAAAGGAAGCAGACAGTAGCTCGAACATACGAACACACAGATGACATAGATTACAAATCACGAAGGCCGTTTGAATTATAGGTCGTGGTGTTTGTCTTAAGCAGGAAGCTTGGATTACTATTTTCAAAACAAATGAATGACCACAGGTGACAGCACTGACACTGACTGAGTACAACACGTCATCTTAGCCTACTTTATTGTATACGTCATCTTAGCCTACTTATCGTATCTGGTCTGATCACATTCCTGCAAGCAATCTGGTTGACCTCTTGGGTCACTGGTTTTAATTAATCATAGTTTTAGTTTTTTATATATATGGAATGACATTCCATATATTCTACTTATGTAGCACCTACATATTTATATATATATATATATATATATATATATATATATATATAGTATATATATATATAATATATATATATATATATATATTTCAGAGAGAGAGAGAGAGAGAGAGAGAGAGAGAGAGAGAGAGAGATGAAAAGTTGGCTATGAAGTTATCTCGTCAAATTATATGATGGAGAGAGAGATAGAATGTTTATAGAGCTTAAAAGTAGGCTATAATGTTTAATTCACCAATATATATATATATATATATATATATATATATATATATATATATATGTATATATATATATATATATATATATATATATATATATATATATATATATATGTATATAGAGAGAGAGAGAGAGAGAGAGAGAGAGAGTGAGTTTAAAATGGGTCATAACTGTTCAGACCAAGATACAGCATACAGGATAAGAGAGAGAGAGAGAGAGAGAGAGAGAGAGAAGAGAGAGCTAAAAGTAGGCTATAATCTTGATTCACCAAAATATATAAGAAATGAGAGATGAGAGAGAGAGAGAGAGAGAGAGAGAGAGAGAGAGAGAGAGAGCTTAAAAGTAGGCTATAATCTTGATTCACCAAAATATATAATGGAAAGAGAGAGAGAGAGAGAGAGAGAGAGAGAGGAGAAAATGTGAACTTATTTTGAGTCACTTCTAAGTAACTCTCCACAGTCTCCTTCCTTCCTTATGTTCACTTGTTTATATTAATCTTACATTCTTTACTGCCTTAGAGGTTTATTAGCCATTTTTGATGTGGAATACCACCTGCTGTTTATTGTTTATTGTTTAATATACAGTAAACATCTTCATTGCCCCTATAAATACAGAGGATTCCCCTTATGACTAAGAGGATTATGGATCCTTGTGGAAAGTAAGCTCATAAATTTATAGGATTTCAAACTGTCTCTCTCTCTCTCTCTCTCTCTCTCTCTCTTCTCTCTCTCTCTCTCGCTGTCTTACACACACACACACACTTACTCATAAAAGTTTATAGGGAATATTTAGTAAATGTACTTTATTGAATTATATGTATAGATTCTCTCTCTCTCTCTCTCTCTCTCTCTCTCTCTCTAAAATGTACAAGGAATATTTAGTAAATGTACTTTATTGAATTATATGTATAGATTCTCTCTCTCTCTCTCACACACACAAACGCACACACTCATAAAAGTTTACAGGGAATATTTAGTAAATGTACTTTATTGGATTATGATATGTATAAACTCTCTCTCTCTCACTCACTCACTCTCTCTCTCTCTCTCTCTCTCTCTCTCTCTCTCTCTCACACACACACACACTCATAAAAGTGTACAAGGAATATTTAGTAAATGTACTTTATTGAATTATATGTATAGATTCTCTCTCTCTCTCTCTCTCTCTCTCTCTCTCTCTCTCTCTCTCTCTCTCTCACACACACCCATACACACACTCATTAAAGTTTATAGGGAATATTTAGTAAATGTA